>NC_132917.1:62825046-63141864 GCF_047675955.1 Chlorocebus sabaeus
TTGGACTTCAGTAAGTGATAAGGGGGGACTACTGTATTCAATTTTTAAAGCCACTGTGGAGTAAGGAAGGCTAAGAATCAATTTTTGAATACAAATTCCTAATATTAGCTTCTAATATTATGGTACTTTGTTTTGTATATAATACTACCACGTAGTTATAAATGTTTGCAAATATGACAAGTCTTAGAGATAATCTAGTATAGACCTTTTAGTTTACTGATAAAAACACTGAATCCAGAATTAGAGGTTGGCTCAAAGCTGTAATTAGAACAGGTATTTTCTGACTCACATTCCAGCCTGTTTTCCTTCTCTTAAGCCATACTCTTACACAGTTTATTTAAAAAGAAAGAAAGAAAAATCAATACCTAAATGTTTCAAGGAAAACCATGTAGATTTTTAAAACGTATTAAAAAAATTATACTGGATTATTTTCCATAGTGTATTCACAGCTAAATGAATCCCTAATTTGAGTCTCCTAAGTAAACTAAAAAATCATAGTCTACATTACTCATGTGGAGTAAACCTTTTGTAATTTAGACTCTAAATGTTATAGAATGTAAATATCTGTATAATAAAAATATATATGTTAAAGGATTTATTTAGGAAAATATAACACATTTTAATGTAGCAATTTGACACTGACTTTGTGAAAGTAGAGTAAGTTTCCTAGGTTCCAGTGGTTTTAGGGTTTTTAAAAATAGATGTCCATATATTGTTAAAATACTGTTAGAAATAATTACATTAGTCTTGTACCATGAACATTATAGGTTCATTCCAATATGTCTTAAAATCCTTAGTAGGATTATTAACCTATGTCTTGATTCTTTTCACTTATTTTTTCAAACTACTTAAGTACACAACCCCAATTTAGCTTGCTAAGGTAACCAAATTTTAGAACATTTCTTTGTACCAGTATGCAAATGTATTTACATAGGAATAAATCTAGGTTTCCTTAAAGAGGGCAACAGAATTGAAAACTGAGGCCACCAAATAAATGAAAGTTTCTCTAAATCCATTGGATAATAGAGGCAGTGTTAAGGCTAACCATAGTGTTGAACTAAACAGAGGGATTACTCTTGGGTTTTGCATCAGTTGTTTTCTGCCGGGTGGCCTCACTTGTCAAAAAAAAAAAAAAAAAAAAAAAGTTTAACAGGCAAACATTCACATGGGCACATTGAGAAAAGAAGTTTGCTTAATTCCATCAAAGCTTAAAAAAATGAATCATTAATTTATTCTAACTACGATTGTTGGTCATTTGTGAAAAACATCTGGCCTTTAAGTCATAGGAACCTAAACACCAGTATAATGTGAACACTTGTGAAGAAGCTTCAAGTTTGGTTTAGTATGAAAAAGCTATGTTAGTGTGTGTGTAGCTTTAACCATACAACAGAATTTGTTTACCTGTAATACTTAAACTCCACTTATTTTTTTTTTGGACTTTGACAGTATTATAAATCCAAGTGTAACGTGCTTTAAAAATTAGAAAATTGTTAATTTGCAGCTTTAAAAAGTTCAGCCTTTTTACATCTTTTTGTGGTTGTTTAACAGAATAACATTACAGCAATCTTGGTATTATAAGTCAAAAATAGTTTCTAATGAAGTCTAAATTCAAGATAGAAAATATATTTTAAACATAGTTTCAGGAGGGACATTCCCTATTTTCCATATGTCTAAGTAATTCCTAAAATATTTGTTTTAAAGCTGGACTTAAACACTCCTGACTGCTCTCTAATTTGATAGAGCTAGTCAAAATGACTTTATTCAAGAAATTTTGGCAGGAGAATTCAGTGAAGGAGATAAATAATTTTGCAGCTATACTCATATTGCAAAGTATGGAACTAATTCAGTCATTATGACTGTGGTAACATCTGTTCTTTAGCTTTAAAGCTAGCAGTAGAAGAGCTCAATGTTGGGACACATTTAAATATTAAGCTTTGTTAGTCAAGTTTCAAGTTCTAACAAAATATAAGTAGCCACATCATAGCCACAAAATGATATATAGTAGGTCTTTAGTTTTGTTGTTATTGTTTTTTTTTAATGAACTTTTAAATCAAAGGCTAACCAAAGCTGTAGGGGGTGAAAATTAGAACCTAATTTAGAAGTAAAAGTTGCATCATTTTAATTTCATGCTCTAATATAATATGAACAGTTAATATGTAAAACCTGCCTTGATGATGACATACTACTTAATAGTGGTTTCCTGTCATACAAAGGAAACAAAATATGATATAACCAAATGCTACTGTGTCATATAGAAATGATCTATTCTCTTACTGTTAATCTACCTTCACCAGATTATTCATACACTATATCTCACTCACACTGCTCTTTAGCTTCCCCTAGGCTTTTAATAATTATAAATTAAGAAAGACTGTAGATACTTGTCATAAATTAGGTTTGATTCTAAGCAAAATACATAATAGCTAATAATAAAAAAGCACTTTTTTTGCAACGATTAAAAAATACTAATCTTTAGTTTAGACTTTTATTTCGTTTATGCCATAAATATGTTATTGTAACAAAAGATAACCATGTTTCTAAAATGTACACTAAGTAAATCTCAAAATGTATATGCCATATGTAGAAGTCTTGTATAATTTTGGCCCTCATTTCAGAGGCACTAATGTCCAAAGTACTGTTAGGATACTAGAGATGAGAGGAAAATCACTTAAAACAACTTGTAAAATATAATGTTTGAAATGGTTCTTTTAGAATGTGCAGATTATGGCTTGCATAGAGACTCCTTCCAGCTCTCTGGGAAAATGAGCTGTTGACATTCTTTTGAGTCATCATTCAAGATACGAGGGCAACCACAAGGATTTAGCAGATAAATTCATCCCAAAGACCTTTATCCATTTCATTGCAACTTGGAAACATTCTTGTTGAATAGTAGCATTAATGTAGCGTATTTAGCTCTTCAAAGTGAGTCTTATGTTTAAAAAAAGAAGAGAAAAAAATAAAAGAAAATGAAGAAGATGATGAAGAAAATCAAACGACTAGGGTAATAACTTATTTAAATCTTCTAAGAGGTGTTTATTTACATAATTCTAAAACATGGACCATTTCTTTTCTGTACACAGTTTCAAAAATAGAGTTGGGTCTTATACAGTGAGCAATAAGCCTTTAAATTGTAGCTAAGTGAATCAGTCCTGTGTTACTTGTTAGTTGTTTATAACAAAGAGCAGAAAGTAAATTAATGTTTTCATATTATATTCTGAAATGACTGGCAGCATTTATAAACAATTGAAAATAATCTAATTTAGGTTCTGACTATCTTTGGACTTTATGATTCAGGCAAAAGGAAAAGTCAGAGCTGTGATAAACATATTAAACGTATGCATTAAGATTCACACACATATCCTTTCCTATAAAGGATGAAAAAAACGTTTTGACTCAAACTGGAATGATACTATGTAGGGCTGAATGTGCATGAAAGTTTCCCACAATGCATTGTGCAAACCTAGGGCTAACAAATACCCTGCTGCTTTGAAACCCCCCCAAAAGACAAAGGCACAATGAAATAGAAAGCTTACCACCGGTAGCTTTCAAAACGACAAACTAGGCAAACTATACATCTCCACCACTCCAATTTTGTCAGAATGCTAATGAGCTTGCTCTGATCTTTACTCGGCTTCCCGTGTTTTCTACATCTTCAAGGACCACATGGCGCTAGCAAAATAAAGACAACTAAATGAGAATTTCGAATGCTTTTTGTGTTAGGACCTGGTGCTTTTCAGTGGACGCACTCGTTGAATATTCTCAACTTAAAAGAGTACAACAGGGGGTTGGGTATGAACTTTTTAACAGGAGGAAATTTGAACAAAAGTAAATTAGTGAGATGAGGAAAATATGAGAAAAATTTCTGATTAATTTCCACTCCATAATATCAATGACACCTTCAGCCCCACTCATACTCTTCTAACAAGAGATGCTGATAAAAGATGAATGATTCTGTGTTGTTCACAGTGAATGTTTAGTGGTTTTTTAATAGCAGCATTCTACATAAAAGGCACCAGGAAGTACTCCGCATTAGCAGTTGAGATCACTAGTTAATAGGATGATGTCTTTTAGCTTTTGTCACAAGATTATTAGAAAGGATGGGTTTCTGTTCTCATCGTTGCATAGTTTGGAGTGCCTGTTGAGTACAAGTGCTAAAATACAGGTTTCTCAGTATTGTTTCACATGTAAAGCAAAAAGCCTTTTAATGCAACACCTTTTTCCTTTTTACCAGGTGATTTTGTTATTGATCTCTAATCTGCCCCTTTAGCTGTATTAAATGCTTGAAGTGTTCTGCTTTTCCATGTAGCCTTGATGCTAGCTATTTGTGTCTATAAATTCATTAACATTAAAACAGGATCTGTATAGACTATTAGAGTTTGTGAGTTAGAAAATGGCATATTACATACTTTTTTATAGTTTAGGGCATAAATAACAACATAAATTTAAGATTATCTGCATAAATGTTATAAAAGTAAGTTCTTTGATATGTTTTTATGAGATTTTAATTATTTATAAGTAACGTATTTTTCACAATCTTTCTTTAGCAATCACTGTACACTTACTAGGAGAATAAGAGTAGTCAACTCTATTTCTCACCATATCCATCCATACCTAGAAAGAAGAAAAAACCAAAGCTGGGTGCATCTTTATATATAAAGATATTTGAACGCAGCTGGACACAGTGGCTCACGCCTGTAATCCCAGTACTTTGGGAGGCCGAAGCGGGCAGATCACCTGAGGTTGGGAGTTCAAGACCAGCCTGACCAACATGGATAAACCCCGTCTCTACTAAAGATGCAAAAATTAGCCGAGTGTGGTGGTGCATGCCTGTAATCCCAGCTATTCAGGAGGCTGAGGCAGGAGAATCGCTTGAGCCCAGGAGGTGGAGGTTGCAGAGAGCCGAGATTGTGCCATTGCACTCCAGTCTGGGCAACAAGAGTGAAACTCCATCTCAAAAAAAAAAAAAAAAGATATTTGAGCTTCGAGTTAAATTGATTCTGTACAACTAATAAATAACCAGGAAAGGAAGGAAAAGATGTTTGATATAATAACACTTTTCAAATTTTATATGAAGAAAAATTTTGCCAGTGTTTCTCACATTTAACACATATATTTGATGTTTCTATATACTGTTCTTTAAATGTTCTGTTATCCTGAAAAATTATATTTTTGTACATTGTACTTGGTTCACATGTCTTAAATATTGCCTCTTAAGATATTGTAATTTATACACCCTTCTAGCAAAATGGAGGTTAAACATCCTATATTAATAGGAGTAACTTGGACAACCGTAGTTAATAAAGTCAGGAAAAAGTAAACTATCTTCTAAATATAACAACAGGTTTAAAAAATATGCTAGTTCTTTACTTTTTATTATTTAGTGTGCTATTTCTATGTTCCTCGTAAGTATGGATTGTGTGGGAATTAGGATTCGTGTAATAACATGTCTCCATTTTGTAGAGTTCTTGGGTTTTTGTGGTTTTGTCTTTGTTTGTTTGTTTAGAGACAGGGTCTTGCTATGTTGCCCAGGCTGGACTGGACTTCCTGGGTTCAAGCAATTCTCTTGCCTCACCCTCCCAAGTAGCTGGGACTACAGGCAAGTGCCACCCTGCTTGGCTAGAGATTCTGTTTTAATAGACATTAATAGTCTATTTTCATACAAATTATAATGAGAAAAGAGACCATGTCATTTAAAATTATATATTTTATTAATGATTGTATATATTAATGATTATATATATTAAGTATTATATATATTAAACTAAGTGAGATATCTATTTTGGCATTTTAATTACAGAACTGAAAAAAATTTAAAAAGTGAAGATTTGTCATTAAAAATTGTTTTCTAATATGATATACCATGATAGAATAGAAAATAAAGTTCTCTAGGTTATTAAATTTGAATAACCAGTTGACATCTACTCATATAAAATATCAGATGGACAGACAAGGCTTTAATATTTCCTCTGCAAAGGAACTTTTCATAAACAGAAACAAAATAAATGAGGGAATTTGATGTTATAAAGCAAATAAAATGATTACTAAGGTTCTGAAGTAGCATAGAGTTACCATATTCTTCTCTACTACAGTTTATAGAGCATCGAATCTGTAATAATAAAGAAACCAGAAAAAATGATACTTTATATCTGAAAATTTTCTACAAAGTGAGTTTTTAACACAATTTTTAGAGGCAATAAGCCACATCTGTTGATAGACTCTAAGAGTTGATAGTATTGTTCCTTTCTGGTAGCAAAATGCTGACATGATTTTGATAAATGTGGTGTTATAGGTCTCTTTTGTATATATGTGTTTTTAACTGTGTCAGGATTTTAGTTACTTTATGTTACCTAACTCCAAGAATGCAAAATAATACAGCATCATTTTCTAATTACAAGAAGTGATAAAACTTCATGCGATTATATAGATTTTCTTGTTTGTTTGTTTTTCTGTTTTGGGGGGTTGGGGGAATGGAATCTCGCTCTTGTTGCCCAGGCTGGAGTGCAATGGCATCATCTCGCTCACAGCAACCTCCGCCTCCCAGGTTCAAGTGATTCTCCCACCTCAGTCCCCCAAGTACCTGGGATTACAGGTACCTGCCAACACACCCGGCTAATTTTTGTATTTTTAGTAGAGATGGGGTTTTGCCATGTTGGCCAAACTGGTCTCGAACTCCTGAGCTCAGGTGATCCGCTCACCTCAGCCTCCCAAAGTGCTGGGATTACAGTTGTGAGCCACCGCGCCCAGTCTGCAATTATGTTTTAATTCAATATGCAGAAGGTAAAAAAGCATATAAGAACATGTCAAACAATTGATTCTGTCACATGTTGATGTAATCACAACCAGGTAGAAGAACTCCAAGGCCCAGCTCTCCATGGTCTTCATGTGAACCATTGCTGCTATGCTCCTGTCCATTAGGACCCAGGGCCCAGAGGTCTTTTACTGTTATTAGCATAACTACAGGAGAGGCTGTTCTTCAATACTTAATCCATATCATACCTTCATCTGAAAACATGGACTTATCCCTTGCAGCAGTGAGGTGGGACCCTGGCTGGGGGAATGATACCTGCTTACTAACTCATCTTCACAGCTGGGACCCTCAGTTTCTACACTAATAGAATGAGGACACTATGGCTTTAGAAATAAAAATTGGGAGAAAGAACCTAACTTTAATTCCCATAAAGGATGAAATTTGTTTTCATTCTTTCATGTCTTGTGATAGAGATGAGGTTTCACCATGTTGGCCAGGCTGGTCTTGAACTCCCGACCTTCAGTGACCTACCCGCCTCGGCCTCCCAAAGTGCTGGGATTACAGGCATGAGCCACCGTCCCTGGCCCAGCCAATATACATGGATCCCTCATTATGCCTGAGGTTTTGATCCTTGATATGCTTATACTGAATGTAGAAACTTAATCCTGGTTAGTGAACCTAATTAGTTTACATATGGTCACACTAAGTCAAAGTTGATACAGTATGGCAGCTAAGAGAATTGTGAGAATTAAATTAGATACTTTATATCAAGCATTTACAACCAAACACTTGGAGTATAACATTTTCAACCAAGTACTTGGTATTTGCAACCAAGCACTTGGAGCTCAATAAATGTTAGCTATTATAATTTATATGATCTTCTTAATACTTAAATTTGTCAAGGTCTCCTTTGAAATAAAAGGTGAAAAACACCAATATGCAGGGAATTTTACCCACCATCAGCAAGCACTAAAAAAAGCTATAATGAATTAATATTGTTCTCTTCTCATATTTCTACATTTTATTTATTATTCTGTATTACATATGTAGTATAGAGGCATTTGATTATTGGGAATAATCAATAATGAACAGACATATAGCTTAAAGAAAATAGTAAATTTTGTTTTAAAAGAAGAGTTTAGGGGGCTGAGTGTGGTGGTACCCACCTGTAATCCCAGAACTTTGGGAGGCTTAGGCAGGAGGATTGCTTGAAGCCAAGAGTTGAAGACAAGCCTGGGCAACAAAGCGAGACCTTGTCTCTACAAAAACTAAAACTTTAGCTGGTTGTGGTGGCACATGACTGTAGTTCCCAGCTACTCAAGAGGCTGAGGAGGAGAATTGCTTGAGCCCAAGAGTTTGCAGCTACAGTGAGCTATGATTGCGCTCCAGCCTGAACAACAGAATGAGACCTTGTCTCTAAAATTGAAATAAAATAAATAAAAGGAGAGTTTATATTTAAGGTGCTTATAGTGCTTTTGTTTTTTACTTTTTATACTTCCGATTTTAAAAACTGGTAATATAATTCTTGTCTTTCTACAGTTTTTTTCTGTAGTTACAAGGAAAATTAAAATATACTTTCAGGTTTTCTTTATTCTCACAATTTGTTCAGCTAATTCAAACTTCTTTTGCTATCTGTATTTCATTATTTAGACCATTTAAGAAGGAAAATACAAATTATATATAGAAGCACTAGCACTTAATTGTTGAATCATTCTGGTTCACGCGATGGGTTCTGGATCACAGGATTTCTAGAAAGGAACCTTGCTAATTCAGAAATGCAGAGAGCTTCCTAAGGTTCTCATTTCTAACATTTATTTCTTCTCTCATTGGCACTCACTGAATGCCCCAACTTTTTACTATGTACAGTATTAAGTTGACTTCCTCATCTGCTGACTCATGTTTATTCATTTATCCAGAAAAACAAATGTATACAGTTTCTACCCGTGATATTTAGAAAGTATTTTCCACTACTAGAAATTTTGAATTGGAAATGTAAAGTATAATTTTTGAACCTAAAGAATTAACACATCACCATAATTTTCAATTTGGAACATGTCTGTTGCCTGAAGTGAGGAACATCCTTATTCTAGATTGCAATAAAATTTTTTAACATTTAAAAAAGTAGAAATTCCAGGAAAATGTGTTTTTTCTCAACAACTATCTATGAAACAAAATTTAGGCATTTGAACTGACTTGGCAGCGACATGTTTTTCTTGTGAATGTGAAATTAAATTTGTGTAATGTCATGCCAATGCTAAAATAACATGTTATACATGGAATATCACCCTTTCTTTTTTTAAGAAAAATTAATCTCAGTGACTTCTTTGTGAAAGGGCCAAGACAGTGATTCTCAAACTTTTATATCCATTAAAAAAATGCCTGAGAAATTTGTTAAAAACACAGATTCCCAAGCCCTACTGAGAAGATTTTGATTCACTAGACCCGGTATGGAGCCAGTCTTCTAGGCAATTCTAATACAGGTGATCCACAGACCACATTTGAGAAACAGAGTGAAGATGTGCTAAACTCATAGTGTTACAAGCGCTAAGATAAGTAGCACAGCATAGAGATTTAAGAGCATAGACTTTAAAATCAGTAAGATCCCAACTAGAATCTGGGTGTTCTTAGACAAGTTACTTAACCTCTCTGAGCCTCTATTTAATCAGATGTTTTAAAAAAGAAAAAGACAGCAGTGGCTCAGGTCTATAATCCCAGCACTGGGAGGCCGAGGTGGGCAGATCATGAGGTCAGGAGTTTGAGACCAGCTTGGCCAATATGGTGAAACCCCATCTCTACTAAAATTACAAAAATTAGCCGGGTGTGGTGGCACACACCTGTAGTCCCAGCTACTCGGGAGGCTGAGGCAGAAGAATCACCTGAATCCAAAAGGTGGAGGTTGCAATGAGCTGAGATCACACCATTGCACTCCAGCCTGGGCAACAGAGTGAGACTCCATCTCAAAACAAGAAAAAGAAGGAAATGGAAGGGAAGAGAAGGGGAGGGGAGGGGAGGGGAGGGAGGGGGGGAAGGAAGGAAGGAAAGAAAGAAGGAAGGAAGGAAAGGAAGGAAGGAAAGAAGGGAAGGAAGAAAGGAAAGAAGGGAAGGAAAGAAGGGAAGGAAGGAAGGGAAGGAAAGAAGGGAGGGAGGAAGGAAGGAAAGGAAGGAAGGAAGGAAAAAAGAAGGCTGCGCCAGGCGCGGTGGCTCATGCCTGTAATTCTAGCACTTTGGGAGGCTGAGGCAGGCGGATTGGCTGAGGTCAGGAGTTGGAGACCAGCCTGGACAACATGGTGAAACCCTGTCTCTACTAAAAGTACAAAAATTAAGGCCAGGTGAGGTGGCTCATGCCTGTAATTCGAGCACTTTGGGAGGTGGAGGCAAGCAGATCTGGAGGTCAGGAGTTTGAGACCAGCCTGGCCAACATGGTGAAACCCGTCTGTACTAAAAATACAAAAATTTAGCCGGGTGTGTTGGCAGGTGCCTGTAATCCCGGCTACTTGAGAGGCTGAGTCAGGAGAATCACTTGAACCCGGGTGGTGGAGGTTGCAGTGAGTCGAGATCGTGCCACTGCACTCCAGCCTGTGCAACAGAGTGAGACTGTCTCAAAAAAAAAAAAAAAAAGTTAGCTGGATGTGGTGTCAGGCACCTGTAATCGCAGCTACTTGGGAGACTGAGTCAGAATCACTTGAACCCAGGAGGTGGAGGTTGCAGTGAACTGAGATTGTACCACTGCACTCAAGCCTGCACAACAGAATGAGACTCCATCTCAAAAAAAAGAAAAGAAAAAGACTAATACTTACTTCAGAAAGTTATGAATACTTAGCACAGAGCTTGGCAGAGAGTGAGCACTCAATAAAATAGTAGATACTGCTATCAGTTACCGTAGTTTATTTATTATTGTTTCTGCCTTTTTTCTTTTTTTCTTTTTTTTTTTTTTTGAGATGGAGTCTTGCTCAGTCGCCTGAGCTGGAGTGCAGTGGCGCGATGTTGGCTCACTGCAACATCTGCCTCCCAGGTTTGAGCCATTCTCTTGTCTTAGCCTCCTGAGTAGCTGGGATTACAAACACGTGCCACCACGCCCAGCTAATTTTTGTATTTTTAGTAGAGACGGGTTTCACCATGTTGGCCAGGATGGTCTTGAACTTCTGATCTCAGATGGTCCACCCGCCTTGGCCTCCCAAAGTACTGGGATTACAGGTGTGAGCCACTGTGCCTGGCCTCTTTTTTTTTTTTTTTTTTTTTTTTTGAGACAGGGTCTCGCTATGTTGCCCAAGCTGTTCTCAAACTCCTGGACTCAAGTGATCTTCCCACCTCAGCCTTCCAAGTAGCTGGGATCACATGCACCACCACAGCCAGCTGTTTCTACATTTACTTTAAATTTTCCTTAGCTTCTAATATACACATCTTGTTCTATCATAACTCTTCTCTTCTCTGCAACTCACACATGCACACTTATACTCTCTCTGTCTCTCCTTCCGTCTTTCCCCCAGCCCTCCAGAAAAGCCAAAAGTACTGGTTTAGGAATTTGACATAAGGCTGGAGAATTATTTTTATTGTTATTGTGTTGTTTTTCAACCCTTAGGTTATATGTGAAAAGTAACTTTGATGAAAGTTTGTGTGAACGCCATAGTTTTCACAGATAAATTAGTAACTAGGAGGAAGCCTGAGGAATTGTGCTAGTCCCTTTATCTGAATTCCTACACTTATATGAGTGTTAGGCACGTACAGAAACAAACCGAACTTAGACATTGTATTTTGAGAAATGTATTTTAGGACATCAGGTAGGAGTCAACTTTACAAATGCATTTATCTTCCTCTGTTTCATCCTGACTTCATCCCCTAAAATTAGCCAACATTTCACAATTTGTTTTGACAAAGAATAACATCAGAGATGGATAAGTATGTGTGAGTCCCAAACCAAAATCAAGGTAGTTTATGGAAGGGTGCAAGCTCTGTTTCGACACCTTTCTCCCAGTTTCCCCAAACGGAAACTTTTTTTTTTTTTAAATGGAGTCTCGTACTGTCGCCCGGGCTAGAGTGCAGTGGCTCGATCTCAGCTCACTACGACCTCTGCCTCCCAGGTTCAAGCGATTCTCCTGCCTCAGCCTCCCTAGTGCAGGCACCTGCCACAGGCGTTCAAAACATTTGTATCTAAAAATACGGATGCTAATGTATAGAAACAACTGGATGCATTACTGACCCTTGTTAGGTCCTTCATCTTGGAGACAGAACTGTCCAAGTGAATAGTCGTGAACCTTACTTTCGTTGTTATGCAGGCTTACAAAGCTGTGCTTTCGAATCATTGGCCATTCTATTGTGGAGACATTGCCAGTTCCTCCTCTCCTCCTTCCTCCTTCCTCTTTCCTCCTTCCTCCTTCCTCCTCCCTCCTCCTCCTCCTCCTCCTTCTTTTTCTTTTTGATAGAATCTTGCTCTGTCAAACAGGCTGGAGTGCAATGGCGTGATCTCAGCTCACTGCAACCTCTGCCTCCCAGGTTCAAGAGATTGATTCAGTCGCTTGATTCAATCTCTTGCCTCAGCCTCCAGAGTAGCTGGAACTACAGACGTGCGCCACCATGCTCAGCTTATTTTTGTGTTTTTAGTAGAGATGGGTTTTCACCATGTTAGCCAGGCTGATCTCGAACTCCTGACCTCAGGTGATCCGCCTGCCTCTGCCTCCGCCTCCCAAAGTGCTGGGATCACAGACATGAGCCACCACACCTGGTCGACATTGCCAGTTCTTCTAGTGGATGGTAGATTATTAAGTCTTTCTTTTAGTTACTCATTATGTTTTTAACACTTTTCATAGGCCTCTAGGTGGGTTGCATAAGAAAACTGAACATATATAGTCATTGTATCTGTTCCCTATCCCCACTTGTCACTTCTGAGCTGGAATGTGAAAAGTATTCATGCACTCAAAGGAGCTGTCTCATCAGGAAAAGTTTACAGTGTAAGTTAAAGAAAAACCTGTTGAGTTGATATCTATTTTTTAAAAAACGTTAGAGGCCTGGCTCAGTGGCTCACGCCTGTAATCCTAGCGTTTTGGGAGGCTGAGGCAGGCAGATCACCTGAGGTCTGGAGTTCGAGACCAGCCTGGCCAATATGTCAGAACCCCATCTCTACTAAATATTCAATAATTAGCTGGGCGTGGTGGTGTGCACCCATAATCCCAGCTACTGAGGAGGCTGAGGCAAGAGAATCACTGGAACCCTGGGCGGTGAAGGTTGCAGTGAGCCGAGATGACACCACTGCACTCCAGCCTGGATGACATAGCAAGACTGTGTATCAAATAATAATAATAATAATAATAATACATTTGATATTTTTAGATGCTTAATATTACTAATTAATGTTTGTAATGTTTGCTGAATAGTTTAGTTTTCTGTAAAGGTTTTTTGTTTTGTTTTAATGGAATTTGGAGGAATTTTTAGAGAAACAAAGATTAATCAAAATAGTGTGATTATTTTTACAGCTGTGCAGCTTTACAGGATAAGATTTGATACAAATATATATACATAAACAGTTATTTTCCTAAGGAAAGACAGTGGACTTTACCTGTAAAAATGAGTGTATGTAAGTTAGTTTTATCCTCTGTGTTTAAACTAGTGACATTGATACATGAATTCACAGTATACAGAGCTGCAAACATCTGATTGTCAGTGTCCCTTGTACTTACTGACTGGTTGTAGACTGCTCTTCTACTCTTTACCTACCCCAAAGCCACCCAATCCCATGCCCCCAGTGCCAGTTCACTCTGAATTAATAGCACCACTTGGTGGCCAAAACTAGGAATTGTGTCAAGCACTAACATTTCTTCCCTACTAGCATGTTGTCCTCCACATTAGACACTTCTGAACTGGAATCTGACAGATCTCTTCATGGCTATATCTGTTGTGCTTTTGAAGGATCTAGCTCCATAAGGAAAGTTAAAAATATAAGTCAAGGAAGACATTTAGACTGATATAATTGTTTATTTTAAAAATGAGTTTATTACAAATTTTAGTGCTTTAAAAAATTAGAGATAGTTTTATATTTCAGGTGTAAAAATTTTCTAGAGAAATGAATTATTAAAATAGTCATAAATATTTTATTTTCTTATGAGAACAAAATTAGAGGGAGACAAGGCTGGGTCTAGTGGTTCATACCTGTAATCCAGCACTTTGGGAGGCCAAAGTGGGAGGATCAGCCAGGCACGGTGGCTCATGCCTGTAATCCCAACACTTTGGGAGGCCGAGGTGGGCAGATCACGCGGTCAGGAGTTCGGACCAGCTTGGCAAACATGGTGAAACCCTGTCTCTACTAAAAATACAAAAATTAGCCGGGCGTGGTGGTGGGTGCCTGTAATCCCAGCTACTTGGGAGGCTGAGGCACAAGAATCACTTGAACTCGGAAGGTGAAGATTGCAGTGAGCCAAGACTGAGCCATTGCACTGCAGCCTGGATGGCAAGAGTGAGATTCCATCTCAAAAAGAACAAAAAACAAACAAAAATGGGAAGATCACTTGAGCCTAGGTGTTCAAGACCAGCTGGGCAACATAGCAAGACCCTGTCTCTACAAATAATTGGAAAATGAGCTGAGCATGGTGGCATGTGCCTGTGGTCCCAGACTACTCAGGAACCTGAGGCAGGAGGATTGCCTGAACCCAGGAGGTCAAGGCTATAGTGAGCTGTGATGATGCCACTGTATATCTACCTTGGTAACACTTAGCAAGACCCTGTCTCAAAAAAAAAAAAAAAAATTAGATGGAGTCAGAATTTAACACTTTTAAGACCATTTGTTTTTACTCAAATGCTGATTTTGAATTAGTTATACTGAACATTACTATTCAAAAGTAGAATACTGGTTGGGCTTGGTGGTTCATACCTGTAATCCCAATGCTTTGGAAGGCTGAGGTAGGAGGATTGCTAGAGCCTAGCCTGGGCAACAGAGTGAAACCCCATGTCTACAAAAGTTTAAAAGTTAGCCAATCATGGTGGTGTGCACCTGTAGTCTCAGCTGCTCAGGAGGCTGAGGCAGGAGGATTGCTTGAGCCCAGGAGTTCAAGGTTACAATGAGCTATGATCACTCTCCTGCATTCTAGCCTGGGCAACAGAGCGAGATCTACTCTGAGAAAAATTAAAAAGTAGAATATCATTCTAGAAAAAAGTACTAAATATTCATAAAGCCCACAAAGTTTGGTTTTAGATAATGGAATTTTATTAAAAGATTAGTTTTCATCATTTATAGATGATAAACATGTTTTCTTTAAAATCATCCTACAAAATTATTAGTGTAGATTAGGTAGATATTTTGCTAAACTCTGAAATATGTAATTTGATTTGATGGCAACGATATGGGAAATGAAAATGAAGTACTGTGTCAACAGGTGTGTTGTGAGGACCAAACAGATTTTAGACAGGGTTTTGATCTGTCACCCAAGCTGGATTACAGTCATAGTTCACTGCAGCCTCCATCTTTTGGGCTCAGGCAATCCTTTCGCCTCAGGCTCTGAGAGGCTGGTACACACCACCATACCCGGCTAACTAACTTTTTTGATTTTTTAGTAGAGACAAAGCCTCGCTATGTTCAGGCTGGTCTTGAACTCCTGAGTTTAAATGATCCTGTCACTTCGGCCTCCCAAAGTGCTAGGATTATAGGCGTGAGGCTCTGGCCCTTTTTAAATGGGCTGTAGCTTTGGAGAGAAGGGAAAGGACATTACAACACAAGGACAAAGCTAACTGCTTGAGATTGGCCCATAAGATTTATGCCAAAATCTGAGATGAACTATTGGGATGCCATGATATTCTTCACTCTACAGGGTATTTTAAATTTTATATCATGATAAAAGGGCAACTGAACATATCCTGGGGATTAAGTTGAAGATAAATATGAAAATAACCTAATCCTTGGGAATTTTAGAGATTCTGGGAGTCACACATTAGGTTTCCTCTAGACTTCTAACTAAACAAAATGGCAATTAGCACAAGAATCTTTGGAATAGACTTAACATGTGTAACCTTGGAAAGGGGAATGTCTCATGGAGGGTTTGCAATTGAGTAGCTGCTTTAAGAAAATAAAAAAGGGTAATGGGTAGTTGATGGGTTTGGAGCATTGAGGGGATTTAAAAAGGTAGAATGATGTAAGGATGCATTTTGGTTGATTGGTTCAGTAAAATGAATATGTAAAGACATTAGAAATATGCTCAATGAAACTAACAACTTCAGACTTGCACTAAGTTGCCCAACATATTTACTTCTGTGGATAGTCCTTTCTAATGCTTGCACAGACAGTCAGCAAAACTCTGACACTCTGCTGGGAGGAAATCACCATGCCTTGCTCTATCAATAATTCTAGGAGTCAAGGGAGGACACTGAAGTTTGAGTAATGAAGATGGCTCTCTACCTTGTGTGTGTGTGTGTGTGTGTGTGTGTGTGTGTAGAGAGAGAGAGCAAGAGAAAGAAACAATAATAGCAATATTTTATTACTTATATGGCATTTATTTACCGTGAGCCTGGCACTATTCTAAGTGCTTTACATATTTGAATTCATTTAATTTTCACAAAACTCTATGAAGTAGTACCATTGTTTCCATTTTACAGATGAGGAAACTGAGTCTTAGGGAGAATAAATAACGTATACCAGTTCCTGTAGCTTTTAAAGAGCATAGCTGGACTTGAATGTATCCTTGATAATCCAGGGCTAGGCAGAGTACTCTTGCTTGACTGTTTTCATTGAATGGTCATTTCCATTGCCTCAAATGGAATCACAGGTAACTTGTAGTTACCCAAGAAGTGAACAGGTCTCTTCTAGGCATCCCATTTCTGTAAGATATCATATACCAACCTATAATTCAAGGATCTTATGGACATGTTTGCATAGGAAGAAAGGCTGACTCCTCTTATGAAGAATGGTATGCTGCTCTGACATCATTGCTAAGTCCCAATGGCTTACACATGGGAAGACTAAATGAAATCCCCTCTGTTACGGATGAACTAAGTGAACAGCATGAGGGTTTTCTTGTTTATCAGAGTTTTGAAAGTTTTTTTGTGTTCATTTGTTTATCAGAGCCCTCTGAAGGCTTTGTCAAGGTTGGCCTGAATTCTAAATAAAGAGTCTGTTCTGGTAAGACTGATTACTTATGAGTCCTTAAGTGTCAAGTGGGTGGCTAAGAGTGGTGGCTCACAAGAGAACCTGGCTGCATTTGAGGCCTGGTTCCACCACTAACTAGCTATATGACTTGAGGTAAATTATATAACCTCATTAAACAGTTGATGCTATTATCATCATCATCATCATCACCACCATTATTATTCCCAGCCTATACGAAACTTACTGGTTATCAGTGATCTGATAAAGGGAATACATGACAGTCTCTTTGAGACACTGTTGTTCTCAACTTCAGGAAATGGCACTACAGACCCAAGTTCATTATGAGTGTACTCTAGTGAAGATAATGTGTAGCCAAGTGAAGAGAATGGTTCTCCAGAGAACCATTGAGGGGCACTGGATGTGGTATTATAGTGTTGAAACCCACACTAATCACCTGGTCTGGTCTGGAAGAACAGCATTTATTGCATTTGATTTCAAGGTGTTGTGTAATTGTTGAAATCCTGTTCAAGTTAGAAAGCTGCTGGAGAAGGATCTACACCGTCCTGCTTTGCTTAGGCTTCTGTGGTTTGAGAACAAATGTGGGTGCGGGCTACAAGTGGGGAGGCATAATTCCCATCAGCTCTCCCTTATAGACATTTAGGAAGGTGCCTATGAGGACATTATGTTAAGTGAAATAGGGCTGGCACAGCAAGACAAATATCATGTGACCTTACTTATATTTATAATATAAAAAGATTGAACTCATAGACATAGAGGCCACAATGGTGGTTAGCAGGAGCTAAGATGGTAGGGGAGGTAGGGGTAAGGTCAGGGAAGATGTTGGTGAAAGGATACAAAATTTCAGTTCAATAGGAGGAATAAGTTCACCAAATCTATTGTACAACGTGGTGAGTATATGTTTTTGTTTGTTTGTCCGTTTTTCAGTGACAAGATCTCGCTATGTCGCCCATGCTGGCCTTGAACTCTTGGGCTCAAGCGATCCTCCTGTTTTGGCCTCTGAAAGTGCTGGGATTACAAGCATGAGCCACCACACCTGGCCTTTAATAGTGTATTATACTTGAAAATTGCTAAGAGAGTTGATTTTAAGTGTTCTTACCACAAAAAAAAAAAAAGGATGTAATCCACATATTAATTATCATAGTTTAGACATTCCACAATGTTTACCTATTTCAAAACATGTACATGATAAATATATACACTTATTGTCAATTAAATAAGTAAATGAGAAGGTACATAGGAAGGATATATCGCAGTGTTACCTGGTTATCTGAACCCAAGCATGATCAAACCAGGTACAGAGTGGAAAAGAAACTTACTGTGCAGGCAGCTAGTTGAGGGTTGAACTCATCCCTTATTGGAAACTGGAGGATCTGGAGACACCCTGGGTATGATATTTTAAGGACTTTTAAAGACTTTTTTTTTTTTTTTTTTTAAGAGTTTCGGTCTTGCTATGTTCCACAGGCTGGCCTTGAACTTCTAGGCTTGAGTGATCCTCCCACCTCAGGCTCCTGAGTACCTGATACTATAGGCATGCTCCACCACCCCCAGCCAATTTGTAGAGACTTTAAGCAACACTGGAGCAGGTTACCTGCAAGAGTAGTTGTCCCACTGCATAATGCATCTTTGGAGAAACCTTTATTAGGAAGGAGCCTGTCTGGAACACATTTAAAGCCTATCTGTCTGAGTTTGTATTTCTATATTTTAAAAATTATATATATTTAATTTTCCATACTTTCAGTAGAATCTAATCACAGTCTCACCTGGCATTTAGTAAATGAGCTATTTCATCTACACTGACAATTTCATAAGCTGATTTTAAAGGTGCTGTGCTTTTAACATCAAAATATCTTCCTATAAAAATGGTGAAAACTTACTTTCCCACTGAAGCTTTTTGCTTTATAAATTTTTGATATTCTGTTGTTGTCATTCTTTTCTTCAAATTACATCAATTTGTACTTCATATTGTAATTTTCATTTTTTGAACTTTATGTTCATAACCAGCAAACTTGTAGATGTGTTCCATTAGTCCATAATTTTCAATCTTAAAGTGTACCTTTTTTATTTTTTGATATTAAGCAGTATTCCACTATCTACTTTTTTTTTAAAGTCTCTAAAACCCACTGTGAATAACTAGACTATCATTACTTGGAGCACAGCCACACTGTTGTGTTACCATAGCTATGGCTATCTTTTGTAGGCAGCAGTGACACTGCTGACCCAGTAGGGTATCTGCTTTGTTTTTCCAGCTGCAGAGATGGGTTTGTACTGATTCACCCACATTTTTCACCTATCCTGCATATGACCAATGGAACACTAACTATAGACTTTGTTATGGTAGCCAAGATTAAAGATACAATTTATGTCCATGAAATTGTTTACAGATTTACCCTGGTTCTAGCTATCCCTGGTTATATGTCTATCTCCATACTAGACTATGAGGCCTTTGAGGGCAGGGACCACATCTTGGTTATCTTGTATCTCCAGTTCCTGCCTCAGGGCTATATACACCATCATCACCCCCTTCGTTATTATCATCATAGCTTGTAGTCTTGGGTTCTGCACTAAGTACTTTACGTGGATTTTCTCAATTCTTACAACAATAGTGAAGTAAGTAATACCATTATCCATACAGAGGTGAAGAAACTGAGGTTTAGAGAGTTTCAATAATTAGTCTGAGATCGAGGGGCTCAATTTTTTTACAAAAAACTAAACTGAACAAAAGCTGTATTGTTTTTTGTTTTTGAGATGAAGTCTTGCTCTGTCGCCCAGGCTAGAGTGCAGTGATGCAGTCTCGGCTCACAACCTTCACCTCCCAGGTTCAAGTAATTCTTCTGCCTCAGCCTCCTGAGTAACTGGGATTACAGTGGCTCACACCTGTAATCCTAGCACTTTGGAAGGCTGAGGTGGGCAGATCATTTGAAGCCAGCAGTTTGAGACCAGCCTGGCCACCAGGGTGAAACCCTGTGTCTACTGAAAATACAAAAATCAGCCAGGTGTGGTGGCGCACACCTGTGATCCCAGCAACATGAGAGGCTGAGGCAAAAGAATTGTTTGAACCCTGGAAGTGGAGGTTGCAGTGAGCCGAGATCGCGTCACTGCACTTCAGCCTGAGTGACAGAGCAAGACCCTGTCTCAAAACAAAAAACAAAAAAAACCTAAACTATAAGTAAATATAAATAATTTTATCAGTTATAATTTTTCCATAATGACTACTTTGATGCTTTTTTGTTTATTTTTGCCCTAACTTTGTGTTTAGTGTTACCTTTTGAGAAATCTAATGCTGACTTTCAGTATAAAAAATATCAGTTCAAGCATTAGGAGATATACCTAATGTAAATGACCAGTTAATGGGTGCAGCACACCAATATGGCACATGTATACATATGTAACAAACCTGCACATTGTGCACATGTACCCTAGAACTTAAAGTATAATTAAAAATAAGTTAATTAATTAAAAGAAATAAATTATTTTAAAAAAAAAAAAAAAGGTCAGTTCAGGCCGGGCACGGTGCCTCGTGCCTGTAATCCCAGCACTTTTTGGGAGACCCAGGTGGGTGGATTACGAGGTCAGGAGATCGAGACCATCCTGGCTAACACGGTGAAACCCTGTCACTACTAAAAATACAAAAAATTAGCTGGACGTGATGGCAGGCACCTGTAGTCCCAGCTACTTGGAGGCTGAGGCAAGAGAATTGTTTGAACCCAGGAAGCAGAGGTTGCAGTGAGCCAAGATTGCACCACTGTACTCCATCCAGCCTGGGTGACAGAGTGAGACTCTGTCTCAAAAAAAAAAAAAAAAAAAAAAAAGTCAGTTCAGACCCTATTAAGGAATAAGGAGTTGGTACAAGAATACTGCTTGTCTTCCAAATAAACTTGGAAGAAATAAACTTCCAAGTTTATTTCTAAACTTCTAACCTTTAGAAATAGCTTCTTTCTATGTGTAAGTTTATTGAGGAAGAACTTTGGTGAAGTTGTCTGTGCCTCCTCCCGTAGAAAGTCCATGCATAGGGGTCTGTTAAAAGTTGTGTGTAGAAAGTTGCTACCTCACATCTCTCCCCACATTCTATCTTAGCAAACAGGTAAATAAAACGTATGTGTGAGAGAGCATGGCAGTTTTTCTTTTGCTTCAACCAAAGGAGACAAGATTTTTCACAAAGTTTGTACTCTTAATATTATAAATATATCAGGCTGAGCAAATGGTTTTAAGACAATTAAACTGCTGAAAATACCAGTAAAGATTATCAGATTCTTCTGTGTTGATGCTGTTTGAGGATATTGTTGGATCAGAAACTTTTGTTTATAGTAAAATTTATTTTCATAATATAGCTCTATTTCCTGAGTTTAAATATTTTCTAAAACTGAGGCACTGGAGTCCTGCAATAATGTTGGCTTTGGGGTTAATGTCTACATGACCCTACATAAATGCACCAAATTCATCTCTTTCATCCATTAAATACCAGTTACTTGGATACCTTCATGTATCCTATGTCTTTTTGTCATATGTCTTTCAAAGGTCATCATATTCTTATAATCACCATCAGGACAATTTGTAATGGCAGGTTTTTTTGGTTTTGTGCTTTGGTTTAGCTTTGCTATGTTGTGTCCTTTAAGGGCTATATGTGATTACTACTCAGCCATCACCACTCTGGGGCTATGGCAAGATTTCAGCATTCTTTAATGATTTCATGGTAGAAAATCTTGAATTTGTATACTTGTATAACAGCAGCCTACATTTATATGTGTTTACTCTTTCCCATTGAATTTGTCTTCTATTCAGCTAAAATTGTTTTGTTCCTTATTTTGCATTTATGTAAGAATTCACTGTCTAAAATATATCTTTATAAATAGATACTTTTATGGTGAAAGATTAATTATGAAAAGCTAATGAGAAGACAGTTTTTAAAATATGATTCATAATTTCTGGTTTTTGACATCACTTTTACTCATTTTAAAACTTACATTGAAAATACTACTTCTGAAAAAATAAATAAAAATCACATACAGATTCTTGGATACATGAATGAATTACTAAATAAAAATAATAACTTTGAAGAATTTTTTGGAAGATATATAATATAAAGTAGTTGATATTGTCAGTTAATACTAAGTATTGCATGTAGTGCTCTGCATCATATGCTTCTGTCAAGTGGTTTTTGTTAACTCTGTGATAGGAAGAATAATTTGAAGTTATATTTACAAATAGTTAGTTTTCCTGCCATTATTGTTATCCTTGATTATTTAATAATGTTTACAAATCATACTCCAGCTACAATAATGGATTAAAAGAAAAAACTGACATTAAGGATTGTGATATCGAAATAGATGTTACATTGTCTTGGAGGCAAAATAAAAAACAGAAGTTTTTAAGGAAACAAAGTAGGAAAAAATATTACCAGAGATTATATAAGTAGTACTTTAAATGTTAAGTAGTACTTTAAAATGTTAAGGTTGAAACTAGTTAAGTAGTTTTTATGTTTTTATTGGTAATTTATTTACAATAAACATGAGGTACTATGTTTTAAAATATAGCGTAACAACTCAGCCATGCTTTCACATTTTAGTAATTGTATACTGTAGTGTATCATTTTGTCATTTTGAATTTCAAAATGGCTTTCAATAGTATATGTCTTGAATTTTTTTAAATGGTGAAACTGAAAAAAAAATTTTAAAGCATTATTGTTGGTCTAGGTGATAAAAATGTGGTTGTAATTACAAATTAAAGATAATTTTGAAAAAGAGGTAGTTAACCAGGTTAGGTTAAATAAGATTAAACGATTTATGGCCATTTTATAAAATAATGACAGTCTTCATTTTAAGCTACAATGTAAAGTGCTTTATTCTGAGATTAGGTATTGTGGCAGAAGCTAAAACTGCCTTTTTTTCTAACAGTGCCAGAATACAACCTCTTTTTCTTTTTGCACTAACAAGACTGCTTTACCACCACAGCCCACTCTAAGTAATTAAATCAATCCTTTGTACTTACCGTATTCTCCTCTAGTGACGGTACTAGATCTGATTATATGCTTCATGCATATTCAAAGTACGGCACTGACAGCTCTTTAATGAGCTCTTACTTAATCAGTATGAACAATGTTCATCTTGTTCTTTTTTTCCTCATGCATTAGAGCTAGGAACAGTTGGGAAAAATGAAACATCCAGCATTCATTTGAAAAATATATTGTACTTTGAAAAGTGTCTAAGCTGAGGAAGTTGCATTCTGCCCTTTAAAAGTCTGATGGACAAATTGGATTACTAGTATTGGATTAAATAACAAATGGTTAGAGGAGAAATGAGAAAAGCTCACTGTGATCACAGGCTTTAATATTTTTTGTTACTTATAAAGCTAAAGGGGTCTTTAACCAGTTATTAAAGTCAGGATTAATTTGTAATGGTTCAACTTACTGGCTTTTAAAAGCTTTTTAAATTTAAAAAATTTTAAGAGCCCTAAAAACAATAGTGTAATGATGTATTAGAAAAAATTTTAATTTTTTTAGTATTAGGTTAAGTATAGATGTCCATGATTGTATGCTATCGCAGGTAAGGATTTGGTGATACAGAATTGATTTATCTTCAAATGTGTTTTTCCAATTAAATACTCTGTGAAGCAATGAGTAATGTGTCCTTAAATATTTCTTATTGTTAGGCTTATTTCCTTCTAAAACATGAGATTCTTTTGTTATTAGTCATATCCTAACAATTAGAGGAAGGGAATCTCTTATTCTTCACTAGAATTCATAGGCATAAGTTAAACTGAAAATAACACAGTACCACATCAATATTGTTATTCTCAAGGAAGCAGTCTTCCATTGAAGAAAATGATGCTAATTTAAGAGTAGGCTGGTTGCTTCTAGTATTGCCTGAAAACCTCAAATTATAGGTTAAGTTAAACACAAAAGAAAGTTTGAATAAGTCTATATTTTTATAAGTCACATAGGTTATGAACACAATAATTAAGTCTTTAATCGGAAAGTAAAATATCATAAAATCTACACCTATTAATATTGCACACATGTGGCATTTCACTGATCAAAAAGGCCTTCACCAGGGTACAATTGGCCTTTTTCCAAATTGCAAGCTTTTTCTCAGCTTTTTCTTTTTACTCTTTCTTCTTTTGTTGCTACCCAGGGATTTGTGCCTATCGCAGCCTATATCACATGACCAGTGTCAAGACATCACATGGTCCAAAGTGAATACAAAACCAGCTACCCTAAAAGAGAGATTAAAAATACTGTAAAACAATAAAGACTTTTGTTCAGACTCTAAAAGAATCTATCCTAAGTCGGCTTCGTACCATTAGTTTTAACAGCATTGAATGAAGGCACATATTCTCAACTATTCTCCCTAATGGTAAACAACAGCTATCTATTTTATAGGGATGCTCTGAAATACATGTTTAATCCCTAACACACAGATTAGCTTTTTATATTCTATTTGTAATCTAAAAATTATTTAAATTTGTATTAATGTAGAAATATTTAAATTATGGTATGCTCATAATTTATGCAAGTACTATAAAGAATGAGATAGATATTTGGACAGTATGACAGAACACATCATAGATGAATATGTAATGTGAGCTCTTATGTTAAAGAAACATGTATGTGTCTATAGATACAGTATATACACATGTGTGATAGACATAGCTATCAATGTGGTCTGGAAGGAGATATGTTAAACTATAATCATACCTCTGGAGAAGGGAAGTGTGGGGTTGGTGGAAGAGGACTATCCTTGACATTTTACTTGAAAAGAAAATCAAACTTAGGGAATAATAATCTGAGGGGGATTATTTAATTTTTTAATAGATATTTAAATTAACCTTATGGATGCCATACAGAAGTTAGACTGAAATATTAAATAATAGCTTAGCAAAACAATAAACCCATCATGGGAAAATTTCATCAAATAAACACTGAAGAATTAGAAATTTGACTAGGTATAATTTGAAGGGAGAGAAAGGAAGATGGGAAAATTAATATTTTTCTTCAGTATAATTGTGGCCTACTTCTACATGAACAAATGCCAAATATATACTATATTATAATGCTTAATATGGATTATGTTGGCCTCCGTGAGGAAGTGGCAGGGTGGTATTAGATGATGGGATGAATATTAGCAATGGAGAATTTTAAGTATCTCCTTTGTGCAATCATTTATAATCTAAAATATTCAATTGTCACTCTGCTCACATGTTTTCTGAACATCATGATGTTCATTAAATTTTTTTTTCATAGATAGCTGTGGGCATTTTTTTGTAGCCTTGTCATTTACAGTGTATTTAGTAATTTATAAGTAGTCTACCCTATTAGGGATGATGAGTTCCAAAATGTCATATATATGTATATGTCTCTAGTTTACTTTTGGGGAGGAAAATAAGAAAATAGGAAGTTGTTACAAATGAAGCTTTCACACAATCTCTGGACTTCCCTGATCTTCCTGCTAGTCTTATGGGTCTCATAATGATTTTTAAATTTTTTTTTAAATCATGACCATATGTCTGTCAGCACTGTGAGTTCCTCATTGAAACATAATAGCAAGTCAGCCTCTAGGGAGAATTTAAAAGGTAGGACATTTTGTTTACTGTACTTAGTGTTAATATGATCTATAGGTATGTTCACGGAGACTAAAATATGCATGCCAAATATCACCTTAAGAAGATTGATTTATGAGTTTTGAAATGTGGATTTCTTTTATCAGGACTTGGACTTTAACCTTCTTATAAGCAGTTTAATATATAGCATTAGAGTAACTAAAATGTTTTCTATGTTAAAAAAAATTCTGTGCTAAACTATTATTTGGCTTGTATAACATCATATAATAAGAGGTAACTCTTCCTGAATTACAGGAAGGAACACAGAAGAAGAAGAAGCTATGATGCAGGAATGGTTTATGTTAGTTAATAAGAAAAATGCCTTAATAAGGAGAATGAATCAGCTGTCTCTTCTGTAAGTACTCATGATTATGCTTGTTTTGCCTACAACATTGATAAATCTTAGGCCTCTTGTTATTGCCTTATTTGAGATTTCATATTTATTTGGTATTTTCCCTTTCCTTAGAGATTACATGTTTTATAAAAAGATTAAAAATAATATATGACAGTTTTCATCTTATAAGAACTTTTAAATGGAACAGTAGACACTGAAAAAGTATTATACAGAAAGCCAAGAAATATAAATAATTATTGTACTTAAGAAATAAATCACTTATACAAGAAAAGGAAGTTTGGTTTATATTGAGGGTTAGAGGGGAAGATAAATAAAATTAAAGTTTATTTAACAAATTCTAAGTTAAATAAAATAACTCTTAATAAGGACAAAAGTACATTTATAGTCTCAGGTGATGTTACTCTAAATTTTGGGATAAAAGATCAGTTACTAAAACGAAAGTGACCTTTTTGTGATTAAAAGAATTACAGTAAAATGCAGTCTAGACAAAATGTAAGCATTCTTAGTTTTTAGCATTTTAGTTCACCGGATGACTTAAGCTTGTTCCTTTCTGCTCACTAGCAGTATTCTTCTAGTATGCCACCTAGTGTGAGAATGAGCAGGCTTACGTGGTTTATTTTAGTGAAAAAGTCTAATTTTATAATTTCTGCTATGCCTGAACTTGATAAAAGAGTTATGAAGAAGCAGAAAACTTAACAAATCCTGAACTGTGGTCTCTGTATTAAATTTACACTGCTGGTACTTTCATGTTTCTTGTATTCTTTTCATGTGGAGTTTTGGAAAAAAGATTATAAATTATGAAAAATATTTTAGAAAATAGCCTTATACTTGGCATTTGGTACAAGAAGCAATGAAGAAAGTAACTATCCTCAGATTAAAATATACCTATGTAACCTTCAGAATTGAAGGAGGAAAATAAGAGCACTAGTAAATATTCGACTGAGGAAGGTTTTAGGTTTGTGTATCATTTGTTTGGAGTGGCTTAAAGTTAAAGAGAAAAGTCAGTTATGAGTCCTAAAATCAATGTAACCTAAAGGTTCTTTTAAGTGTTTAATGATTTAGTAATTAGCATATTGATGAACTTTTGCAACTTGCCCAGGGAAAAAGAACATGATTTAGAACGACGGTATGAGCTGCTGAACCGGGAATTGCGGGCAATGCTAGCCATTGAAGGTAAGAAATGCTATGGTGGGGTGAGGTATGTGACGTGTCAGTTGTCGAAGAGATTTAAAGAATATGATACACTTCTGGTCTTACTAGATCTGGTGTACTAGGGACCTTCCGGAATTGCAAATAAATGCCGTGGAGGCAGAAAGCAGTATCCATATAAACTTAAGGACCCTAATTCAGATAGATAATCATTATGTTTGCTATTAATAATGGCACAAAATTGTCTCAACTTTTGATTCAGTAAGCTTATATGTCCATAAAATGGAAAATATAAGGAGTTGATTGATTTAATTACCTTTTACTTAAGTGCAATTTAAAGTTGTTTCCACTGGGGAGGTTTGGAAAAGATTTATCATTTTGATTTTTTACATCCAGACTCTAAATTTTACCTCAATATTTAATTGATGTCAACATTGAAATATATCCCTGTTCAGTCTTCTACAGTTCTTAAGATTCCAACTTGTGTTAAGTGAATATCTGGACAAAGATGAGATAAATGAAAGTTTCACGCTTTTCATAAAGCTTTTAAATGAATTATATAGTAATCCTATGCATGGTTCATATATCAGTAAACATCAGCTAGCTTATCTGGCATTTACTATATATGATTTTTTAAAATTCTTAGGTGTTTTATAATGCTGTTCTCCTTGTATCTCTCAGTTGAAAATGTCTTATAGTTCAAAGATGTCTGCTTAAAAGCTAATCCTTTGGGCTCTGTAAAATGGACCTTTTGTCTAATCAATGCAAACTGATTTTCCTATTCTATATTGACCTCTTAACCCATTGACTGTCCATGGTAATTTTGTTCTTCACCTGATAAGGTACCTGATCTATAATAAGTCAATTCTAATTAGTTCAGAAACTGGAAATTTAAGTACGTAAGGGAAAGCCAAGTGAAGCCTTATATTCTTAAAATATTTTAATAATATTGTCATCAAAATGCATGCTATTTATCTAAATACTATCATATATGCTTGTAGACATTTCATTTTTAGTTTTATATTCATAAACTCATTTGATAAATATCACTGGCAACATTTGTATATCCTCATTTAGAAATCTGATTTACTTTATTTTGAAAGGCTTCAGTTAGCCCATTTCCTTCAAATGGCTACCCAGATGTATCAAATTATACCATTGATAATGACTATAAAATTTGTCAAAATTATTTAAGAAGTTCTGTGAAACTTGCCATTGAAATAAAGTATACAACTATACTAAATGGTATTTTTCCTCTCGATACAGTTTTTGTAGTCATGGTATAGTCTTTAAAAAAGCAAAATAGTCAGTTGAAAAGTAGGCACAGTAAAAACTATTTATATTATATATATTTTTATGTGTAATATATAATGTTTATATATAGTATATCTAATACATATAACTCATCATAGTTTATTTATAGATTCATTGTACACACTACATTCAACACAGAATATTCTTTACATTTTTATGTACCCTTTCACGTATAAAAAGATAAACTGTCCCCAAAATACAGCTTGATACAATACAGATGACTTTAAGATAGATACTGGTTCTAACCCCAAAACCAATATTATAACCAAATACCTGTCTTAAAAGCAGGACCATCACACATTAAAAAATTCAATTTCATCAGCAATCCTATCCCTATATACCAGATTTACAATGTTAAATAATCTAATAGTTTATCTGCCTGACCTGCTTGCACATACAGAAAAGCAGTAGAAAGTAATATATTTAAAGAAAAGGGGAAAAATATTTTTCTTTTTAAAAGTTTTACTACAGTTGTTAGTGTTTTGCATTATCTTTCTCTTTTGTTTTTTAAATACATTGGCCCATATATGACTGTGCCTTAAATCCCTCGGCCAGTTTCCATTGCTGGTTGAGGGAAAAAGGAGACTTGAGAAAAGGAGCAGCCTGTTGATTACAAATAAAGATACTGTCTTAAGAAAGAGGCCTGTCCCACTAGCCTGGGCAGTACATGGGCTAGACTGTGCCAGAGAGGTGGTGATCACTGTGAAGATCAGCTCTGTGAAGACAGTGTCCTCTGAGCCAACCCTTAGAATGGACACACATTCAGATCAATAGCCTTTTCGAGTGTTAACACACCACAGAAAAAAACACATAAATAAGCAACATTAGTTGGTTTTGTTTTGCTTTCTTTTGTTTTAAAGTTCATTTCTCTTTTCCCATCCCTCCTACTTAGTAGCCATAAGATGGTTTTATAATAAATAAACTAAAATATTTTCAAATAAATCTGCTGCTGAAACCATTCACCAGGAGAACAGCATAGAATACTGATAACCATAGCACATTGAGAGAAATATTAACAGCTTGGTTTGAGAGCAAAAAAAAAATAATATTCAATACATCCATTCTTCTGAGAATCCATAATCACTTTGGCCTGTTTTTTTACCCTTTTTTTCCTGAGATGTTTTTCATAGCAGGAGTTTCACTCTACTGAGCTAAGTTGTAGGATCCCTCAAGCTAACAAACATCTTTTAGATACTTTTCCTATAGTTTTTTTATTCCAGATTATTTAATGCCCCCTCAAGAAAGATAAATTCATTTCTGCACACATTGGGGTGGGCTTTTAGAAAGTGGTATGTTCATTTTCTGCACAAGAAATGGATCTTCTCTAGGATTTTGTACATCTTGATTTATTCTTGGCTTAGAGTTTGAAGTGGGTGCTCTTCTAAAGGGATTTATGCATAGGTTCACTATTTTTGTAGTTATGGTTTATATGATAAGCTTTTTATATTTAAAATCAATATGTAATCCTGTGGAGGAGCTTATCCCCTAAAACCCCATTTGTAAATCTATTTTAGCTTTGTTACACAGCACAGCCACAGTCTTCCATAGATTGATTAGGTACAGCGGTAGAATCCTATCAAATGGCCTGTTCTGATGATGATGCAAACTCTTTCAGGATTGCTAGTTGACTGGAACTAAAGATAAGACTTGACTGCAATCCCCCAATGTGCTCTTTACAAAACTAGTGTTAATTTTCATCAAAGTGCCAGGCTTATTTATAGTGGCAAGGTTGAAGGTTTACTACAAGAACTTTAGGTCCTTTCTATTAAAGTGTTTATAGGTATTTCTCTTGCCTTTTTTCAAGGTAATTATCAACTTCAGCAAATAAACTGAATCAGGGAGTGAATAATTGGCCCTATATATAAAAAAGAGTTTTTTAAAGTAACAAAACAGCTCAGTGCAGATGGACATAAACAGAATCTCTTTATTTTAACACTTTGACTCAAATGCAGCATCAAAACTTAATCCTATTTGTTACGAGAGGATATGGCTTTTGTAGCAAAAGTACACTGGAATCTTTAAATTAATCAGAACCCACATTGTAGTTTGTCCAAGCCAAAATCAGTGCAGTTAGCTAGCTGTCACTGGTGTTATAGGTGAGTAATCAGTTCTTAAAATGCATAACAGGTAACGCGTAAACTTACATGCAAGTTTTTAAAACATAACATTTCTAGCTGAAGCTATTTAAAACAGGATTTTAAAAAAATTTAGGCTTGAACATGAGAATGTGAATTTTGATCAATTTTAAATGTAATATTACATTTTTTTAAAAAGATAAAAATAGTTTACTTAATTTCTCAAATTAGCATTCAAATATATATGTATGTGTATGTAAACATATGCATGAGTTTGTGTACATATATTATATAATTTATTCCCATTATGAGAAAAACATGAAGTAAAAGTATAGTTTTGCTAATGTAAAATCTGTTCACTGCACATTGCTATTTCCTATACAGTTGACTAATATTTTGTAGACAGATATTAATGTAGCACTGAAATGACAGATTTAATATTTTAAAATCCTATAAATTATGCTGGGATATTTTAAATTCTAATGTCATTTAAATTTGACTCTGAAATAATGAAAATTACCTAAATATTCTTAATTTTTAAGTGATTTCATTACAGTTATAGAAAATGTCATTATTGAGCTAGGGAAAAGTTAAGATATTTTAAATTACTCAATACTTAAAAGGTTAAAATTTTCTTTAACGTCCTCTTTTATCCATTTTGTTAAAGTCCTAGTTTTTTCAATATTAATGAAATCTTGGTATTTTTAATTACTAATTAAAGCCTTAAAAGCAACTGGTCAAGTTCAGAAAAGGAATAATTAAGAAAATTATATGTGGTGTTAAAATTTATGTTTTCTTGGTTTAATTTTTTTAAATATAATTTTCAATTTAATTCTGTTTTTGAAAATTTCTTCAATTGTAAAGCTCTTAGCAAAATGTTTTGGAAGTAAATAAATCAAAGCTTATAATCAGAATGATTTCTTGAGGTTGGAAGTGAAAAAAATAATATTCATTAAACTAGTAATCTTAATATAAAATTTAGTTTCAAATCTGTTACACATTTAGTTTTTTTCTGAAATAATATTTCTAGAATTATAGTTACCTGAAATTAGACTAGATGACCTTTAAGATCTTTCCAACCTGGAGAGCCTATTAATTTACCTGCTGAATAAGACTGATTTAAGAACAAGAACCAGATTAAAAAATTTTCCAGCATTCCTGTCCTCAGTTGCATTTAAATCCAAAGAAAAAAAATTGTGATATATATGGCTGCTCTTCAGTTTTGCTGTTTATTATTTTTTAAATTATTATATTCAAAGAAACCCTTTCCAAATAGTTTCTGTATTCATCTCTATGCTATAGAATATTTCATTTTTAAAATAAAAATGTAATAGTGATCAGTTATTTAATGTTTTTGTGTGATGTTTTATATCAAATGTGGATAATTAACATATAGCATGTTTCATATAAATATGTATGTATGTGTTAGAGCTTATAATGAAAGAAATAGTGATAAATTGAATAAAACATTCTAGCTTTTTGCTGCTTTTCTAACCTTTATTGCATGATGATGCATCTAATTTTTAATTTGTAAATACAAGATAGAATTCCCTCTAGCACCATTTGCTTTCATAAAGCTGCTGAGCAGTTTGCTGTCTTGAATAAATTTTGCTTTGGAGGGGGTCGGGGGGGATTTGAACCAGCACATTCTTGTGTGGTTTGTGAAGATTCACATGGTAACCAGCGGTGTGCATTGTTAGGTTTATCTGAATAAGCACCAGCCATGTGAGTTTTAACATGATTGCCCAGGGCAATGGAGAGAGAAGAGAGAAACCCGAAAGGATTGCACTTCTCTCTGTTTTTTGGAAAGTGCATTTGCTGGGGGAGGGGGCTGCAGGAGTCAGTGGCCATGGTTCTTTTTTTTTTTTCTTTTTTTTTTAAAGCTGGTGTCCTGTTTCCCTCTAGGTCCTCATTTGTTCTGCTATCTGCCTCATCATCTACTTCTTCTTTTCATTGTTTACCTTCCTAATGAGGGAGGCGGGGTAGACTGGGGGTTGATTGACAGCTACAAGCCCTTACAGTCTGGCCAGAGAGCAGTTGGCTTTGGTTTCAAAAGTGTTTTAAATGTTCGATTTGGTCCTGTTTTTATTAAATGAAACTGCTGCTCATCTTAAGGAAATCATCAGACCAGCAAAGATTAGGATATATATTATTGGGGTCTAAAACCTTCAAAAAAAACGCCCCCCATCCATGGAAAGAGCACTGCCCATCGGGTTTTCCAACCTTTAACATAGGGTTTCAAAAAGAAATATGTAATTTTTCCTTTGCAAAAGTGCTTTGATTTGAAACCACCCAGCAAACGTCTCCAAAAGAAAACTGGCTGTGATGCGATCGAGAGCTGCAGTGTAATATTGCAGAGCAAATTTATTTTTTACTTCAAAGAAAAATGCTAATTAGCCGATTCACTACTTTTAAAGTTATTGTGAAGCATATGGCGCCCAGTGTGAGATACATCCAACTGCTAAAATAGAGCGAAGAGGAAATTAGTGAAGAATGGGCTGTTTGGGGTGAGAGTGGGGGTGGGGGAGGATAGGTTCTCAGGCAGATTCTCTAGCCTTTTCAGAATGATTTTATCGCCCATCACTGTTTCCCGCCTCCTCATTTACCCACTTCCCCCACTGCCAACCCCTGGGCCAGCCTCTTCTGGGCCTCTAGCTCCCCTCCCCCACTTTGGCTGGATTCAGGTGCGCACCTCAGGCTAGCCACCGGTTCACACCTGGTTCTAGGCAGGTTCCAGCCCTGCCGCAGCCATCTCCATTCACAGGACAAATTTAGGAAGTAGAGTTTTAGCGAGGAAGCCTTCACCACAACAGCCAAACTCCCCAGAAAACACTAGCTAGTGGCTCTATAATGTGGTTTGCTGAGAAATATAAGGAAACTGGAAACGGCGGGAAGGGGAGGGCGGGGGACCGGGTGTTAGGAGGCCCTGCCCGTGGGTAACTAGCCTCCCGTCTTCTGCAGACTGGCAGAAGACCGAGGCCCAGAAGCGACGCGAGCAGCTTCTGCTAGATGAGCTGGTGGCCCTGGTGAACAAGCGCGATGCGCTCGTCAGGGACCTGGATGCGCAGGAGAAGCAGTGAGTGGGCAATGGGGTCGGGTCGAGGCTGGGCCACCTGCCGAGGGGCTGAGAAGTGTGCGGAAAGTTCAATCCAGAGGTCGCGGGAGGGCTGGGGCAGCCTCCCGCTGGCCTGGTGCTCCCCATTCCCGCTGGGGATCCAAATACTGGGCGACGGGGGAGTGCTGCTCTGCCCTCCACGAAGAAAAATAATTTTGTTTCCTGTTTGTCCTGTTTGTCTGACATCCAGGGCCGAAGAAGAAGATGAGCATTTGGAGCGAACTCTGGAGCAAAACAAAGGCAAGATGGCCAAGAAAGAGGAGAAATGTGTTCTTCAGTAGCCATCAGATCAGAAAGAATCTCTCCCAACATTTCAGAGTCTTGGTTCCCAGACCAGAAAAAGTCAGACTCATTGTTGATTTAAAACTTTTAACATTTTGTTTGGCTGGATTGTACTACTTTACCTCTACTTTACCACCACCACCCTTTCCCTCCCTCCTTTCCAAATAATATACAGAACTCCAGAATAGCTTTGTTTAAGGATTTTTTGTGAGTTAACAATTTCCTTGAAATCCTGTGAAATAGATTTGCACAGACACCTTGTGAGTGATTGGTATTGGAGGTGTTCAAGAAACTGTTCAAAAAAGAACAAAAACACTTCCCTCATTATTTTATCTCATTTTTTTGATGGGAGGAAAATTTGAAACATTATTCTTGTTGTTGTTGGTAATAGCATAATGACAGTGGGAGGGGGGTACAAGGGGATAAGAAAAATGTCATGATTTTTTTCGAGTCCTGCCATTTGTAACACTTACTCTGTTACCTAAATTTTATAGTTAGATCATATCCAATCTACTTATTAAACTGTGTTCTATTTACCAGTGGAGTTTTTCTGCAGTGGTTGTGTTTCACTGTAAGGATAATGGAGTTCCTCTCCTCTGCTTTCCTCAGAGGATGGTCCTTTAACATAGCCAGAAACAAGCCCTGTGGTTTGAAGGTGAGCTGTGAGGATGGAACTAATTGATATGCACCAGTTTACAAAGACAGTCTTATCATCCGAGAATACACCATCTTTTTCTCTGGATAATTATTTCTTACATCATGCTTGATTCCTACATTTTGTTGGGTCTCAACATTGGCTCACAAATGCTGTTAATATTTATTCTGTATTGATAAAAAGTCTGTCTTGCCACTACAAGTAAATCCCCCATTTAATATTTTCTTCTTTAGCATAGCACTGTCATTTTTGTGAAAATGGTTATGTTTATTTATTACAATACTGAGTCATATATAAATTTTCAATAAAAGCAGAAACTTTCTTACCTTAAACACGGCTGCTACTTTCTTGCAATGAAAACTTGACATTGGTTTGAATGGAAGTTTGTCTATCCATAAGACTTTTCATGTGGAAAATGGTCCTCTGGAACTTAGGGCAGGATACTGGGCTGCATTTGAAGCTCAATAAGTTTACACCATCCCAGAGGGGGCCCTGCTGACACACGAATGCGAATTGAAAAGTAATTAGTCATATTCTTAAGCAGTATAAACTATCATGTCTTTTGTAAAGTGTCATGTCTGCTAAAGATTTGAGGACATTTGTGATTCCACACCAATGAAAAAATATTAATATCTTGAATTTTCCACGTCATTACTTTGAATTGTTAGAGTTTTGAAGTCGTATTAGGGAGAGTCATGTCTTCTGATAACCGGCAAGTCTGTAGGTACTGAAGTGAAAGGAAGAGGGTTATTGTTGGGGGGCGGGGAGAATGTGTGCAGGTATGTGTGTATGAAATGAGTGAAAGAGAAGTTTTAACAAGAAGTTCTAGGCTACAGGGGGGAAAAAAAAAAAAAAAAAAGATTCTGTGGTAGTTTCCTTCACTCCCCCACAGGGGTGTCCAAACAAAGAAAGCTTGTTCAACAAGTCCAGAAACTTAGAGAAAACAGTCCACTAGCATTTATACTTTACCGTAGATCATATGTGTATACACACAAACAAATTTCGTTCCAAATATGCAGCCACCTCCAATTGCCAGTCTTTCAAAATGATAAAAACTTGCTACGGTAGAATTGCTTCATGATAAGGATTTCTTTTAAGTTATTGAAAAGTTATTTTAAGTAAAGGAAGTCGGTATTTGCCCTCTGTATTCGAGCAGGAGAGCAGAGAGAGCTGCTGCTCTCTGGGGAACGCTCTCAGAATCCCGTTCTAACCCCGGGAAAACTCAGCAGACAGAAATCGCCCGCCCCAAGCAGCCTGGGGCCTGGGCGGCCAGCAGCACCCACCCAGTTTACGCTTGATTCGAGGAACCTTCTCTCCCGAGGGGCCTCGCCGAAAAGCAGCTCCTTTGCCCCCAAAGCCGCTCCCAATAGGCCAACTGACAACCCTTCCCTGGCCCCAGATTTGCTAGGATGGCCTGGGACCGCCGGGCGGCCCCTCTACCTGCCTCTCCAGCTTTAGTCCCAATCCTCCCGGGGTTTCCATTTGGGCTGCTCCGTGGCGCCCGAACGCCCCTCAGCGGCGGTGGAGCGTGGACTCCGGCGCCTGGCGGGGTCGGGCCCGCGGCAAGGGCGCTGCATCCGGACATCGCTGCGTGGTGCCCAGACGCTGGCTCCCGAGAGCGGGCACGAGCCCAGCACGCCAGAGGACCTGGAAAGCCCGCGCTGCGGGAAAAGAGGCTATCGGTCCGAGGGTCGCAGAGGAGCAGGGGCGTTGGCGGCGGGCTTGCTTGGGCACAGTCTGCGGGCCGATGCAGAACTTCCGCCCCTGGCCAGGTCCCTCGGCCTCAGATCCAAAGCCCTCTCCCTGTCCCAAGTGTCCTCCAGAGCCCGGCCCGGCCTGGAGGTCACCTGGGTGCTGGATCCGCGTTTCCAGACCCAGCTCCCTCGCTCCTTCCCGGCCCGGGGGCCTTGAGCTGGACGGCTTCACCTCCTCCAGTGGTGTCCCCACTTCCCCTTCCCGCACCGCGGCCGGTGCTGGAACGGTCATGGCTTCTGGCCCAGCGTCTCCCACCTGGACATTTGCCTAGCGACGGCCGCCTCAATCCTCTGCGCCGCTTTCAAGAAACTTTCATCCCAGTCTCTCTCCCTCTCCACTCTCCTCCCTCTCCCCCTCTCCTCTCTCTTTCTTTTCTTAATCCTGGGGTTTTATGGGCTGAGCGTTAAGAAAATTCGCCTGCAATTTGGGATTAGATAAATACTCTCATTAGGGGGGAAAAAAAAAAAATCCGTGCTACTTGATACCTCCCAACTTCCCCGAGAATGGTGGCAGCATCTGGAACCGAGAGCGCCGGACTCCCGCGAGGCGTGCCCCGGGGACCGCGCGGGCACATTCCAGCGCGCACTGCCGTCCCACCTCGCCGCGCGGGACCCAGGTCAGGTGCTGAGGCTGCAGGAGAAACAGGGCCTGGTGGAGGGAGGAATGCGTAAGGTGGAGGAATGGGGAAGGACACCCGCCCCCGCACTGGAGGGCCAACCCCCGCACACAGCGGACTGGCCCGGACTGGGGCAGCGCCGGGCTATGGACGCAGACGCCGACGAAGCGCACCCCGGGACGTCCGCATATTCTTTTCCCCAAAACTAGTACGCTCTAGCCTGCGCCTTTCCTCGGAACCTAAGGCGGGGGTATATTTCGTTGCTTTCTTTAAACAGCAGGATCACAGTGGCTCTGAGCCGCGGGTGGCTGACCGCGGGCCTCGTGGGCTACTCCTGGTAGGGGCCTGCGCGAGCCTAAGGTGTGTCCCCGCCTGGGTTAGCGCTGCGCTCTGCGCTGTTTCTTTTCCTCTTAAAGCTTCTTTCTCACTCACTCTCTCCCTCCTTCTCTCTCTTATTTTTCCCCATTTCTCTCGTTCTTTATTCAGCTTTCTCTCCCTTTTGTGAATGGGCCGCGGTGTCTTTGTTCTGGAGAGAAGCGCCCGTGTCGCTGACTTTTGTGAACCAGAGAAGGATCTTGTAAAACCTCCTTTTCTCCTTCGTACGCCCCCACTCCCACCCCTCCTCCCCTGCCCCTTTGATTAGATGTTCCCTCATCGTCAAAAAAAAAAAAAAAAAAAAATGTAATTTCGTTGGTCTGGCGGCCACTTTCTTTGAACATTAGCTCGCTTTCAGCTGCAACTTCAATTAGAAGGAGTTGATTTTGAGAGATCAACAAAAGAACCGACCAAAGCCTTATTAAAGGTCCTAAGAAGATCTCCCGGGTCCTTTGAGAAGCAGTTAAGGAAACAGTGTGCCCTCCATCATATTCTGTTACCGTATTTTATTCGGACTCCAAAGGAAAGTGTCGCTTGGGGGAGGGGGAAGCACTTTGATGAGCGGCGGCCGCGGCCCCTTTTCACTCAGCGGGCTCCCCCTTCCTTCTCCTCCTCCTCACCCAGCGCCCTGTCTGCTCTCCGCGCCCGACCCCGCAGCCTGGGCAGCACGGGTGCTCCCCACTGCGATGTGCCTGGAGGCTCCTTGACTCGCCCTCACACTTACTCCTGTGCAAACTTTTTACCCCGCCTGTCGGGGTGGGGGAGTGGGGGAGATTAGAAACAAGGGTTAGAAATTCCTCGAAAGGGAATAAAGTGCCTAATTTTCAGGAGGAGGTGCCATTTAAAAGATTCTCCTAGCTCAGAGTTGGAACGAAAACTCTTTTTTGCACTTTTAAAAGTCCACCCAGGCAGACGTGTTTGGGAAGTTTGTTCCACTGGGAAATGGGCTTCGCCCGTACGAACAATCCGGGGAAATCGCCTCAAGGAGGCTCCTTACGCAGCATGTGGGAAAAAAGTTGAGGGCAGGGGTCTGTGGTCACATTTTCCATCAAAAAGTCCCTGTTAGAGGCAGACTAGGAAAGAGAGAGAAAGAATGAAAAAGAAACTTTCCTATCAAAATGTTTGAATTAAGAAGTAGGGTGTACATGTGAGGGCAAGAGGACGCTGGGCTCCAACGTTACAGAAGAAGCGCTTAAGACCTGCAAACACCCTTGGTGGGGACCGGGAACCCAGGGAGATGCCGATGAGCAGGTAAGTGGCTGTGCCCTCCCAGTGGGTGCTCTTCCCAGGCGCGAGAGTCCCGAGGCGCCGAGGAGAGATCTGCACGCCCGGAGCTGCTCCCGCGCTCTGCAAAGTAGCCTGCGCCGGCACGAGCCGCCCGCGGCGTCGGTCTCAGGTGGCGGTGCAGAGGAAGAAAACGCTGGGGCCCGCGGCGCCAGGAGAGGGGCCGAGGCCCGGGCTCCTCCAGCCCGCCGCCCCCGGGTCCTGGCGCCCACACCCGGGCGGCTGAGCCCGGTGGCGCGCAGGAGAGCAAAGGAACCGGTTCTCCAGCACCTCTCCTCGTCTCTGCCACTCCCTCCGGAGCGCCGAGAGCGCGAGAGAAGGGCGGGGGCGCCCAGGGAAGGCCTGGAGACCCGCAGCCCCCTCCGCGGCCAGGACTCGGGCTCTCCGCTCGCCTTCCTCGCCTAGCTCTGAGCCGCTTTTGCCAGCCGAGTCCCGGAGTTAGCGCGCGACCGGGGCGGGGCGGGCGGGAGGGGAGGGCGGGGTGTGGGGGGCGGGGGAGGGCGGGGGCGCGCGGAGGTAACCCCCGGCTCGCGCTGCCATTGCCCGGCTCCCTGTCACTCAGCCCGCGCGGGGCCCCCGATTGGCGGCCTAGCCCCGTTACGCACTCGCCTCGCGTTCACATACCCGGGGAGGGCAGTAGAAAGGTGATCAATCTTCATCAGGCTACATTTCCAATCACCTAAACAACCGAGCAAGACAAGCCACTCCGACAAGGTAAATCGCTTGATTTATTTAGTTTGCAAAGTGACTCTGCAGGACTTCCCAGTCCCCACTGCCTCCACGTTGCACCGGGAGTGCCGCGGTAACGCCGAGCCACCTCCCAACTCTGCCCTCGAATTCCCCCCCTTGCGGCCCCTCGGCGCGATTCCGGGCGAGGCAATGTCCTGAGAACGTGTGGGGCTTAGCAAACAAAGTGTCTGTGCAATAAAGTGAAACCCAGAGGGACACGCACAAAGCCACTGAAAAAAAAAAGATAGAGGTGGGAGGAAGGAAGTTGGGAAAAGAAAGAAACCCGGGGTCCTAGACCAGCCGCCGGGGTAATTCCTGTGCCGCTCTGTTTTGCAGGTTGGCTGCCCGGCGGGTCTCTGTGAGAGATCCAGGTAGATGGTGAACGTCCCCGGCAGCTGAGGGCAGGTAAGGAGAAAGCCGCGGGACCATCCCGGACTCCGGGAGCGCGTTGGTTACCCTTACCTCCCCCTCCTCAAATGGATCCCCACTTCCCCGGTCACCAGCAGGTGGGCGGGGCTGGGGGAGCGGCCTGGCTCCCCTCTTGGTGAGCCGAGGACCCCGGGGCGCTGTCGCGGCCCGCCGCCCCCTCCCCCGCCTCCTCCGAAGTAACCAAGCTGAAGTGCTAAGTTTGGAGAAAGTCTTTGAAAACTCACGCTGCAGCTTCGCAAAGCCGTCGCAGCTTTGAGTCCCATTTTCCTTCGGCCCTAGAGCCCTGGCTGCTTCTCTTCTCGTCCCCTTCCTACAAGCTGGACTCCCTCAGCCCAGGTCTTGGATCCCAGAAGACCGGGGTGGGAACGGGGCAGGGGGAAGCTTCTTTAGCTCTAACTTCTCTCCCTGAACGTCCTAGCCCGAGTCCCTGGCCTGCTTCACAGCGATCCCGCTAAGCGGGGTGTAGCAATGGCCCCCCAGGGCCCCAGGCCCAGTTTCCAGCGCCCCTCCCTGACCCCTGAGAGTGCCGCCCCGGGTTCCCGGCAGCGGCGGGGGCGAGGCTTCCACCTCCCAGCTCGGGTCTGCGTGGGCTATGCCGCTGAGGCCTACTTCTCTGTTTTCGACCGTGTCCTGGGGCCGCGGGTTCAGCTACAAGGATGACAGCACGGGACTTGCTGCCCTCCGGCTTCGCAAATCCCCGAGACCCTTTGAGGTGCTAGGTCAGTCACCCTTCACCCCCTGCTGGGACCCTGTGGTCCGCAGCCCAGACTGGACAGAGAAGGCCGGGTGCGCGCTGGCAACGAAGGACACTGGCCGCAGCTGAGACGCTCCCGACCTCAGGCCGCGTCTTGGGGTCGTCCCCCTCTACAGTGGCCTCTTCGGCGTCCCATGGCCCTCTGCGAGGCCTGGGCCGGTTACTGCGGTTGAGGTGTGGTGGGATTTTGCGTCAGCAATCTTTCAATGGCTGGGCACAGAGAGGTCAGCTGGAATGGTGATTGCGGGCTCTGGGGCAGGGGCACAGCCCTGGAGACCTTTGAAGGAACCAAGTGTCCTAAGTGGACAAGAGGTTGAGGTGCGGTTAGCCCTCCACATTGCCTCACCTTGGCCCTTTGTAGTCTCTACCTTTTCAAAAACACGTGAAACAAAATGAAACAACCCCTCATGCTCCGGGAGGCCTGCCGTCCGGGCACCAAGTGAACGTTTGCTTGTGCAACATGAAGCTGGCTTCTGCCGGATTCAGAATTTTGCCTGGACTTGGGAGCTTGCATACTCCGCGGTTCTTGCTCTGACCTCCCCAGCCTGGCCTGACTTTTGACTTCTCCTTACTCCTATGGACTCCCTACCAGTGTCTTTGGCTCATTCCAACGCTGGAGCCAGACGACCCAGAAAACTTTACTTTTCAAAGCAACTGTGGTTTCTGGGCTAAGGCCTTGTGGATTCCAGTTGACCACCCTGCGCAGTTCTGTAACCTGCCTTCCCTGTCTATCCCGGGGCAAGACTTGGCAGCCAAGTGGCTCCGATTGATGGTTTCCGTGTGTCTCGTGTTTTCATAGGCCAGGCCCCCAGACGCATCAGACCCTGAAGGACTGCGGTGGGAGCCCTGCACCGCTTCTGGCCCCAGGTCCCCTGGATCCGTCGGGGCGCCTCCACCCAGCTGTTAGCATGATGTCTTACCTCAAACAACCCCCATACGGCATGAACGGGCTGGGCCTGGCCGGGCCCGCCATGGACCTCCTGCACCCATCCGTGGGCTATCCGGGTGAGCACCAGCCCTCCCGACCCTGCTTCAGCCTCTCCAATGTTGGGGCCCCCCAGACTGTTGGGTTTGAGTGCAAGCTTTGTTGCCGAGCAGGCCCAGGGAGTCGGCTGCAATACAAGGCCCACTGCCTGTTTACAATACAGGGCCCACTGCCGGCGCACGGGGCAGAGTCGTGGGCATGTGAGGTGGCCAGGGCTGAGAAAACGCGCAATGTGCGCCTTCCTGGCCGGGTCACCGGCAACCTTTCTCCTGTTGTGGTCCCACCACCAGCGCAGAGCTCATTTACCTGCGGATTCGCTACCCAGGGGCGGCTAGTGTTTTTCTTTTTCCCCCAACATGGAATGAGTAATCTGGACACTCGTTAGGCCCTGACAGAAAGAGCCAAACTTTCCTTATGCGAAGTGGCAGGCTGGACTGAAGGAATATTCTTCCTTCCTAATTAAATTGTCCTCTAAATTGATGTCCTGCATCCATTTTTGCACTGCTGTATAGGACGACCTGAGCCAAACCCGGGGTTCTTTAGCTCCGGCTCCTTTACCCCATTTATATTCTCCGAAAGTGTTTTTCAGGTCGTGTTTCTGCCTACCTCTTCCCCACTCCCTGTCCCCCAGCCAGAGAGAGACAGACAGAATGAGAGAGAGAGAGAGAGAGAGAGAGAGAGAGAGAGAGAGTGTGTGTGTGTGTGTGTGTGCAGGGGAGGGGGAATGTGGAAGAAGGGAGATTGTAGACTTCTCTTACTTTTTTTAACCTCTGAGAGGCATAGAGAGGGGCAGCCCTTGAATCTTGGAGACACTGGCTTCTAGTCGCACATCTGCACTTTCTCCCACCTGTGGCCTCTCAGGCTCGGCCGCCCGAGGGAGTGTCTTTTATTCCCAGTTCGGCTTTCTCTTGCGAAGGCCGAGCTCTGGGCCTGCCAGGGGCCTGCCCGAGTCCTCTATCGCTGGTCCGCGTGGCCACCAATGACCCGCGGCGCCCCCGCGTGTCCCCGCAGCCACTCCACGGAAGCAGCGGCGGGAGCGCACCACCTTCACTCGTTCACAGCTGGACGTGCTCGAGGCGCTCTTCGCCAAGACTCGCTACCCTGACATCTTCATGCGGGAGGAGGTGGCGCTCAAGATCAACCTGCCGGAGTCCAGAGTCCAGGTGCGCACTCCCCGGGCTCCAGGGTCTGGGTAGGGGAGCTGAGACTGCTCGGGGAAGGTCTGGGAAGGCTCTTGAGTTCTTGAAGACACCGTCCTCTGGGGATGGGCTTACAGACTGGGCAGCCCCTCTCGGACTCCCCCTAGCGCTGGGCCCCAGCCAGGAAAGGGGGCAAAAGTTAAAGGAAATGGCTTAGAGCCCTGAATTCCGCCCTTAGCCCTAGAGCGCCTTTCGTGTCGGTATCGAAAGTACTTTTCAGAATTGCGGGAGGACTAGGGAGGCTCCCGAATGTAAAGCGCCCTGCGGGCCTGACACTTGCCCCTGCTTCTTTGCCTGCCTCAGGACTTGGCAGTTTCCCTCAGAGGCCTGAATTCTGCCTCTGCCCTTGTCTTCCACCCCGGGAATCCTAGAAATGGAAGAGCGGAGATTGGCCGGAGCCTGGTGCTCTGCCTGTGTCTCATTAGACGCTTCCTCTGCTTACAGAGGATGCCAAGTGCAAAATCCTGCTGCCGGCTTTCTTATTTCTGTTTTTGAGATGAAAGGGTTCCGATGATAATGTTCGGATTCTAACTCAGAACTCTCCTCAAGAGCCATTTGTTTCGCCTCCTTTACTGGAAGGCTTGAGAAGGGGGACGAGGAATGCAGTGCCATGTGCTGGGGCTTTCCCAGAAGAGTAACCATTCCATGTGGTTCCCCACCTGGAGCCAAAAGTCCAACGAAATCTCACCCAGGCTTCCTTCCCGAGTCCCTCAAGTTAGCCTCTGGCCTTGCTCCTACCCCCACCCAAATACTCGCCCTGCCCAGTTCTAGCCTCCAGGAGCTGCTCAGTGAAACGGCTCTGGCCCTAGACTTGGTGACTGTTCCACACTCTTCGGCCCTGTACCTCTCCGCTGTTGCCTGAGCTCTGTTAGTAGAAAACTGGGCATCCAAACACACACGGGGCCTCCAAACACACAGGGAAACAGCCAACAGCAGCAATTTAGAGATGGCAGAACTTCTGGCTCGACAGACTGAAATATTCCGCCCTAGGGCAGAGTTGCGGTAGAGGTGGGGAGGTGCGCATCCCTGCTCTGGAGCCAGCTGAGGAGGGGCTTTGAGCACAAGGATGGGGGAGGGTGGAGGAGCTGGGAACCGAGGTAGGGGGCAGGGTCTGGCCAGGCCAGCGACAGGAAGGGGCGGAGGCCTGGGTGGGAAAGGGTTGCCATATTCTGGGCGGGGAGTTGGGTTCAAGGGGCGGGGGAGCAACAAGCTCCCCTAGTTCCCCTTGACCCACTCTCCCCCCATCCGGCCCACGGCAGGTCTGGTTCAAGAACCGCCGCGCCAAATGCCGCCAGCAGCAGCAGAGCGGGAGCGGAACCAAGAGCCGCCCAGCCAAGAAGAAGTCCTCTCCAGTACGGGAGAGCTCGGGCTCCGAAAGCAGTGGCCAATTCACGCCGCCAGCTGTGTCCAGCTCTGCCTCGTCCTCTAGCTCAGCGTCCAGCTCTTCCGCCAACCCAGCAGCTGCCGCGGCTGCGGGACTAGGTGGGAACCCGGTGGCCGCCGCGTCGTCACTGAGTACACCGGCTGCTTCATCTATCTGGAGCCCGGCCTCCATCTCGCCAGGCTCAGCGCCCGCGTCCGTGTCAGTGCCGGAGCCACTGGCCGCGCCTAGCAACGCCTCGTGTATGCAGCGCTCGGTAGCTGCAGGCGCCGCCACCGCAGCAGCCTCTTACCCCATGTCTTACGGCCAGGGCGGCAGCTACGGCCAAGGCTATCCTACGCCCTCCTCTTCCTACTTTGGCGGCGTGGACTGCGGCTCATACCTAGCGCCCATGCACTCACATCACCACCCGCACCAGCTCAGCCCCATGGCACCCTCCTCCATGGCAGGCCACCATCACCACCACCCACATGCGCACCACCCGTTGAGCCAATCCTCAGGCCACCATCACCACCATCACCACCACCACCACCAAGGCTATGGTGGCTCCGGGCTTGCCTTCAACTCTGCCGACTGCTTGGATTACAAGGAGCCTGGCGCCGCTGCTGCTTCCTCTGCCTGGAAACTCAACTTCAACTCTCCCGACTGTCTGGACTATAAGGACCAAGCCTCATGGCGGTTCCAGGTCTTGTGAGCCCAGGAATGAGAGAGGAGAAGAAACGCAACTACCTGCGCCCTCCGTGGTCCCCATCCTGTTGCTGCTGCTGCACCGCCCGCCTTTGCCTCGACTTCTCCAAAACTGAATTTTCACCCCCCAAAAGATGTCCATTGCCTGCACTGCCGCCCCCATTTTTGTGCCACTTGCTTGGGGGGATGTGCAAACCTGCCCTACCCCTTGGATGGGGGGACCGGTGCTTCGGCTTGGCCTACACATTCTATACAGGAGAGATGTATTCTCTCCCCCCTTCAGCCCCTACTAAACTCCTAAGTCTCCCCTTCCAATCTTTCTGGACAGCTATTAAGCACTTGCAGCCTTCGGAGGCTCTTCGCTCTGATCCGCTGTTTGAGCCCAACACTAATTTATTCTTTCTGGACACTGGAGTCACTAACTGGCGTGTTTCTGCCCATTGGAGCACCCACACACTACTCCAAATCAAAACCACTAAGAGTTCCTCCCGCGCAGACTGCCGCCCCTTCAGCTGCCCTCGATTTTGCTCCACGCCTGCGGGCCAGAGCCTCTCGGCGTTTCTTCCGCCCCAGCTGAGTGCGCTGGGGCGCGCCAGGGCTAGGTCCGCCGGAGGAGCGCGCCCCCAGCCTTCCGCGCACAGAGCCGCATCCCGCCCCGCCCTGCGCTGGACTGGTTCAAGCTTCCGCCTCGGCGGGAATGCTGTACATAGTCAGGTCCGTTCCAGGGACCACTTAAACTTTTTAGTTGCTGTTGGTTGGTTGAACTGAACATATCTTGTCTTAGCACCCAGGAAACAGAACTTTAAGATATATACAGCACATATATATATACATATATATACACACATATATAAAAAACAAAAGCAAAAAATATTTTCCCTCTGTCCGTTCCCCTTCAGCTCTTCCTCAATCAATGGCGCTTTTTCTTTTTCAGTTGTTGCAAAGCTGCCCTGCCCTCTTCACATCTTCTCCCTCTGTGTATTTATTGAAGAGAACCGCTTGGTTTTAGGAAGCTGGGCACGGGGTATCAGAAGTGTGGAGGAAACAGACAAGTTAGGGTACAGAGGTGGGGGGTGGGCAGGGGCGCAGGGCTGAACCCCTCACCCAGTCTAAGCACAGGGGCGCAATTCCAGTTTACAAACCTAAAACAAGAAAACCAAAACCAGGGAACAAAAAACAAAATCCGTAAAAGTACAGCATTAGGGAAAAACAGACAAACCCAGGCCCCAAACCCAGTTCCAACTCCTCTGTCGGCTTCTGTCTTTCAACACCCTTGTTTTGTCTAGTGAGTTTTTAGTGCACCTTCGTTCTCCGAAATCTGCGGAGAGCCCGCGCGCCTGTGTATCAATTTTGGCTTTGGCCGCTTCGTCCAGTAGGTGGGAAAGTAATTTGTAAATTTGATTTGTCTGATGTGAAGATCACAAATTACTTGTTGAAATGTAAGGCAGCCCCCTCCTCCTCTTTATCTACATTAATTCCCGAAAATAAATGCAAATTAATGAACGGCTCGTCAGTGTTGCTCTTCTGATTCCAGCCTCAGGTCTTGGTCTCCGGGGGCTAAAAGCGAGGGAAACTCCGTGTTAATAACCCGCGTGTTAATGACCTGCGTGAAGCTGGAGGCCAAAGGATGAGGCGGGAGGACCTGGCAAGAGGAGCCCCCAGAAACTTTCGCTTAGGGAGTGTCTCCCCCACCCCCACCACGCCCCTCCGCATCAGCCTGGCCTCTTCCCTCAGGCGTTTTGACCCCGCATCCCCCCTCGCCATCCAGGACAGAGACAGGTGTCAGGACTCAATTCCCGAAGCAATTCCTTTCTCTTCAGAGGCAGGAGCCTGGCACTGATTTCTTCACCCTAATTGCCTGCACCAGAAAGAAGAGGGGGAGGGGAAGAGGGTCGGGAGGCGGGAAAGGATAGCTCTGTAATGCTCTCAGAGCTGAGCCAAAAAGGAAAAGAAAGCAAAACGACAAAAAACCGATCCGTGTCCTGCATGTTGGCAGCAGACAACCTTCCTTGCTGCTGAGCTGTCCCGGGTGGCTTCACCGCGGCTGGGGAATCAGAGTCATTCCTTCCACGTGCTAAGATGTCCCTCTAAGCCCTCAGCTCCTGCCAGAAGTAGCCAAATTACCTTTCTTCGTATTGTAAAGTTCTTTTAAAACATACAAACTCATAACCTGGAAAAGTCGACAAGGACGCGTTTCACTTTGGCAGGGGAAGACGTCGCCTGACTTGCATCTGGGGGGTCAGGAAGGACAGTTTCCATCTCCCTCTGAGGGAAGACGGGGGTGGGGGGAAATCCTCCCCCAGAAAATGCAGAGCCTGGAACTGTCCAGACTCTGTTTGGCCTGAAACCTCCTGGGTGTAAGGCCATGAATCTGCTCAACTTGCCCACGGGCGGGAAGGAAACAAGGAAACAACGAAAAGTTTCCTGCGAAGTGACCAACATATCCTATTTTTTAAAAATTCCGTGTGAGACCTGAGAACACACCGTGAGGCGGGGTTCGGAGAATGACCCCTCCCGCGCCCCGCGCCCCGCGCCCAGCGGGGTCGCAGGGCTGCAAGCTCGGTTGCAGGAAAGCTTTTTCGGCCGCGTCCTCCCTCCGGATTCGGTAGGCCATGCTCGGGCGCGCCCTTCCCACGCCAACAAACCATCTTCCCCGACTCAGCAGAGACCCACAGGGGGCGCAGCCGCGGCCCCTCCGCCCTTGGCCCAGCGGCGCCGCCCTGGCGCGCCGGGCCTGAAGGCAGGGCCGGCCCGCGCCCGCGCAGGGTCTCCCTTAGGCGGCGCCTTGGGTGAAATGAGGGGCCAAGCCTGACCTGCTGGGGTGCCCCGTGGCACCTCTGGTGCGGGCCCCGCACGTGCCGGGGAGAGCTGGCGGGCGGCCAGAACGAGGAGGCTTCCAGCTTGCGCCGCACTGGCCTGGGCACCCGGGCTTCAGGGCCTTTTGGGCGCTCCCCTCAAGTGACCCTGCCTGTAGCGGCCCCAGGGCCGATTTGGCTCAAGCAGCAGCTGCCAATGCCGCTCGAGGCCCGCGGCTCCCTGAGGCGAGCACTGTGGGGCCCAGCAGTCCTCTTGGCTGCTAAATGGAACGAAACCAGGAGACCCGGCTTTGCACTCGTTTGGACAACTGTGTGGCCTCCGGAGCAAGGTGTCCAGATCCTTGGGCCTCAGTTTCGTCGCAGTTGTTATTTGACTCCACTCGGCCTGGGACGTGTCGGAGCTTCACACTTTAGGTCGTGGCTGCGGGTGGGAAGGGCAGATGCGACCCCGTGGGCCGGCCCCTCGGGGGTGTCTAGAAGCTTCGGCACCTGGATACTAAGGCGGGAGGGGGCTGGCGGCCAGGCACACCGAGGCCCGGCTGGAGTTCCCGCCGGGGGAACGAGGCTTCGAAAAGAGGCACGTGCTTCTCCCAGGGCCTCCCGGCAGGTGCTGAAACCCCACGGCGCTGAGTGGAAACCGGAAGTGAGAAGGCGCCCGGGCCTGCCGGGCCGCGGCGCCACCTTAGGCTGCCGGGACGCTGGAGCGTGTGGGATTGGGGTGAGTGCGCCGCCGGGCCGGGGGCGGCGGGGGACGGCGGGAGGTGGCCAGGCCTGGCAGGGTGAGGGCGCTGGCGTTGGCCGAGAGTCCCTGGGCAGCGGCGGCGGGAACGCGGAAGGTCCCCCCCCAACCCCACCCTCGGCCGGCCACCTGTTGACAGGCAGGTTCTCTGAGAACCGACTTCAGCTCGCCCTTCTGTCCAGGAAGTTTGTTCGGTTTGGGTTTGGGTGTTCCTGACTCAATTGGAGCGACTAGAATTGAAGCAACTTAACGAGATTTAGCAACCTGCGAAAATTTAGCAACGTTCAGACGTCAACAGTTTTCTTTCTTTGAGTGGTCAACGAAATCTTGACGTTTTCTACTCATACCTTGTATTCTCTGTTTATACTGTAGGGGCAAAAAAGTCTACTCTTAGACGAACGTGTGTGAAGTGCTTTAAGGGTAAGGGATGGGTCATATTTATGATTTTAAAGATTGTTTTTAATCTTAAAACTCTCTCAAGGGCACTGCTTTAATTTGCTGAAGTTCTGAACAGATTCAGTGAAGTGACCTCGTTTGTTGAGCTTTTCTGTAATATTTTATACCAGTTATTGAGTATAGATAGAGACAGTGTTTCTCTAATTCATTAGTGGTTTTTGTTTTTTTTGGTTTTTTTTTTAAGAAAAAAATCTTAAAGCTACAGGGCATTAAACGTAAGGGGGAATCTGAGAAGAAAAACAGGTAAAAACCTTAGACGCTGTATGTCAGCAAATTCATTTCTGCTAAATTACAGAGACCAAAAACCGGAGTGGTTTCATTTCTTGTATCAAAAGAAAATTACTAGTTTTTAATGTATTTTGTGCAAAATAGCAATTTCCACAGCTAAATTGTGATTTTTTTTCGATTGTGAAAATATAAATTCACTACTCGCTCTGGCAGAATTCATTAATGTTAATGATGTCATTAGTGCCTGATGACAAGCCCTAAGGTTTTCTTTAGAGGTACAGAATTAAAATCTGATATATAAATGTTGTTATTATATACATTATTGGTAAAGATAATCTGTATCATTACTATTCAAGACCAAAAAATCACTTGGCTTCTGATGCGGAATTAATTTAAGAACAGCAACAAGATATTTTTATAAAATTCCCTAATTAAAAACAGAATAAGTTCTCAACAAGTTATTCTATATTTTTCACACTTTCTCTCCCTTCCCCCATACATTTTCATGTTTAAAATGAAAATGAAAAAACCCTCAAGAAATATTTATATTAAACAATACTTGAATTAAAACCCACCACATTTTAAATGAATACTAAATAATAACAATATCTTGCCTATTTGACAAGAAAGCATCTTCATTATCTTAAGGAAAGAATCTGTTTTAAATAAATGTTTGGGTATCTGGACTGTACTTTTTTGAAAACCAGAATCTTTTTTGGCTGTGTTTAGTAGATGGTTCCTGAGAAAGCAATTATGCCTCTTAATTATCCTGTTGATATTTACTGATATCTGAAAAAATAATTGAATTTTTGTGTGTGTGGAGGAGGAGGGGAATGTGCCATTTTGATCTGATGATTCTTTAATCATGATTTAAAACTGAGTTGTATTTTACTTAAAACACAGGTGCAGTTCCTCAAAAGTTTTAAAAATCAAAAATATTTGTGGAAAAATCCAGTAATTTAGGTGAAATGGCAGTTACATGATACAGCCAGAATTGACACTGCTTTTAAATATATCTAGTTTTTTTCTTAGGAAAAAAATAGAGCAAAGAAGTGTATGGTATGCTTGAAACTAAAATGCATATCACTCTAATTTATGAAATTGTACACTTTTGTTTCTAAAACTATTACTTGAAAGATAGAGATATGCTTAAAATATGTTGGAGTTCTTTCTAACCAAATAGGACTTAGGCTCCATTTAATCAATGATGGTCCATCAAAATTCAAACATTGGAAATCTATGGTGTTTCTAAAAATTGTGCCTCTTTTACCTCCTTTGAATCTTTTGCTTGGTGACTAATATAACTAAAGGGACAAAATTGCATTCCTTTCCAATGGTCACAAATACTTTTTTACAAAGGTTAATCTTTGCTAAACAAATTATGAAAGCTATTTTAGAAATTCTTTTAAAGTGGATTGTAAATTAGGATTTAAGGAACTTGAGTCAAAAATTTTTCAGGATTGGAGTATAAATAGATCATAACTAATCTTTACACTCGGGGTAAAAAATAAAATGTAAGAATAAATGATCTCTGATTCAGCTTCTAAAGAGTGTATAAAACATTTGGTGTCTAAAGAATGTATAAACATTTTCAGTATACAAATATTCTCATGTATGTTCAGAGCTCTAAATGCTTGTAAGCTACATCATCTGTCAGCTATTTCAATAGGAATCATATTTTATTTTTAAAATTTATTTTTAAAATTTTGTCGTGAAATATACAAAAGAAATTAAAAAGAGATTTATACACTGCAAGGAATAAAATATACATGGAGCAACAAGTTTTTAACAAATACTTTGAAAAGTAGATTTGTAGTTGGTTACAATATCAATGTTTAAATTTGATGTTGCATAAAATATATCTATTCATGTTTGGGGCATTTGTTAAATCTTTTAGAGTAGTTACTGTTACTACATAGGGACACTTTTTAAGGGAGAAAAGCACTTTAAATCGTAAGATACAAAAAATCTATAGGCCTTTGTAAATTCATAGGGTTTCTTTCTTGGGTAGAAGAGATGTGCTTTATGTCTATTTGTATTTTTAATGAAAGAGCACCCAGATAATCTACCTTCTTGTTTCTCAAGCATGTGAATATTTGACCTCATCCAGAGCTGGTGCTTCAAATCTTGATTTCATTGCTGGTGTTTTATTGCTCAAATTCATGTTTCTAGCCCAGACTTCTCTATTAGACTTCGGATACCATACCTGTACATGAACTAAATAGAGGCTATTGAATTTAAGCCCTTAGGGAAGTTAATGATATGATGTCTGGGACTTGCTTCAAAATAGTCAAGGAAGAGAGAGAGTAGGTCAAAAATAGAAGAAATAAGATTAGCCTTGAGTTGATAATTTTTGAAACTGAGGGAGAATACTAAGACTTTATTATACTATGCTTTTGTAGATTTAAATTTTTTTCTTTACTGTGAATAAAAGATATTTATTAGTTTGTCAAAAGTAGTCTTTGTAGTAGATTGAAAAAATTGCACTTCCCATGCTTTGGTGTTTGTACAATATTATTCACATATATTGTTTTCTTTAATTTGCCCGAGTCTTGTGAAGTTGGCAGTGGTAAAGTGAGACTAAGTGGTTTGGTTACTTATTCGATATTGCATTATTGGTAGGTAGCAGATCTTGGTACTCAGTCTTCAGATTCCATTCTCATTTGCTCTAAGAGGTAACTAAATTTTTAAGTGTATTAACAAACATTAATTTTAAAATACATAATCATATCATTTGAGAATCTGATTGCCAGATTAATATTAATAAAAGATGCTTCATCTAAATTCAAGTTGTAAAAATTTGAGTTTTGGTCATTGAAAATTATTTCTTGGGATGTCCTTACTTTTCTGTTTCTGGGCATCACTTAAATTTCATTTTAATGAATTTTCTGAGAGACATTAACATTAATTGAGGAGACTAGTGTGATACCAAGTCTCATCTTTCTATTTTCCCCATTAATTCCTTATTAATTTTAATTTCTTACTGATTTTCATTTCTAAGTAATTTAAAAATTTCTTATTAGTGGGTTCACATTTATGAGTGGTGTTTTCTGTTCTTGAGTGAATCTTCTTTGCTCAGAACATTGCTACATTATAGGAGTTCTAATCCAGAGAATAAGTTTAAACCAGATATAGAGTTGGGATTAGAATAATGGCTCTGTATTTGAGGCTTATGTGTAAGCAAACATTCAGGTCTTTTTTTTTCCCCCTAACTACACTAACTGGGAAACATCTATTTTTGAGTTTTGAAGCTTGTAGCTTGATTTTTTAAATCTCGCTAATGGAAAATCCTTGTCTTTTTGGGTAAATTTTATTTTTCAGAGCTAAGTCTGGACATTAAGAAATGAGTTAACAAGTTGGGTAGCAGAGATCATATCCCTATAGGTCTCCTTTATTGAAAAGCAAAGAGCAGAAGTCTTGTTTGAGTTGTACCTTTATTCTTCAGGTTTTTTTAAACCCTTATTTCATGATTCTATTCACGCTGATAACTTCTTCAGACTTCCCCTTACTTGATGTGAAAAATAAATGTTGTCTATTCATGTTTATTATGTTTAGAGAAAAGAAATAGCACCTATTTTCTCCCTGTATTTTCTCAAGTTGAGGCATAAACTTTATTGTGTACTCAGCTCAGCACCTGATAATCCTGCATACCTTTTATTTGAACTTTTTATTAGGAACTGAGATTTTTCTTTACCCTGAGATTGTATTCCAATTAATAAGTCAGCTAAACCTTTTATCCCGAGAGAGATTAGAAATCAGCAGGGTTCCTAGAGCTAAGAGAAACCTAAGAGGTTGGACTAAGTTTTCCTGTACTCTCAGCCCTTGGCACAGTGCCAGACACAAGGTAGGACTCAGCAGTGCTTATTGAGTGAATTAAAGAGTGAAGCCCAGTCATCAGCCATGAAACAGATTTATATGTAATTCTTCTCAGATACAGAATTGCCTTTGTTTCTTTCTGATTTTTAAAGTTAGTTTTGAATGGATTTGATAGCATCCTTTCTTAAACTCTTTTGATCATCCTTAGAAATAAGACTTTTTTGGTTCTCACTATCACATCTCTTTCAAAATTTATTTCATTAAAATTTTATGTTATAAAATTATTTAAAAATTTATAAAATTTATATGTACATTTCATCAAATGGTTATCAACTTAACACCATGTAATCACTACCCCCACATCAAGAAATAGAATATTATTGGGACCGCATAATTTTTTAGGTTATTCTTTACCCATCATAATCTCTTCTGTCTCACCAGAGGTAACTGCTATTCTATTGCTCATGTTACTGACACTCCTTTACTTATCGTGAGATTATGTCCCGATAAACCCATAGTAAGTTAAAAATATCATAAGTTTATTGACTAGAGTCAAATTTAAAAAAAAGAAAATATTGTAAGTTGAAAACACATTTAATACATCTAACCTACCAAACATCATAGCTTAGCCTAACCTACCTTAAATGTGCTAAAAGCATTTATATTAAGCTACAGTTGTGCAAAATAAGGTAACAGAAAGCTTATTTTATAATAAACTGTTGAATATCTCATACAATTTATTGAGAACTGTACTAAAAGTGAAAACCCAAATGAATACACAGGAATTTAACATATGGTTTCTACTGAATGTATATTGCTTTTGCACCATCATAAAATTGAAAAATCCTAAATTGAACCATTGTAAGTTGGGAACTGTCTATAATTTTTCTTGCATTTCTTTTCTATCTTAACCACCTCTATATATATTCCTAAATAATTATAGATCTATTTAGCCAGTTTTGAATTTTATAAGAATAAAATTATATTGTATTATCTTTGTAACTATTTTCACTTAACATTGTAATGTTTATAATTATGTGTCTGTAGCTTGTTCGTTTTTATTGCTGTATGTTGTATAATATTACATAGTGTGAATATACCAAAATTTATCTGTTTTACTGTTGATAGGTGTTTGGGTTGATTCCAGTTTGGGACAGTTATAATGATGCCACTCTGAACATTCTTTTATGCATATCCTGATGCATATAAGAATGCAGGTCTCTAGGATATGTTCTAGGAGTAAAGTTTCTGAGCCGTAAGACATGTATATATTGACTAAATACTGGCATAATTTCCAAATTGGTTGTGTTAGTTCATGTTCTCAAATAGTGAATGAGAATTCTAATTGCTCCATATCTTTGCCAGAGTTTAGTATTGTTAGACTTTAAAAATTTTGTCTCTCTGTTGGGTGTGTAGTAATATCTCGTTGTGGTTTTAATTTGTATTTTCTTGATTACTGATGAGATTGACCCCCTTTTCATATGTTTGTTGTCTATTTTTATTTCTTCTTTTGCGGAGTGCCTATTCTTCTTATATTTGCCTTTGTCTTTTTTTTTCTATTAGATTGTCTACCTTTTCTCTGATTTGTAAGAGCTCCGTGTATGTTCTGCATATTAGTCCTTTGTCAGTTATATGTGTTGCAGATATTTTCCCCACTTTGTGGATTGCACTTTTACTCTTAGCTGAATTTGTTAAATTTTTTCTTTCTGATTGGTGCTTTTTATATGTTTTGTTTAGGGAGTCCTTTCTTACCTCATGATCATGAAAACATTTCTCTATATTTTCTTATACAATATTTCTTTTAAAAGTTTTGCCTTAAATATTTTTCATCTGACTTTTGTGTGTGTGAAGTATTTGGCAATGGTTCCTCCTGTTCCCTTTTGAAACTTCATCTGCTCACATGACTGCAAATATCATCTTTATGTTGCTAAAACTCTGTATTTTTTGGTATTGACTACATTCCTTAGCTGAGACCCTTATTTCCAGCTGCCTCCTGGATCTCTCCGCTTGAATCCAATCAATAACACAACAAATTTGGAAAATATCTGCTACACTGAGCTCATTTTTAAAATTTTTGCTTTCTGTTTAGATTAAATCATCATGTAAGCCAAAGTACTTTGTGGAATCTTTGAGATTTTTCCTCTTTCCTTCCCCATCCAAATAGCCATCATGTCCAGGTGATGCTACTTTTGAAATACATCTCAAATCCATTCTTCTTTTCCTTCTCTCCAGTTCCACAATTACTGCTCACAGTTCCACATAGTCTATACAATAGATTCCTAATTGGTTTTCCTGGCTTCCTTCTATCCCCCTTCTGTAGTCAGTCATTCACACTGCCATAGAGTTTTCTTTCTAAGACAAATCACACCTCTTTCCTGCTTTTATGGCTTTTCATTGCCTTCATTATAACAAAAAGTTTAAACTTCCACATGGCTTCTACCATTATTCTGTGGGAATCTCATGTTTTAGCCACACCAGGCTACTTATTGTTTCCCGAAGAAGCTGTGTACTTTCATTATGCCTTTTTTTCATGTTATTCCCTCTGCTTGGAGTAGTCTTCCTTCTACCTCTTCCCACTGGGAAAATCCTATTCCTTCCACCACCATTCCCAGACAGAATTAATCATTCCTGCCTCTGGGCTTCCCATAACACTTTGTGCATATCTTTATTGCAGTACTTATCATACTGCTTTATAGTTGTTAGTTTATGTACCAGTCTGTCATGCTATAGATTTTGAGGTCTTTTAATACAGAGAATATGTTTTGGTAATATTTTTATTCTTAGCACCTAGCAGTGCCTGATACATAATAGTACTAAAACATACTTGAATTAAATTAAAAAATTTTGCTAATCTTTAAAAAGAAAATGGAAATATATACATTGACTAAAGGTCATGAGTAGAGAAAAATGTTGATGAAAGAGTACAATATCAATATTTCTAAACTGCTTTAGAAAAGATTCATATCCATTACCTATTCTGAAGTTGATTAAAGCTGTTTTGTTTTGCTGTACCATAATCTCAGCTTAATTAGTTATCTGGTCTGTTTTATGTGGGTGGGTTGTAGTTAAAAAGATTACAGCATATTGCTCTGGCTTAATGCTAATGAAAGGGCAAAAATAATCTTAAAAGAACAAATAAAATAGACTGAACTCTCCCTATTTTTAAAAGGATGACTTTTGTTTCAAACAGACTTAGAACACAAAGTTAATTAAAAATTGGTTTTTAAAAAGTAATAAATTTGCAACACTGCTGGAGAAATGTGTTTTTTTTTCAGAGAACACATTAATGAACATAGTCTATCCTATTACAAGTGTTATGATACTGATGAATATATTTGTTTTGACAGTGCTTGCTAACTTCTAGTCTGGAAGGTGCTGGAATTAGGTACTCCTTGGGTTTAATCATAATGGTAATAGGTTAACAGTTTCTACATGTGATAACTTTGCAGACTTCCACAAAATATAAAACCTCTGGTGACTAGAGTCCAAATATTTACTTAAGGCTCACACAGCACATACAGAACAATTGAATTGTAGTTAGACAATTTTTTACAGTTCGTCTGGAGGAAGCAGGGTTAGTAGCGTTTGATAACATTATCTTTCTCTCTTTTCATGTTAGCTTATTTGTCATATGCACAAGAGTATTCTGAATATAAAATGTTCTTAATAGAGAAAATTTAAGAGAAAATTGATTTTTCATTAAGACATTGTACATTATTTATATTTGGAATTTGGATTGAAGTAGATCTTTAAAGAAACTTGAAAAAGTTTGTCTTCTATGTCTGCAGATCAGTATCTTCTGATAATAATTGTATAGATTTTGAAATAAATCAGCCCCAATCATAAAAGCAACTTTTAGATAAACATGGCCAACTGAATAACGTGTTCATTTTTACTCTCTCATGAAAACACAGTAAAATAAAAGTCAAGGAATAAAAAAGGCATAAATTCCGTAATGACAAAGGGAACATGAAAGGTGACATCAACAGAATTTTGGAAGCTGGATTGTTAGTGGGTGAGTGGTAACTAACTTAGTAAAGAAAGCTGAACCCCTTACTGGGCAGCTACTTTCCACCTGCCACACCTGGCTAGCTGGGACAGCAAATATTAGCCAGTGGCTGTGCAGATACTGGTGGTTCCAAGCAATGGTCAGTGTGAAATTAGGGGGGACCAGAACTATCTTGAGATGATCTCATTGTAACACATGTGTCTACATTTTTGAGCCTACAAATAACATTATAGATGCAGTATGCTATGTAAGCATATGTTATGAATTATGTTTGATTATGGGAGTAGGATGATGGTATCTAAGGAAGAACCTCAGTGGCTCTGTTAATTCAGCAAGAGTAACTGTGGAAACATAACATCTGGACCTGCACTGTCCATTATGGTAGCCATTAGCCACATGTGGCTTTGGAGCACTTGAAATGTGGCTAGTCTCAATTGAGATGCAATGTAAGTATACAACTCTTCCTAGTTTTCAAGGACTTACTTAGTATTATAAAAAAAGAATGTGACATCTCATTAACTTTTATATTAATTGCTTTTGAAAAAATATGTTGATATACTGGTTAAATCAAATATATTACTAAAAATAATTTCACTAGTTTCTCTTTACTTTTCTGATGTAGATTTTAGAACATTTTAAATTATGTATGTGGCTCCTGTTATTTTTCTTTAATTCACCTCTAAATAGAGATATTGATACCTAAGATGGCTGGTGTGGTTCTCTGGTCTGTCTCTTACAGGGACAGAAAGAACTCTAAATGGGGACCCCATCCATACTCTGTAGTACATCTGAGTATAACCGAAAGTGCTACAAATATGTACTTTTGGCAAACTACAAAACTAATAACATTTTGAGTTGCGAATCTCTTAACTAAATAAAAAAGGTAATTGCCTACAGTTCTCAATAGACCTCTTGCTAAAATTGTTAATTTTCTTGAATGTTACCCACCTGTCAATGCCTCTCTAGCACAATTCCTCCCTTGAATCTATGTAACTTACTTTTTATACCTGATTATTGAGTGCCAAAAGAGAAAACTTCACAGCTGAGCTGGCAGGATTCCATAGAGGCATTGTTGCCAACCTGGCCTTGGATTCTCAAGCTTTTTAACAATCTTTCCAATGTTGCTGTGTTTTTCTAATCATTTGTCTCTTTTTTTGAGACAGGGTTTCACTCTGTCACCTGGGCTGGAGTGCAGTGGCACAACCAAGGCCCACTGTAGCCTTGACCTTGTGAACTCAAGCAGTCCTCCCACCTAAGCCCACCAAGTAGCAGGGACTACAGGCTCATGTCACCATGCCTAGCTAATTAAAAAAAATTATGTGGAAACAAGATCTCACTATGTTTCCCAGGCTGGTCTTGAACTCCTGAGTTCAAGTGATCCTCCTACCTTGGCATCCCAAAGTGCTGGGATTACAGGTGTAAGCCACCTTGCGCAGCCTCTAGTCATCTCTTTAACCTAGTCTTCATGGTGGCCATTAAAACCCCCTTTATTCTTCTCAAACCCTCTATCCTTTTTCTTAGCAGATGACCTTACTTCCTACTTTATTGAGGAAACACTGTAGAAGGCATCAGAAAGGAATTCCCTTGTCTTTCAGCTACCATACCTGCAATCTTACCTCTACTCATGTATTAGGGTTCTCTAGAGGGACAGAACTAAAGGAAAATATATATATTCATATATGAGTTTATTAAGTATGAACTTACACGATCACAAGGTCCCACAATAAGCCGTCTGCAGCCTGAGGAGCCAGGATAGTCAGTCCAAGTTCCAAAACTGGAGAACTTGGAGTCTGATATTCGAGGGCAGAAAGCATCTAGCACAGGAGAAGGATGTAGGCTGGGAGGCTAGACCAGTCTCTCTTTTCATATTTTTCTCCCTGATGATATACTAGCCATACTGGCAGCTGATTAGATTGTGCCCACCCAGATTAAGAGTGGGTCTACCTTTCCCAGCCCACTGACTCAAATGTTAATCTCATTTTGCAACACCTTCACAGACACACCCAGGTCAATACTTTGTATCCTTCAATCCAATCAAGTTGACACTCAGTATTAACCATCACAGCTCATAACCATTCCTTTACTTCTGTCAAATGTTAGGCACAGTGATTCTCTTCTGTCTGAAGCTAATCTCTGATTCTGTATTCTTGCTCTTATCTCTTAAGCTTCCTCAGAGGCTTCTTTTGGCATCTTCAGTTTCTTTCTCCCTCCTTATTGGCTTTATCCCAACAGAACTTAAAGATGCGGTGACTTCTGCCATCTTTAAAAATCCTCTCTTGATCCTTTGTCCTCCTATACTTACTACTAGGTCTTCTTCTAATAGCTGAGCTTCTTGAAGAAATTGCCTCTTTACTATTTCTATGTCATCACCTTCTGTTTACATCTTAATTCACTGTAGTAAAGCTTCTCCCCAGGACTGCTTTTGCCAAAGTCAATAATTATATGTCTAAGATCCAAGGGCACAATTTTTAGTCTTAATCATATTTGACTCCTCAATACCATTTGATATTAGTAGTCATTTTATCTTCTATGAAATACCTTTCCCCCCCGGGTTTTGGGATTCTCTATTCTTGCAGTTTTTTTTTTTTCTTCTTCTTAGTCTGCTTTGTGACTACTCCTTTTCTGCTTACCCGTTAAACATTATTTTTCCTCAAGACCCCTTCCCTGGGCTGTCTTCTCAGTTTACATACCCTCTATGGGTAATTCGTCTACTCCCATGTTTTCAGTTGCTCTGCATGTGTGTTTTCAGTCTTAATCTCTGACCCAGTTTCTATCTGTGTGATGCACATACAACGGTACCTATGCTACCACATCTGCTCCTTGTACTTTATCCTCTATCTCGGTGAATAACAATTCTGTGAACCCCTGACCACAAGAAGGAAACCAGAAAGTTATCTACATTCCATCCACCTTGGTCCTTCTTCAATTTCCATCATCAGTTACTCAACAAATTCAGTTCATTTTATCACTTAATTAAGTAGAACTTAATTCTACTTACCTGTCGATATTCCAAATACAAAATGCTTCTATAATCTCTCGCCTAGTCTCTTCCAATAACCTCCTTACTCGTTGTGCTTTCCTCAATCCTGATCCTATACATAAAACCTGTGGTAGTTAGTTTCCAAAGATGGCCCCCAATGAATCACATCTTCCAGGATTCCCTCCTATATTGAATCTGAGCTGACCTTGTCACTTACTCTAAGTAATATGGTAGAAAGGATGCTGTGCCATTTCCAGGCCTCTGCCATACAGCAAAAGTTGAATGCTTGATAGCTTTAATTTTCACACCTAAAGTGCCTAATAGTAAGTCTCCAGCTCCCCTGCTGGAGGACTAGAAAGTGGAAAGAGTGTGCCTGAAACTAGATGGAGGAAGAGAAGGGCTCAGGCATCCCAGTATCCCAAGTGAATCTAGCTTTCTAGATGTCCCTGACAAGATGCCATATGTGTGAGAGAGCCATCTTTGATGTTCCACATCTGTAAAACCCCCAGATGACTTCAGCCCCAGGCAGCATCATGTGGAGTTACAGAACTGTCTAATTGAGCTTGATCAATCCACAGAATAATGACAAATAACAAAATGGTTGTTGTTTTATACCATTAAACATTATGGTGGTTTATTTCACAATAGGTAAAGCCAAAACTAAACCTCTCTCTGTTGTACTTACTACTACAGTCTCATCTCTGACAGTTTACCTTTAACACTTTAAGATCTACCTTCACTAAGCTGCTTGAAGTTCCCCAAATCCCCTCTGCCTTTTCTTCTAGGCTTTTTGCTCCCACTGTTAGAAACATTTTCTTTTCTTTTTTTCAGACAGGGTCTTACCCTGTCACCCAGGCTGAAGTACAGTGGTGGACTCACGGCTCACTATAGCCTTGAACTCCTGGGCTCAGGTGATCTGCCTACCTTAGCCTCCTAAGTATCTGGGACTATAGGCATGCACCACCATGCCTGGTTAACTTTTAAATGATTTGTAGAGACAGGGTCTCCCTATGTTGCCCAGACGTTTTGAACTCCTGGCCTCAAGTGATCCTCCCACCTAGGCCTTTCAAAGTGCTGGGAATACAGGAGCAAGCTCCCACACCTGGCCTAGAAACATTTTCTTATATAACTTATAACCCTCGCCCTACCAAATTCCTACTCAGCTTACAAGTTTTTGCTTAGACATCCCTAAAATCCTGGGTGACTAATTTAATTGCATTGCTTATGTCCTCTCATAGTAGCAAATACACTTGCTGGCAGAATAATGGTTGAGAATATATAGTTGAGCACTGTGATCTTTTTGCAAGTTGCTTATTCTCTCTAACCCTCCAGTTTCCTCATCAGTAAAATGAGGATAATCATATAAATTAACCCATAAGTTTGTTGGGAGTATGTAATAATATTCAAAAAACAGTTAACTATCATTAAATAAAGACATGGAATCAACCTAGGTGGCTATCAACAGTGGTATGTATGCACCATGGAGTACTATGCAGCCCTGAAAAAAATGAAATTGGCTGGGCGTGGTGGCTCACACCTGTAATCCCAGCACTCTTGGAGGCTGAGGCAGGCAGATCACGAGGTGAGGAGATCGAGACCATCCTGGCTAACATGGTGAAACCCCATCTCTACTAAAAATACAAAAACTTAGCTAGCTGGGTGTGGTGGTGGGCACCTGTAGTTCTAGCTACTTGGGAGGCTGAGACAGGGGAATGGCGTGAACCCGGGAGGCGGAGCTTGTAGTGAGCTGAGACCGTGCCATTGTACTCCAGCCTGGGCTCAGAAACAAAAAAGAATGAGATCATGTACTGTGCAGCAACATGGGTGCAGCTGGAGGCCATTATTCTAAGTGAATTAACACAGGAAGAGGAATCCAAATACTGTGTTCTTACAAGCGGGAGCTAAACATGGCACAGTAGACACTGAAGTAGGAGGGAGGGAGAAAGGCAAGGGTTGAAAAACTATTAGGTACTATGCTTACTACCTGGGTGGATCATTTGTATCCCAGACCTCAGCATCACTCAATATACCCATGTAACAAACCTGCACATATACCACTTGAATCTAAAATAGAAGTTGAAAGTTTAAAAACCCAAAAAACTTAATGATTATTAATGTTGTGAAAACATTATCATAGCCCAGGTGCAGTGACTTATGCCTGTAATCCCAGCACTTTGGGAGGCCGAGGCAGGAGGATTTCTTGAGGCCAGGAGTTTGAGACCAACCTGGGCAACAACATAGTGAGACTTCGTCTCTACAAAAAATAAAAGTAGCTGGGCATGGTGGTGCCCGCTATAGTCCTAGCTGCTCAGGACGCTGAGGTGGGAGAATTGCTTGAGTTTAGGAGGTTGAGGCTGCAGTAAGCTGAGATTGTGCCATTGCACTCCAGCCTGGGCAACAGAGCAAGACCCTGTCTCAAAAAGCGACAACAAAAACATTATCATAATTGTCTTTTTATCACTTTAGAGTCTGGCAAAGTGTCCACAACATAATATGTGCTATATGGAATGTCAGTGAGTCCAGGTACAGTGGCTCATGCCTATAATCCCAGCATTTTGGGAGACTGTGATGGGAGGATTGCTTGAAGCCAGGAGTTCAAGACCAGCCTGGGTAATGTAGTGAGACCCCATCTCCACAAAAATATTTTAAAAAATCAGCTAATCACGTGGTGCGTGTGCTCATAGTCCTAGCTATTCAGGAGACTGAAATGGGGGGATTGCTTAAGCCCAGAAGTTCAGAGTTTCAGTGAGCTGTGATTATGCCACTGCACTCCAGCCTGGGTGACAGAGCAAAATCTGTTCTCAAAAAAAAAAAAAAAAAAAAAAATTACTAAATGGATGAATGAATTCAGATTATTCACATTTCATCATATCAATCCAAATAAAAGCCTAACTTCATGCCTTTTAAAATTCTTATTTTAGTGAAATATATATAAATACAGATTTGTCATTTTGGCCTTTTTTTTTTTTTTTTTGAAACGAAGTCTCACTCTGCTATCCATGCTGGAGTACAGTGGTGCAGTCTTGGCTCACTGCAGCCTCCGCCTCCTGATTCAAGTGATTCTCCAGCCTCAGCCTCCTGAGTAGCTGGGACTACAGGTGCACACCACCATGACCAATAGTTTTTGTATTTTTAGTAGAGACGGGGTTTCACCATGTTGGCTAGGCTTGTCTTGAACTCCTGACCTCAGGTGATCCGCCCGCCTTGGCATCCCCAAGTGCTGGGATTATAGGCATGAGCCACTGTGCCTGACCTATTTTAGCCATTTTAAGTGTAAAATTTAGTGGTGTTAATTACATTCACAATACTGTGCAACCATCACCACTATTTCCAATTTTTTTTTTCAATTATTCCAAACAGAACCTCTGTGTCATTAAACAATAAACTGTAATTTTCCCCTTCCTCCAGAGTCTAGAAACCTTTAATATACTTTCCCTTTCTGTGAATTTACCCATTTTAGATTCTCATGTAAGTGAAATCATACAATATTTATCCCTTTGTGTCTGGTTTATTTTACTTAGCATAATGTCTTCAGGATTCATTCATGTGGCATGTGTCAGAATTTTCTTCCTTTTAAGGCTATATTCTGTTGTATACATATATACATTTTGTTTATCCTTTGTTGGACACATGGGTTGTCTTCCTTTTAGCTATTGTGAATAATACTGGTGTGAACATGGGTGTACAAATGTCTGTTCAAGCCTCTGCTTTGAATTATTTTGGGTATATACCCAAAAGTGGAATTGCTGGAATATGTGGTAATTCTATTTTTAATTTTTTGTGGGACCATCATATTTTCCATAGCAGCTGTACCATTTTACATTCCCCCCACCTCGGCAATGCACAAGTGTTCTCATTTCTCCACGTCCTTGCTGACGCTTGTTTTTTTCGTTTTAATAATAGTCATCTTAATGGGTAGGAAGTGTTATTTCATTGTGATTTTGACTTGCATCTTCCTAATGATTAGTAATGGTGAGCATCTTTTCTTGTGCCTGTTGGCCATGTGTATATTTTCTTTGGAGAAATGTTTGTTTAAGTCCCGTATCCATTTTAAAAATCAGATTGTTTTTATGTTATTGAATTATAGGAATTCTGTATATGTTCAGGATATTAAGTCCTTATCAGATATATGATTTGGAAATATTTTCTCCCATTCTGTTGGTTGCTGTTTCACTCTGCTGAGAGTATATTTTGAGGTAGTTCAATTTATCTATTTGTTTATTTTGTTGCCTGTGCTTTTGGTATCATATCCAATAAATTATTGCTAAATTCAGTGTCATGATGATTTCTCCCTTTTTTCTAAGAGTTTTGTAATTTTAGGTCTTATATTTAGGTCTTTGATCCATTTTGAGTTAATTTTTGTGTGTGGTGTAAAGTAAGACAACTTCTTTCTTTTGCATGTGGATATCCAGGTTTTCCAGCACCATTTATTGAAAAAGACTGTCTTTTCCCAATTGAGTGGTCTTGGCATCCTTGTCAAAAATCATTCGACAATATACTCTTAAGGTTTATTTCTAGGCTGTCTATTGCATTGGTCTTTATGTATGTCTTTATGCCAGTACTACACTTTTTCCATTATTTGTAGCATTTAAAAAACAAATTTTATTGTGTATTTAAGGTATATCTGTAGCTTTTGAAATCAGAATGTAAAAGTCCTCCAACTTTGTCATTTTTTTTTCAAGATTGTTTTTGCTTTTCTGAGACCCTGGGAATTTCATATGAATTTTAGGATGGACTTTTCTATTTCTGCAAAAAATGCTATTGGGTCTTTGAATTGAATCTGTGTATTGCTTTGGGTGGCATTATCTTAGCAGTATTAAGTCTTCCAATTCATGAACGTTGGATGTCTTTCCATTTATTTATGTTTTCCTTAATTTCTTTCAGCAAAATTTTGTAGTTTTCAGTGTATAAGTCTTGTACCTCCTTTGCTAAATTGATTCCTCAGTATTTTCTCTTTTTAAACCAAATTTTAATTATGGTAAAATACATATAACATTAACCATCTTAGCCATTTTTTAGGTGTGCAGTTCAGTATTAAGTATTTACATTGTTGTACAGCCAATCACCAGAACCCCTTTCATCTGTCAAAACAAACTCTGTATCTATGAAACAACCATTCTTCATTTTTCCTCCCCCAGCCTGTGGCACACACCCTTCTACTTCCTGTCTTTAGGAATTTGAATCCTCTAATTACCTCATATAAGTGGCACCATACAATATTTGTCTTTGTGTGACTGGCTTATTTCACTTAGCATAATGTCCTCAAGGTTCATCTATGTTGTAGCATGTGTCAGAATTTTATTCCTTTTTTTTTTTTCTTTTTTTTTTTTTTTTTTTTGAGGTGGAGTCTCGCTCTGTTGCCCAGGCTGGAGTGCCTTGGATGATCTCGGCTCACTGCAAGCTCCGCCTCCTGGGTTCACACCATTCTCCTGCTTCAGCCTCCCAAGTAGCTAGGACTACAGGCACCTGCCACTATGCCCAGTTTTTTTTTTTTTTTTTTTTTTTTCAGTAGAGATGGGGTTTCACTGTGTTAGCCAGGATGATCTCGATCTCCTGACCTCGTAATCCACCTGCCTCAGCCTCTCAAAGTGCTGGGATTACAGGCGTGAGCCTCTGTGCGCAGCCGAATTTTATTCCTTTTTAAAGTTGAATAATAATAATCTATTGTGGGGGTGTATATATATGATATATATATATGAGATAAACAATATATGTGTCACTGGTAGATGACACTTGGGTTGCTTGCACTTTTTAGCTATTCTGAATAATCCTGCTCTGAACACGAGTGTACAAATGTATTAGTTCACTAGGAGTAGCATAACAAAATGCCACAGTCTGGGTGGATTAAACAACAGCAATTAATTTTCTCACAGTTGTAGAGGATAGAAGTCTGAGATCAGGGTGTTGTCGGGGTCAGTTTTTCCTGAGGCCTGTCTCCTTGGCTTGCAGATGGTCATCTTCTCACTATGTGGACACATCCCTGGTGTCTCTTCTTCTTATAAGGTCACCAGTCATATTGGAGTAAGTCCTATCCATGTGACTTCATTTAACCTTAATTACCTTTTTAAATGCATTGTCTCCAAATATAGAGACATATTCTGAGGTGTACTGAGGGTTAGGACTTCAACATGTAAATTTTGAGGAGGACACAATTTAGTGTATAACAACAAATATCTGTTTGAGATTTTGCTTTCTTTTGTGTACATACCTAGAAGTAGAATTTCTGGTTCATATGGTAATTTAATTTTTAATTTTTTGAGGAACCACTGTACTGTTATCCAGAGCAGCTGTACCATTTTACATTCCCACCAACAGTGTACAGGGGTTTCAATTTCTATACATCCCAAGCAACACTTATGTTTTCTGTTTTTTAAATAATGGTCTTCCTAATGGTTGCATTTTATTCTTTTTGATAATGTTATAAATGAAATTGTTTTCTTCTTTCTTATTTACTCCTAAGCTATAGAAATACAGCTGATCTTTGTGTGTGTTGATCTTGTATCCTGTAACTTTGCAGAATTTGTTTATTAGCTCTGACAGGTTAAAAACTTTTTTTCTTTTAGAGATGGGGTCTTGCTATGTTGCCCAGGCTGATCTTGAATTCCTGGTTTCAAGTGATCCTCTCACCTTGGCTATCCGAAGTATTGGGATTACAGTTATGCGCCACCATGCCTGGATTTTATGTGGGTTCGTTAGGGTTTTTTCTACATAGAAGATGATATGGTTAGGCTTTGTGTCTCCACCCAAGTTTCATTTTGAATTGTAATCCCCACGATCCCCATGTGTCAAGGGAGAAACCAGGTGAAGGTTACTGAATCATGGGGGCAGTTTCCCCCATGCTGTTCTGGAGATAGGGGGTGAGTTCTGACAATATCTGATGGTTTTGTAAGGGGCTCTTCCCCGTTTGCTAGGCATTCCTCCTTCCTGCCACCTTGTGAAGAAGGAGCCTTGTTTCCCCTTCGCCTTCTGCCATGATTGTAAGTTTCCCAACACTTCCCCAGCCATGCTGAACTGTGAGTCAATTAAACCTCTTTCTTCCATAGATTACTCCGTCTCGGGCAGTTCTTTGTAGCAGTATGAAAACAGACTAATACAGAAGATCATTTCATCTGCAAACAGAAAGAGTTTTACTTCTTCCTTTCCAATTTGAATGCCTATAATTTTCTTTTTCCTCCCTAATTGTTCTGACTAGAAATCCAGTACTTTTTGAATAGAAGTGACAAAAGCAGGCACCCCTGACTTATTCCTGATCTTACAAGAAATCAAGCCTATTTTTTTCTGTAAAGTAAAAATTTCCATCTGTGGAGAAAGTCTTTCATATTTGGGATACAATTCCATTATCTTGGTTTGAATGAGGAAACACAAGAGCTTATTAAGCACAAGAGCAAAAAGTATGGAATGGAAAGAGTCGTTCGAAGCTGATTGGTAGGTATGGGAGAACCTCACTAGGCTTGACAAAATGTTGAAACACAGGTGGGGTCAGAGATACACAAGACTCACCCCACCACTAGGAGGCAGTCCCTAGCTGTTTCAGGGCTAGTTTCTGAAAGTGTGAGCAGCATTCTATGAGTTACTAGCAACTATAATGGATGTTCATAGGATATGACAGATATTTTTGTAAATTAGGAATAAACATGAAGTAGAAAATAATAATGTCCTGTGTGCTTGGCTTCATCGATATGGGGTCCATGTAATTTACCATCCATACTTTAAGAGTGAAAGGGGGTACTAGTAATGATCCTGAAAAGCAGATATAAACCAACTGTCCCAGGCAAACTGGGACACAGGATATCCTATTTGTAGAGTTCTTCACATTCTTAGATGGCAACTGTAGTTAACATTTAATGTTGGGAATGTTTAGTCATGATAGCACATTAATTTCTGTTAATAATTAACTACTAAAACAATCTAGAGGTGGGTTCATAAAGTTGAGACATTTGATACAAATAGCTTCAGTTCACACATGAACATAGAAAATAAAGGATAATTTGTGAAGAATGTAGTGATTTCTGTTGCAGTTGCCTCTGCTATTGCATACAACTAAATTTATGCTCAAAGCTATACTGCCCTTTAGGCAATTTCTTTGCCTATTCGATTGAGTCAGAGTAATCCTGTGGTAATGCAGCTTTCAGTGATGATTGATGATGAATTTATACTCATTTTTGCTTACTGTTATTTTCTGAGAGTTTGTAATAGTATATGAGCCATTTGACTCACCTATATATAACTGGATTTTTTCTCTGTAAGTAGTATGTCTTCCTTTTAGAATAACCTCCTTCATGGATGTATGTGTTATTTATATACAGGGCTATAATCTTTGATATCAACTTAAAAGTTTAGGAATTTCTGTCATAACATATTGGTAAACAATCATGATTCTGTGGCCCATAACCTTTCTTAAATCTTAAAAAATGATTGATTTATCATGCTTTTAGTTTCTGCAACCCACCTGGCAAGAGTGAAGCTTTTCATTGTTTTATCATTTGAATGGAAAGTCATATTTGCCTTCTTTGGCTGCATTGCCGGCCCTTCTTTTGGTTCCCTAACCTGTGGGTGTTCCCCAAGGCTCTGTTTTATACCTCTTTCCTTCACCATATTCATTCTCTTCATGAGCTCATTCATTCTGGTGAAAGATTCAGCTATTACTTCTACGTTGACTTTGAAAGCTGTCTGTTCAGACTGATCATCTCAATTTCATCAAATCTAAATCTTAATTCATTTTCGTGTGTCAGACTCCTTTCCCCAACTACCCAAGATCATTTATATCTGTCTTTCTCTCTGTAAGTGTGTCTGTCTATATATTACTATCAGTAATATAATTTAAATTTAAATTTTAAAAATATAAAGAGGTTTAATTGACTCAGTAAGTAATTCATCTTTATTACTTTCTCTAGAAGTTTATAGGGGCTTCATTTCATCCATTGCTTTAAGTTCAGGCTCCTATGCTTTCAAGGTTTCATTATCTAGTTCGGTCATCTCTCTCTCACTGGTCCCTCCCAGGATCTAACCTCGTCCTTCCCCCAACTCCTTGGTATTAGGCTGGTCTCCTTTTTGTCATGGTGAACACACCTTGCTGATGCTGTCCATTTAACTCTAGAATGCACAGCTGAAGGAATTATGAACATTTATTTTACAAATGTTTACAAAGTGACTGACATGTAGTTCTTTGTTTTTCCTATTGCCTTGTTTTCTTTACCACCCTGTAAGTTCCACAAAGGCAGGCAGACCTATGTTATACCTCTTTGTGTGTGCTCCAGTGTAATCAAATGCTAGGCACATAGAAATGGCTTGCTGATAAGTTGTTTTATTTTAAAATACTGTATCTTCCAATGCATACCTTAACCATACCATTTTTGTGGGTCAATTTAATTTAATCAGGTTTTTGGTCAGTCATAAGTTGTCCTAATTCAAATCCTCACCTTTAGGGAACCAATGCTTATAGAACAGGGATTCTCAATCTCAATGGAATGAATGACCCCCCTTTTAAAATTAAATATTTTGTAGCAATCACTTTATTATCCTGAAAAAAAATGTATGGACAATAAATACAACCTATTTATACATCTAATATAAAAATAAAATAGAATGCCCGAAATCACAGTAAGAAGCAATAAAGGAAACTGTCTTATAATAAAATACTAGATATTTCAATATATAAATGCCTAGGCATGACCACACTGGAAGTCCCAATGAAGTAGTTGGATGTTTGTACACAGAATCACCATGAAATAAGACAACTATATATACAAACTGATTGAAGTAAGTTGTATTGATGTTTAAAATATAATGAATATAGTGAGTAGTGTTTCTTTTAGTAGTGTGATTTTCTGAAATGGTGAATAACTACAAAGTTCCAAATTTTACATTCTTGAAAAATTCAGCACATAACAATACTGTACAAGAATATATTGGGTTTATGTGTAACATGGAGAGTCTAAGCTCACATAATTATAAACACGTTTTTCCCTTATATGACCGTCCATCAGGACTTGAAAGTGATGAGACTATTCTTTGTTCTGTGTAACTGTCCCACTTCCTGCCCACTTGTTTACTGCTAATGAAATATCAGTAGCAACTGATTATTGTGATTATAACAACCAAAAATGTCCCTACCAGATTTCTTTTTCTTTTTCTTTTTTTTTTTTTTTTGAGATGGAGTCTTGCTCTGTCGCCCAGGCTGGAGTGCAGTGGCGCGATCTTGGCTCACTGCAAGCTCCGCCTCCTGGGTTCACACCATTCTCCTGCCTCAGCCTCCCGAGTAGCTGGGACTACAGGTGCCCACCACCACACCCAGCTAATTTTTTGCATTTTAAGTGGAGACGGGATTTCACCGTATTAGCCAGGATGGTCTCGCTCTCTTGACCTTGTGATCCGCCCGCCTCAGCCTCCCAAAGTGCTGGGATTTCAGGTGTGAGCCACCATGCCCGGCCTGTGTTTTTTTATTATTATTTTGTTGTTGTTGTTGATACAGGGTCTCATTCTGTTGCCCAGACTGGAGTGCAGTGGTGTGATTATGGCACACTGCAGCCTTGACCTCCCAAGCCCAAGTGATCCTCTAAGTAGCTGGGACTACAGGCATATGACACCATGCCTGGGTAATTTTTGTATTTTTTGTAGAGACAGGGTTTTGTCATGTTGCCCAGGCTGATCTCAAACTCATGGGCTCAAGCAATCTGCCCGCCTCAGCCTCTCAAAGTGTTGGGATTACAGGCGTGAACCACCATGCCTGGCTCCTCACCAAATTTCTTTTTTTTTTTTTTTTTAATTTTTTAAAAATTTTATTTTATAGAGTTGGTGTTTCACCATGTTACCCAGGCTAGTCTCGAACTCCTGGGCTCAAGTGATCTGCCCATCTTGGCCTCCCAAAGTGCTGGAATTACAGGCATGAGCCACTGTGCCCAGCCATTGCCACCAAATTTTTGAGACAAAAAAATTTTATTTTCCATAGAAAATAAATCCCTTTTCTTAGGGGATGCTGCCCCATTGAGAATAATGTTAAAAGTGATTTTGATTTTCAGATGAAATCAGCACTTCCCAAATTGTGTTTTGTGATGAACTAGTTTTGACATGTTCATAGAATACCCGTGGGGGGCAGGGAATAGTCTAAGGTCGAATTAAAATAGTTTTCTTTTTCTCCTAATTGCATGATTTTTCATAACCTTTAATGTGTCAATGAATATTTTTCAATTTACTAGAGGAAGATGCATTATTTCCCCAAATGATTTCATTGTGGAGTCCTTTGGAAACTGCTGAACTCACTTGTTTAAAATATAACCCCTGTAGGCATATTAGATTCTGTGGGTTGCACTTTGAAGATAAAGATAATGTCTGTAATGTGTTCCATTTATAGTAGGATCTAGGCAGCCTTTGGTCACCTAGAGAACTTTGAGTTGCGTATGTTTTGCTATTATTTGTAAGCATGTCTATTCTACCAGAATGTTATGGAATAATTCAACCCTGAGCTGTGAAATTTAATAAACCTAGGAAAAGTTATGAAAAAAATTATGGAAAACTAATACTGCACAACTATATTGCATATCAACCTAAAAGTGGCAGGAAGATGGAGTGGCCAAAATAAGTAAACCTCAGGTTTCCTATATTGATAATACTGATAAAATTTTTCTTCTGTTAATAGTTCAAATAATTTTCATAATGGGATTATATGCAAATTAGAGGAGACAGCATTCAATGAAAAATATATGAATGCATCTCTAAAAATATACTAAAATGGACATAGAAATAAATTAGATTCTTTGGAGAAATCTGAAGGAAAATTGACGTTCAGATAGAAATTTCAATGAAATACCCAAAAGAATACAAAGAAAACAAATCAATTAAACATGTGGAAACCATTACATTTTAAGATTTTTAGATTCCGGGGGCCCATGTGCAGGTTTATTATGTGGATATATTGAGTGATGCTGAGGTTTGGGCTTCTAATGATCCCGTTGCCCAAGTATTGAGCATACGACCTGATAGGTAGTTTTTCAACCCTGGTTCCTTTCCCTCCCTCCCTACTTTTGGAGTCCACAATGTCTGTTGTTCCTGTCTTTGTGTCCATGTGTACCCAGTGTTTAGCTCCCACTTACAAGTAAGAACATGACTTGTTTTTTTTTTTGTTTTTTTTTTCTGTGTTAGTCCACTTAACATAATGGCCTCCAGTGGCATCTATTTTGCTGCAAAGGACATAATTTCATTCTTTTTAATGACTGCATAGCATTCCATGGTATATATGTACCACATTTTCTTTATCCAATCCACCATTGATGGGCACTGGGTTGATTCCATATCTTTGCTATTTTGAATAGTGTTGTGATAAACATGTGAGTGCAGGTATCTTTTTGGTAGAATGGTATATTTTCCTTTGGGTATATACCCAGTAATGGAATTGTTGGGTTGAATGGTAATTCTATTTTTAGTTCTTTGAGAAATATCCAAACGGTTTTCAACATGGGCTGAACTATTAATAATTTGCATTCCTGCCACAGTTTATAAGGATTATCTTTTCTTCTCAACCTCACCAATATCTGGTATTTTTCATTTATTTATTTATTTTGAGATGGAGTCTCACTCTGTTGCCCAGACTGGAGTGCAGTGGCACAATATCGGTTCACTGCAACCTCTGCCTCTTGGGTTCAAGTGATTCTTTTGCCTCAGCCTCCTGAGTAGCTGGGACTACAGGCATGTGCCACCATACCTGGCTAATTTCTGTATTGTTAGTAGAGACAGGGTTTAACCATATTTGGCCAGTCTGGTCTCGAACTCCTGACCTCATGATCCACCCACCTCGGCCTCACAAAGTGCTAGGATTACAGGTGTGAGCCACCGTGCGGGGTCTATCTGTTATTTTTAAATTTTTAATAATAGCCATTCTGACTGGTGGTATTGCATTGTGGTTATAATTTGCATCTCTCTGATGATTAGTGATGTTGAACTTTTTTTGTATGTTTGCTGGCTGCTGTATGTCTTCTTTTGAGAAGTGTCTATGTCCCTTGCCCATTTTTTAATGGGGTTTTTGTTTTTCTCTTGCTAGCCAATTGTTGATTTAAGTTCTTTATAGACTCTGGATATTAGTCTGTTGTTGGATCCATGGTTTTCAAATATTTTCTCCCATTCTGTAGGTTGTCTGTTTACTCTGTTCATAGTTTCTTTTGCTGTGCAGAAGCTCTTTAGTTTAATTAAGTCCTGTTTGTTTATTTTATTTATTTATTTATTTTGAGATGGAGTCTCGCTCTGTCGCCCAGGCTGGAGTGCAGTGGCCGGATCTCAGCTCACTGCAAGCTCCGCCTCCTGGGTTTACGCCATTCTCCTGCCTCAGCCTCCCGAGTAGCTGGGACTACAGGCGCCCGCCACCTCGCCCGGCTAGTTTTTTGTATTTTTTAGTGGAGACGGGGTTTCCCCATGTTAGCCAGGATGGTCTCGATCTCCTGACCTCGTGATCCGCCTGTCTCGGCCTCCCAAAGTGCTGGGATTACAGGCTTGAGCCACCGCGCCTGGCCCTGTTTGTTTATTTTTTATTTTGTGGCATTTGCTTTGGGGATGTTCATCATAAATTTTTTCCCTTGGCCAGGGTTTAGAAGAGTACTTCTTGGTTGTCTTCTAGGATTTTTTATAGTTTCAGGTCTTACATTTAAGTCTTTAATTCATCTTGAGTTTATGTTTGTACATGGTAAGAAGTAGGAGTCCAATATTTCTTTCTTCTACATGTGGTTAGCCAGTTTTCCTAGCACTATTTCTTGAAGACAGTATTTTTTCCTCATTGTTTATTCTTGTCAAATTTGTTGAAAATCAGTTGGTTTAGGTGTGTGACTTTCTTTCGGGGTCTCTATTCTGTTTCATTGGTCTATGTGTATATTTTCGTACCAATACTATGCTGTTTAGGTTACTGTAGCCTTGTAGTATTGTTTGAAGTCAGGTAATGTGATGCCTTTGGCTTTATTCTTTTTGCTTAAGATTGTCTTGGCTATTGGGTCTGTTTTTTGGTTCCATATGAATTTTAGAGTAGTTTTTCTAATTCTAGGAAAAATGTTACTGGTAATTAGATAGGAAGGCATTGAATCTGTATATTAATTGGAGCAGTATGGACATTTAAATATATTGATTCTTCCAACTCATGAGCATGGAATGCTTTTCTATTTGTTAATGTTGTCTCTGTTTTCTTTCAACAGTGCTTTGTAGTCTTCCTTACAGAGTTGCTTCACCTCCTTGGCTAGATATATTCCAAGGTGCTTTTTTTCCTGTGGCTATTGTAAATGGGATTGTGTTCTTGATTTGGTTCTCAACTTGAATGTTATTGGAGGAGTTCTTCCTCCTTGAAATTTTTTAATAGTTTCAGTAGGGTTGGTACCATCTCTTCTTTGTATGTCTAGTAGAATTCAGCTGTGAATCCAAATGGTCCAGGGCTTTGTTTGATTGGTAGGTTTTTAAAAAAATTACTGATCCAGTTCCATGACTTGTTATTGGTCTGTTCAGAATTTTTTTTCTTCCTGATTCAATCTTGGAAGGTTGTGTGTTTCCAGGAATGTATCAGTTTCCTCTAGATTTGCTAGTTTGTGTGCATAGAGATGTTAATAGTACTCTCTGAGGATCTTCTGTATTTCTATGAGCTTGGTAGTAATGTCTCCTTTGTCATTTCTAATTGTACTTATTTGGATATTCTCTCTTTTTTTTTCTCTGTTAATCTGGGTAGTGATCTGTCTAGTTTATTGTTTCAAATAACCAATTTTTCATTTCATTGATCCTTTGGAAGGTTTTTTTTTTAGATCTCCATTTAGTTCTGCTCTGATTTTAGTTATTTCTTTTCTTCCGCTAACTCTGGGTTTAGTTTGTTTTTGTTTTTTTTCAGTTCCTTTAGGTGTGAGGTTAGGTTGTTAATTTGAGATCTTTCTATCTTTTTGATATAAGCATTCAGTGCTATGAACTTTTCTCTTAACACTGCTTTTGCTACATCACAGAAGTTGTGGTACATTGTGTCTCTATTTTCATTTGTTTCAAAGCATTTTTTCATATCTGCCATAATTTTGTTGTTTACCCACATGTCATTCAGGAGGCAGTTTTTTAGTTTCCATGTATTTGTTGGAAACCATTACTTGTTGCTCAAGTGAAGTCCAGAAGTTTATTACAGAAGTTTGCAAAGAAGCTCCACTTGAAGAACTAGGGAGTCTGTTTTTTGGCTGACAAACATTGTGGTTTTATGAATTACATACATTATCATCACTCACAGTGTGCAGAATTACTTAATTTCACATTGCCTTGGTGGCAAGCAATCTGTGATTATAATATCAAAGAACCAGAGAAAATAATGAATGAATATGATAGGCAAAAATAAAGACTCTAGTCTCTATCTCAATATCTAGAACACATCAACTTTCATCAGTAATAGAAACAACATAATTAGATCAAAAGCATACTATACACTTATGTCCACCTTACCTCTCCATTGAAAGTACCCAGCTCCTTTAGCCAGAACATATACCAGACCTTTGACTGATAAGTTTAACAGCATGTTAACAGTTCCAGAGGGTTGAGAAAGGATTAATAATCCACAAATACTTCATATTATCCTTGTTAACAGTGACTGGTTTCTGTTGTAACTGGACTGAACATGATGAAAAAACATAAAAATGTTTTTTTCACATACTGCTGACAAGACCTTAACTTTGTACAAGGTGATGTCATCATCACAGTGTCTCTCAAGGAAAAGGTGGCTGATTTTATGGGAATTTAGGTAGGGAGTTGGTTACCATTCTCATATACAGATTTACTAAAAGAAAATAAGAAGTAAATAGTGACTATGGCAACTCCGTGCCCTGAATCCGTCCATAGGATTAGCATTACCGTGGTGAGTTTATCTGAGAAATGTAGGGTCATTCCATTCACCGAATTTTCTTTTTTTTTTTTTTTTTTCTTTTTTTTTTGAGACGGAGTCTTGCTCTGTAGCCCGGGCTGGACTGCAGTGGCCGGATCTCAGCTCACTGCAAGCTCCGCCTCCCGGGTTTACGCCATTCTCCTGCCTCAGCCTCCGGAGTAGCTGGGACTACAGGCGCCTGCCACCTCGCCCGGCTAGTTTTTTGTATTTTTAGTAGAGACGGGGTTTCACCGTGTTAGCCAGGATGGTCTCGATCTCCTGACCTCGTGATCCGCCCGTCTCGGCCTCCCAAAGTGCTGGGATTACAGGCTTGAGCCACCGCGCCCGGCCATTCACCGAATTTTCCAAAACCTTATTTGGAATGTTTATCAATAAGAGCAGCTGCTTCTAAGAGTGATTGTACTTTTGAGGGACCTGTGTCCAAGATAGAAATCATATCTCCTAAAAATTTAAAGGTAGCAAAACTGCCTTAGTGGAGAAAACCTTGGCTGCTGTGAAACTCTGATCATCAGTGGTAAATGATCCACAGTGCCAATAATATGTAAAAAACATTATTGAAATTCACCAAGATCAAATGCAGGTAAAAGAATGTGAATGTGGACACTTCAGGTTGTTGGTCCCAGGATCCTTCCTGTTGAGTTCAGTAAAATCATAGCTTGTCTCTCCCAGGATATCAAAATGGGTAATTCTACCAAATGTTAATGACAGGACCATGTTATTGCTACTCCAGGACCCGCAAAGGGGAACATTAAGTTATCCTAAATGCAGTGATTTTGAGGGGAGATGCTCCAGCCAGGAAAGAAATTGTGTGTTTAATTAAATGGCTCATTACTTCTCTCATCATTTAAAAGAGTTGAGACATCTTTGTTTTCTTAAGGCAAAACAGCAGAGGATTCCAAAGGGAAACTAGATGATGGATAGGAAGATGCCCATGTTGTTAGAGGCATCTTCCAAAACCCTGATTCTGTCTGGTGGAAGACCACTGGAGACAAAGACCTGGCATGGTGTCCCATCTTGCTAAATACCCAGAACCTTCTCCCCCACACCAGGGCAGTAATTTCCTTACACGCCCTTGGGCTAAAAGGGACAAGTGGCCAGTCATTGTGGGCAGTTTATGATTATACAAAGGTGCTTGGCAATTTATAGTGAAACACTGCTTGAAAAAGCAGTCTTTGTCGCTCCCTGAGAGAATTCTTCCACTTAAGAAGAGCCACAAGAATTCTGTTTGCATCTGCTGGTTAAAAAAGTGAATAGCAAATTGATGATATTTGATACATATAAAATCGGAAGAAAACATTTCAAATAAAAAGAGAAAAAGAAAATAAATTGCTTAAATATTATCATTTATCACTTTGAAAGGCAAATACATGAAAATTCAGTTTTCATGCAATCTGCCTTATGTTTTCTCCCAGGTTAATTAACAAAGGTACAAAAATAAGGAGGAAGAAGAAATAAATGCTGATTACCATAAAAATTCTTGCATTTCTATAAAATCCAAGGGCTCACAACTAAAATGTTGTCAAATAACTTCAGTGTTTTTCTTTCAATATTAATACCTAAGTATTCGCTTCCAAATAAAAAGGGAAAAGTTTTAGATTTTCCCCCTCCTCCTATAGAGAAATTCCAATAAAATAACCTGATATTTGGGGTTTTAACAAAATTGTTTTTACATTTTTTGTAGAGATGGGTCTTACTGTGTTGCCCAGGCTGCTCTTGAGTTCCTGGCTTCAAGCGATCCTCCTGCCTTGGCCTTCTAAAATGCTGGAATTATAGGCATGAGCCACTGCATCCAGCTGGTTTGGGGTTTTGTTTGGGTTTTTTGTTTGTTTATTTTTTCAAAATTGTAGTGAAAGACATGTTTTTATATCAGTCATGTTTATATTATGTCTGGAAAGCCACCTGTCTTGGGAAATTTAATCTCAAAGCTGCTTCTTCAAAATGAAAGCATCAAATTAAATGTATATGTATATAAGTATGTAGCCCCTTTAATGTGATGCTAATATAGATATCTTATTGAAGTACCTCAACTATTAAACTGAAAACTGTAGATTCTTCTCACTTAAGCTAGTATGACATTTTCTTTTTCTTCTTGGGATCCCTACACTCTTGAGCTACTAGGATTGAGTTCTCAAGGATGCAGGGCAAAATGGGAAGTACTCTTAGAGATTCAAGGCAGTGGATCTAACATATATTAAATGTCCATCTGTTATAGGCACTGAAATAGATTCTTTATATTTAATTTACTTAATCCCTACATGACTTTATGTATTTTTATTTTCCCTTTACAAATAACAAAAATTGAGACTAAGGGAAGTTGTCCAAGATCACTCAACTATTAAGTACTTGAACTTAGATTTTAATCATGGTTAATCTGATACCAAACCAGTTATCATGCCATTTTGTATAATCTACAAAGCAGTGTTAATGCAAATTATTTCTGTTAGTCAAAAGGATAAATTTTCATAACTTTCAAAACATGATTATACATCCCCTTCCCAAGTTTTGCTCAGAACCTTTCATTTTGGTATTCTGTTTCAGTCATTGAAAAGCTAATGTTTTTATAGTAACCTACAAATCCCTACTTAAGCCTTGTCCCACCTCTTTCTGTTGTCTCTCTAACCTCCTCATTTACTACTTTTCTTCTTGGTCATTATGCTTCAACTGCTCTGGCATTCTTGCTATTTCTTGACTATGTGAGGCATACCTTTGCCTCAGGCCTATTGCATTGGCTGTCCTCTCTGTCTGGAATGTTCTTCCTTCAGATATTCACAGGTTTCACTTGCTTTTCTCCTTCAAGTTTTTGCTCAAATGTCATCTTCTCAGTGAGGGCCACCCTGGTAACCCTGCTTAAAATTTTCATGTCACCTACTTCAATTCTCTCTTGTTTTGCTCCTTCTCTCTCTCTCTATATATATATTTTTTAGAGATAGGGTCTCCTTCTGTTGCCCAGGCTGGAGTGTGGTGGCACAATCATAGCTCAGTGTATGTAGCCTGGAACTCCTTAGCTCAGGTGATCTTCCTGCCTCAGCCTCCTGTGTAGCTAGGATTACAGGTGTGTGCCAGCATGTCCAGCTAATTTAATTTTTTAAATTTTTATTTTAGTGATGGGGTCTCACTATGTTGTCTAGGCAGGTCTTGAACTCCTGGACTCAGGTGATCCCCCCACCCAAAAGTCTCCCAAAGTGTTGGGATTATGGGCATGAGGCACGATGCCTGGATCTATATTTTTTCCATAGCACTTATCACCTTCCAACATACTATATAGTTTATTATTATCTGTCCACTCCTTCCTTAGTAGACTGTAAAATCCATTGTTATGCCCAGACCATTTATTCCCTGAAGAAGACCACCAGAGTCCAATGTCAAAGCTAAGCAGCAAGGATCTTTATTACAGGTTCGAACCTGGAACTCCCACTCACTCTCGGCATGAGAGGGTCCAGAGAGAGAGAAGAGTTCCCTCCCAGAGTTTTACACAGTATTATATAGTCTAAGAAAAGTGGTCATTGAATCACTATACAGATCAGATGTATGATTGGCTGGTATTTAAACAAGGCGATTTGGCTAGTTATGATTGGTTCCTGCCATTTTGGGTATTTCAGTTCAACATTTGAGATGGAAGAGCAGTTTCTACACAAAGGCAGTTAATCATATTGCGTCAGGTTGCACAACCAGTTTATGGCAGCAGGGATTTATCTTACTTAAACATGTCTTGTGACTTAACCCCCGGGAAGAAAACAGGTACTTACAGAACTTTCGAAACCTCTGGTACGTGCAGAGATAAGAAAGCAGAAGCAGAACAAAGGGTATAACCATAGGGAGCAAGGGGGTAGGTAAGTCTTTGTGTTTTTGTGTCCTTTCACCATACACTTTTTTTTTTTTGGGGGGGGGGACAGGGTCTCACTCTGTCACCCAGGCTAGAGTGCAATAGTGCTATCACAACTCACTGCAGCCTGGAACTCCATGCCACCGTGTGGAGTAGTGCATACTACCACATCTGGCTAATTTTTGTACTTTTTGTAGAAACAGGGTTTTGCCATGTTGCCCAGGCTGGTCTCAAATTCCTGAGCTCAAGCAGTCCTCCTGCCTCGGCCTCCCAAAGTGCTGGGGTTACTGGTGTGAGCCACTGCACCTGGCCGAGATTTTTATCTGGTTTATTTAGTGGTGCAGCCTCAGTGCCTACAGCAGTACTTGGCACAGAGTACTTAATATATATTTGTTGAATGGACAATCGAATGAATGAATAAGTTCTTATTTCTTCAGAGGTTTTCTGACATCTATAGCAATAGACAGAAGAGTCCCTTGGTGTATTATTAGCAGACAGTGGCCCTGGTATGTAATGAATAGATCCTGATTTATGTGAGTGATTATATAGTCAGTTCATTTTGGGTAGAGTGACTTCCTTATGGTGATTTTTGAATTAGCAAACGTGAAAGATTTTTCTGTTTTAGCTTGTATATTTTTAGATTTTTTTTTTTTTAAATGGATGGGGGTCTCACTGTGTTACCTAGGCTGGTCTCAAACTCCTAGACTCAAACGATCCTCCCACCTCAGCCTCCTGAGTAGCTGGAACTATAGGCGCATGCCACCATACATGGCTGTATTCTTAGATTTTTGGGGTAAATTTTTTCTTTTCATTCTGGAAATTTTAAGATATAAACTAAAGTAGAGCTTTAGCAGTTATCAACACACAGCTAGCCTTATTCCTCCTTGCTTACAGCCACCTCCCGAAGATTATTTTGAAGCAGAATGCTATGATGGGGAGAAAACATATCATTTCAGTTGTAAATTATCTGAAAGATTTCTGATAGACTTGAATATTGTTGAAACTCTTAATATTGCAGCTCATGATTTGTTCCAAAGTATGATTATATCCCTGCTAAAGCAAGTCACTCTTATTCTAGAATTTCACTATATTTTTATTTTTCCATCTAAGATCTGAACCAGTTTTCTAATTTACAGTTAATCTAAATGTGACTTTCCCACTTTTCATTATAAAGTATTTGTTTATTTTTTAAGAGACCGGCTCTCACTATGTTGCCCAGGCTGGCCTCAAAGTCCGAGGCTCAAGCAGTCTTCCTGCCTCAGCCTCCTGAGTAGCTGTTAGTGTATTTATAAGAAATAAAAACAAAAAACAAAAAAGCAAAAAACCTCCTCGTTAAGGTGTCTGCTTTTTATACAAATAGACTTTTTAATAAAATGACTGGATACTTAAAAAGAAAAAGCTATTTGTTTTTAGGGTAGCCGGATTATGGGTAATATTTAATTTTAAAAAGATTGGACTATCTTTACTATTACTATTAAAAGTAAAAAGCGTTTTGTAATTGAGGGTTCTTTACTTATCTGTGGAATGTGAGATGACCAAATCAGTGGTGCATGAGAAGGGTCAATTTTGTTGTACAAATGGCTGAAGAAGAGCTGGATATAGCACTTTGTTCAGAGTCAATGAGCTGTGATTTTTATCTGAAAGGTTATAGCTTATTTTTCAAGCCTAAATTCTCTCTATGCTATGGGGTTACTTCAGGCAGTCTCAATGTGTGACCAAAGGCAGAGTGTTTAATTTGCTGATAATTATTACAGGCACCTATAATTCATAAGTATATTTTTAGATTAGGGAGGGGAGGAGGAAGCAAACATTTTGTATAACTATCATAATTTGCACATTATTAAAATAATTATTTTACAGTTAATTAAAATGTTCTAAATTAGAGAACTATCTTATGTATGAATTTTAATATATTATTAGACTATTAAATTTAGTCTTCATTATTTTCTTAGCTTACCAATTGTGAAAGTGTAATAACAAATGGGCTGTTTGCTGTAACTAAATTACAGTCCATGTTAAGGAACCTATTCTGCTTAGAAACATTTGAAAGTTTTAAGTGCTGACTAGGAAATTTTAAAATGTTATATTATCTGAAAAAGATTTTCTTGACAGACAAATCAGCATCTCTGCCAGTTTTTGCATCATTATTTTTGGCAGGATAATTAGCTGTAATGCCAGAATTCAGATATATGGTAGTTGGAGTTATAGATGATCCAAAAATTCATTCTCAAACTGTGATTTATCTCACAATCATAGGAAGCAGGGTGTAGATTACAAATAACTAGGTGTATACATGGTTTTAAAGCTACTCAAATAAAAATAGGTAGCCTAATAAAAGGATGAGAGCTTTTGAACTATTATAATTTTGATTATTTTAAGTTAGCAAAACATTCAAAGCCTTAGCACTCTGTCAAGATTTTGGCAGTACATAATGGTATACATATAGTACAGTAATGCTCAGCATTTCTTGAGGGAAAAGGTATAACTTTGGACAGTTTCTGACATATGTATCTTTTACCCATGAGGGAGTAGTTGAAGTTACAGCTGAAAGGAGTTAATTGATAGAATAAGATTTCTGAGGAGGTGGTTGGTAAGGCCAACTTAAATGGTTGTGCATAAAGGATGCTGGGCCAAGTGGGTGAGGAGGAACTGAAATTGTGTGCTTTGTCTGCTAAGCCTGTGCCCTTGTGTAGAGATTGTGTACTTAGAGGAGGAACCTTTCTCTTAACAAAGTGTAACAGCATGAGCTCTCGGAGGCTCTGGTGAACAGAGATGAGTTCCAGAGGCCAGAAGTGATTGATTCCTATTCCATAATGATAGTAGTAGTGTAGAAAGGAAAATCTAAACAGAGTCTCCTTCAAATATTTGTTTAATATTTTATTCAAGGTAAGAAGATATTTACTTTCTAGTAAAAAATATTGCATACCTCTATATGTTCATAATAAAATATTTAACATGCACAGAACATAGTTTAATAGTTTAATTTATATATTTTTAAAAAACTCATTGATACACTACCACTGAAAATTAGGTAGCATTATTTATTCACACTCATTAAGGATTGGGGTAGTGGCCTATACTTGATCTGACACCTCCCTCCCTTTTTGAAGTCATCTCCTGTAATTTACTTCCTTGTTCATTTCAACCACAGAGAGGTCCTTGTTTCTGTTTTTGGTACTTGCCATTTTCCTCTGCTTAGAATGTTCTGTTCTCTACTCTGCTCTATCTTTGCATGGCTGTTTCCTTTTTATCCTTTAGGTCTTCTGTACCTCAATGTGGCTTTTCCTTACTTTTAATCTCTACTGGCAACCTCTTTATCCCTCGTCTTCTCTATATGTCCCCCTATGTTTTTCTAAAAATAGTGTTTATTATGTATCATCTTCATTTATATGTTTGGTATCTGTTCCTCCTAGAATGTAAATCCCCCAAGAACAGGGACCTTGTTTGTCTTGTTTACCATTATATCCTTGGTTTCCCAGAACTATACCTGGTATATAATTGGTGCTCAATAATATTATTGAATAAGTTATTAAAGTTGAAAAGTCTCGTTCAAAATATATTTTCAGGTTATTTTTACGGTTTTTGTGTTGGCAACATGCTTCTCACTTTTCTGTACTTTTTTCTTTCATCAGTTTTCTTGTGCTGTTTTCTGAACCAGACAGCTTCCTGTGAGGCATATTAAAGATTTCAAATTTAAATTTAAAAAATAAATTACTTGCTCCTGGTAAATAGCACCATGCAATGCATGGTTTAATTTCAAGTTTTCTGCAGATTGTGACTATCAGTTTTAAGTCCCTGTTAACCATCTGGATCAGAATTAATGGTACAACCTTCAGTAGTACCGTATAGTACAGTCTGCAAAAATATTTGATTAGGATAGGTTGATGTTAGCAAGCGGTATTTACAATTTTCTTTTCAAGTGCTTTCAACTTTGAGAACTTAGGGACCATTACACATTTGCCCGATTATGAAGCAGTTGCATTAAATGGTTGTTTATTATCTGTTTATTCCAATGATGTTATAGTGCTTCTTGAAGTCTGGTGCTCAGGCTTCTATTTGATCAGTCAACCCTTTAATCCAGCTCCAAGAAATGGATAGTTACGGGTGTATGTCACTTTAGGTGTGATGGCAAGAATTTGAGGAGTTCTTGGCTGATGTCTTCTACTAAAATAGCAGGCAAGGTCATTTACTGAGACCAAGTAGAGAAATAGCAGGATGGGAGGTGTCAGGAAAGTAAAGAAGAATGGAAGGTAACTGACTAGGGAAGTGAAGAAGGGTTATTTGGTAGAGCTGAGAATCAAACTGAGATAGGTAACTATGCATTTTCAGTGGTACCAGTCTGTTCATTTGTGTGAACAACTGGAATGGTAAATATCATAAACACTTTTTTTTTAGTTCTTTAGTATATGTTTTACAGTTGAAATAAAAAATAACACTGTCTAACGGGGTTTTCAATGTGTATAGATATATAGATAACTATAACACAAAGGGGAGGGTAAAAGGACCTATATGATGGTTATGTTTCTATAGTCTACTTTAATTGTTAAATTGTGATTCTAAGAAGACTGAGCAGTTTTTATTGTAATCCCTAAAGCTACCACTAAAAAAGATACAAAGATATATGGCAATAGCACAATAGATAAATTTAAATCAAATACTAAATAATATTCAAATTGTCAAAAAGGCAGGAAATGGGAAACAGAAGAAAACAGAGACAAACAGAAAACAATAAAATGGTAGTCCTAAATCCAAACATATCTATATCTATATGCATATAAGTGGTCTAAATACAAGAACTAAAATACAGCAATTGTCAGATTCAATAATAATAAAAAGATCCCACAGTATCTGTCTATACAAGAAACTCACTTTAAATATAATGATACAGACAGATTAAAATAAGAGGATGGGAAAAGATATACCATGCAAATACTAATCAAAAGATACTTGGATGATACCTCACCAAATGGATTTCAGAGCAAGGAAAATTAGTAGGGGCATTACATACTGATAAAGGGGTCTATTTGCCAAGAAGATTCTACCAATTTAAAACATCTGTGTGCCTAACAACAGTGCTTTGAAATACATGGACCAAAAACTGGTAGAAAGGATAAATGGGAAAATCCACTTGTAGGTGGAGACTTCAAGACTCCTTTCCTATTCACTCCAATCACTATCCTAAGTGATAAAGAAAGAAGAGAGAGACCGGGCATGGTAGCTCACACCTGTCATTCCAGCACTTTGGGAGGCCGAGGTGGGCAGATCACTTGTAGTCAGGAGTTTGAGACCAGCCTGGCCAAAATGGTGAAACCCCGTCTCTACTAAAAATACAAAAATTAGCTGGGTGTGGTGGTACATGCCTGTAGTCCCGGCTACTTGGGAGGCTGAGGAGGGGAATTGCTTGAACCCAGGAGGCAGAGGTTGCAGTGAGCCAACATCATGTCACTGTACTCCAGCCTGGGTGACAGAGTGAGACTCTGCCTCAAAAAAAATAAAGAAAATCAGCAATTGAATAACACCATCAATCAACTAGATCTAATTGAATTTAAAGAACATATAACCCAACAGAGCCAAATATATATTCTTTTCAAATGCTCATGGAACATACCAAGATCAGGGGTCAGCAAATATTTTGTGTAAAGCGCCAGATGGTAAATATTTTAGGCATTGTGAGCCATGTGGTCTCTGTCACAACTACTCAATTCTGTCATTGTAGTGCAAACTTAGATAATTCATAAATAAATGGGTGTGACTGTGTTCCAATAAAAGTTTATACATGGACACTGAAATTTGAATTTCATGTAATTTTCACGTCATGAAATATTCTTCTTTTGATATTTTCAGCCATTTAAAATGTAAATATAATCCTTCGTACATGGGCCATACAAAAATTGTCAGTGGCTGGATTTGGTGTAAAGGCTGTTGTTTGCACTCCCCTGAACCAAGATAAACAATATTCTGGTTTATAAAAGAAACCTTAACACATTAAAAGATTGAAATCATACAAAGTCTGTTCTCAGGCAGTAATGGATTTAAACTAGAAAAATATTTTTAAAAAATGTCTAGAAAGTCTGCAAATATTTAGAAGGTAAACAACATAGTTCTAAATAACTCATGGGTCAAAGACGTCTCATGAGAAATTGACATACTTTGAATTAAATGAAAATACAATCATAACACAATTTGTGGGATACAGAATACAGGGAAATTTATAGCACTAAAAATAGAGGGAAATTTTTATTTTTATTTCTATTTTTATTTTTGAGACAGAGTCTCACTCTGTCTCCCAGGCTGGAGTGCAGTGACATGATCTCAGCTCACTGCAACCTTTGCCTCCAGGGTTCAAGTGATTCTTGTACCTCAGCCTCCCAAGTAGCTGGGACTACAGGCACACACCACCACAATGCCTGGCTAATTTTTGTATTTTTAGTAGAAATGGGGTTTCACAATGTTGGGTCTCGAAACTCCTGAACTCAGGTGATCTGCCCACCTCGACTTCGCAAAATGTTGAGATTACAGTCATGAGCCACTGTGCCTGGCCTAAAAATAGAGGGAAATTTATAGCATTAAATGTTTATGTCAGAGGCCTTTAAACCAGAGCAACTCCATCTTGAATACAGCTGGGTAAAATGAGGCTGAGACCTACTGGGTTGCATTCCCGGATGGTTAAGGCATTCTAATTTACAGGATAAGATAGGAGGTTGGCACAAGATACAGGTCATAAAGACCTTGCTGATAAAATGGGTTTCAGTAAAGAAGCCAGCAAAACCCTCCAAAACCAAGATGGTGACGAGAGTAACCTCTGGTTGTCCTCACTGCCACACTCCCACCAGCACCATGACAGTTTACAGATGCCATGGCAACATCAGGAAGTTACCCTATATGGTCTAAAAGGAGAGGCACGAATAGTCCACCCCTTGTTTAGCATATAATCAAGAAATAACCATAAAAATGGGCAACCAGCAGCTCTCAGGCTGCTCTGTCTATGGAATAGCCATTCTTTTATTCCTTTACTTTCTTAATAAACTTGCTTTCACTTTGCTCTATGGATTCGCCCTGCATTCTTTCTTGCACAAGATCCAAGAACCCTCTGTTGGGGTCTGGATCCAGACGCCTTTTCTGTAACACTTAGATTAGAAAAGAACAACTCCGCTGGGCGCAGTGGCTCATGCCTGTAATCCTAGCACTTTGGGAGGCCGAGGCAGGTGGATCATGAGGTCAGAAGTTCGAGACCATCCTGACCAACATGGTGAAACCTCATCTCTACTAAAAATACAAAAAGTAACTGGGCGTGGCGGTGTGCACGTGTAATCCCAGCTACTTGGGAGGCTGAGGCAGGGGAATTGCTTGAACCCGGGAGGCGGAGGTTGCAGTGAGCTGAGATCACACCACTGCACTCCAGCCTGGGCAACAGAACGAGATTCCAGATCAAGACTCCATCTCAAAAAAAAAAAAAACAACAACACAAAACAAAAACAAAAAAAACAACTCAACTCAATAATCTAAGCTTCTGTCTTTGGATTTTCCATCTAGACAGTTTCTTCTTTTTATTATGCTATCGTAGATTTTCTAGTTGATTTGCTATTTCTTTTATCTTGTTCATTCTTAAGGTCTGGGTCCCTACCCCAATTTTCCGTTTGCTCTACTACAATATGGGTGAATTTTTCTAGACTTCTCTGTGACCAGTTTGTCTTTTCTGAGCCACAGTTTGGTGGTTGGATAATGCCTTGTACCTGCTTTCTGTACTTGTAAAGTTGGGAATGTGAGGGGAGTAGGGACAGTTATTCAGCTGGGGTTTTGCAAGTTTTTCTAAAGGACATGGGTTTTGTTTCCTCTTTCAGGTTTTATTAAGTGTCCTTGACCAGGGTTCATTCCTCCTAATGTGTGGGTATCCTTTTCCTGTGTGGGATGTGCTCAGGGTTGACATGTTTTTCTCCAATGTGCTATGTAACTTTAGTGCCTTTTCTTCCGTTAGGGAAAAACATCCTACCCCATTGTACTTACTCATTTCCACCTTAATACTTACAGTTTATAACAATTCACATTCCTTTGGTGTTTGGTTTTGGTAAATCCCTATTTATTGTTGGGGATAGTTAGCTCTGCCTGTATTTTAAATGATGCGTCTGAGAGTACCTCATTTCCTCACCAGAATCTAGCTTTTTCTTTAGAGTTTGTCTACTCTAAAAATATTTTCAGCTGGGTGTGGTGGCTCACGCCTGTAATCCCAGCACTTTGGGAAGCCAAGGTGGGTGGATCACTTGAGGTCAGGAGTTTGAATCCGGCCTGGCCAACATGGTGAAACCCTGTCTCTACTAAAACTACAAAAATTAGCTGGGTGTGGTGGTGCATGCTTGTAGTCCCAGCTACTCAGGAGGCTGAGGCAAGAGTATCGCTTGAACCTAGGAGGCAGAGGTTGCAGTGAGCCCAGATTGCGCCTCTGCACTCTAGCCTGGGTTACAGAGTGAGACTCTGTCTCGAGAAAATAAATAAATAAATAAAGATAAAAATAAAAAGATAGTTTTAGTTTCTTTTCCATGAACCACTGATTCACTTATTCATTTCTTTAGTTTGCTTTTTTCCAAATTGAGACACCAGTGAGAAACCTCATGATTTTTCTTTTTGTTACCAAAATAAATAAATTTAATTATTTATAATGTGCAGCAATAAGATATTTTACGTATTTATGGGATACATATGAGTATTTTTACATGTATAGACTATAATGATCAAGCCAGGGTATTTGGGGTATCCATCACCTTGGGTATTTATCATTTCTAAGTGTTGGGAACATTTCACATCTGCTCTTCTAGCTACTTTGAAATATATAATATATTGTTGCTAACTATAGTCACACTGCTCTGCTATTAAATATTGGAGCTTATTTCTTCTATCTAACTGTATGTTTGTACCTACTAACCAATCTCTATGCCACCCTCCCACCCACACTCACACCACTCTCTGGTATCTATCATCCTATTCACTACTTCTGCTGGACCAACATTTTTTGCTCCTACATATGAGTGAGAACACGTGTTATCTATCTTTGTGTGTTTGGTGTTTGGTTTTGCTGAATTCCTATTTATTTTTGGGGATAGTTAGCGCTGCCTGTATTTTAAATGATGTGCCTGAGAGTTTGTGTGTCTGGCTTATTTCCCTTAACATAATGACCTCTAGTTCCATGTATGTTGTTGCAAATGACAGGAATTCATTCTTCGGGCTGACTAATATTCCACTGGGTATACCACCATTTTCTTTATTCATTTGTCTGTTGATAGACACTTAGGTTGGTTCCATATAATGGTGCTATAATAAATATGCCAGTGCAGGAATCCTTTTGATATACAAATTTCTTTTCCTTGGATAAATATCCATTAGTGGGATTGCCAGATCATAGGGTAGTTCTGTTTTCAGTTTTCTAAAAAATGTCCATACTGGTTTTCATAGTGGTTTTACTAATTTACATTCCCACCAAGTGTGTATAAGAATTCCCTTTTCTTAGCACCCTCACCAGCATCTATTATTTTTTTGTCTTTTTAATAACAGCCATTTTAACTGGGGTGAGATGATATCTCATTAAAGTTCTCATTTGCATTTCCCTCATAATTAGTGATGTTGAACTTTTATCTTCATAAACTTGTTAGCCATTTGTTTGTCTTCTTTTAACAAATGTCTATTCAGATCCTTTGCCCATTGTTTCGGGGGATTTTTTTTTTCTGTTGCGTTGTTTGAATTTCTTGTATATTCTGGATATTAGTTTATTAGGTGAATAATTTGCAAATATTTTCTCCCATTCAGCAAGTTGCCTCTTCACTCTGTTGATTGTTTCCTTTGCTGTGCAGGAGCTTTTTGGTCTAATATAGTCCCATTTGTCTATTTTTGTTTTTATTGTCTATGCTTTTGAGGTCTTAGGCATAAAGTCTGCCTACCAATGTCCTTAAATGTTTCCCCTATGTCTTCTTCCAGTAGTTTTATGGCTTGGGGTCTTATATTTAAGTATTTAATTAATCTTGAGTTGATTTTTATATATGTAGAGAAGGGTCTAGTTTCATTCCTCTGTGTATAGATATCCAGTTTTCCCAGCACCATTTATCCAAGATCGTGTCCTTTCCCCAATATATGTTCTTGGCGCCTTCATTGAAAATTAGTTGGCTGTAAACATGTGAATTTATTTCTTGGTTCCCTATTCTGTTTTGTTGGTCTGTATGTCTGGTTTTATACCAATACCATGCTGTTTTGGTTACTATAGCTTTTTAATATATTTTGAAGTCAGGCAGTGTGATGCCTCTCACTTTGTTTGCTCAGGATTACTTTGGCTATTCCTGCTCTTTTCTTGTTTCATGTGAATTTTAGGATTTTTTTTTTTTTTGAATTCTGTAAAAAAGACATTGATATTTTGATAGGGATTACATTGAATCTGTAGATTGCTTTGGGCAGTTTAGTCGTTTTAATGAGATTAATTCTTCCAGTTCATGAGCATGGAATGTCTTTCCATTTGTTTGTGTGTGTACTCTTCAATTTATTTCATTAATGTTTTGTTGTTTTCCTGGTATACGTATTTCACCTCCTTGGTTAGAAGTATTACTAGATTTTTTTTGTAACTATTTTAAATGGGATTACTTTCTTGATTGGTTTCTCAGCTAGTTGATTATTGGTATATGTAAACTACTGATTTTTTTGTATGCAGATTTTACATACAGTTACTGAATTTATTAATCTAATCCAGGAAGTTTTCGGTGGAATCTTTAGGTTTTTCTAAATATAGGATCATATCAGTAAAGGGGGACATTTGACTTCCTCTTTTCCAATCTGGATGCCTTTTATTTCTTTCTCTTGCCTGGTTGCTGTGGCTAGGACTTACAGTATAACATTGAATAGAAGTGGTAAAAGTGGGCAGCCTTGTCTTTTTCTAGATCTTGGAGAAAAGGCTTTTAGCTTTTTACCCATTCAGTATGATGTTAGCAATGTGTTTGTTATATTTGGCCTTTATTATTTTGATGTATGTTTCTTCTATTCCTAGTTTGTTGAGAATTTTTACCATGAAGGGATGCTGAATTTTATCAAATGCTTTTTTTCTGCATCTATTGAGATGATCATATGTTTTTTTTCTTCATTCTGTTGATGTGATAAGTCATATTTATTGACATTTGCATATCTTGAACCATCCTTGCATCACTGGTATAAATCCCACTTGGTCATGGTCTATTGCCTTTTTGCTGGGCTGCTGGATTCAGTTTGTTAGAATGTTGTTGAGGATTTTTATATCTATGTTCACCAGGGATATTGGCCTGTCATTTTCTTTTTTTATTGTGTCATTGTCTGGTTTTAGTATCAGGGAAATGTTGACTTCTTAGAATGAGTTAGGGAGAGCTTCCTCTTCGGTGTTCTGGGATAGTTTCAGGAAGACAGGTATTAATACTTCTTTCTACATTAATAGAATTTGACTGTGAGTGTATCCAGTCCTGGGCTTTTCTTTGGAGATTTTTATTACTGATTCGATCTTGCTATTCATTACTGGTCTGCTCAGGTTTTTGATTTGTGTTGGGTTTTTTTTTTTTTTTTTTTTTTGAGATGGAGTCTCATTCTGTCAATCAGGCTGGAGTGCAGTGGTATGGTCTTGGCTCACTACAACCTCTGCCTCCCAGGTTCAAGCAATTCTCCTGCCTCGGCTTCCTGAGTTGCTGGGATTACAGGCATACACCAACATGCATGCTAATTTTTGTATTTTTAGTAGAGATGAGGTTTCACCATGTTGGTCAGGCTGGTCTCGAACCCCTGGCCTCAACTGATCTGCCCCTGTTGGCCTCCCAAAGTGCTGGGATTACAGGCATGAGCCACCATACCCAGCCTACTCAGGTTTTCTATTTCTTCTTGATTCAGTCTTGATAGCATGTATATTCCAGGAATCTATTCATTTCCTCTGGGTTTTTCAGTTTGTTAGTGTAGAGTTGTATATAATAGTCTGTGATCTTTTGTATTTCTGTGGTATCAGTTGTACTGTTTCATTTTTCTGATTTTGTTTATTTGAGTCTTCTCTCTTTTTTTTTCCTTGGTTAATTTAACTAGCAGTTTAGCAATTTTGTTCATCTTTTTGAAGAACCAACTTTTCATTTTGTTGCTCCTTTGTATTGTTTTCTTAGTCTCTATTTTGTTCAGTTCTGCTTTGATCTTTATTCTTTCTTTCTACCAATTTGGGGATTGGTTTGTTCTTGGTTTTCTAGTTCCTTGAATTGTATTGTTGGGTTGCTTTTTTGAAATGTTTCTACCTTTTTGATGTAGGTATTGTAATAAAATTCCCTCTTTGCTGTAACCCAGTGCTTGTTCAGGAGCATGTTGTTTAATTTTCCACATATTTGCATAGTTTCCAAAGTTTCTCTTTGTATTGATTTCTACTTTTATTTTATTGTGGTCTGAGTAGGCCCTTGATATCATTTAGATTTTTAAAAAATGTTGATGTCTTTTGTGGCCTAACATATCTTAGAGACTATTCCATGTGCTGATAAGAAGAATGTATATTCAGCAGCTGTCTGATAAAATGTTCTGTAAATGTCTTTAGGACCATTTGGTCTAAAGTCCAACTTAAATTGAATGCTTCTTTGTTGATTTTCTGTGTACATGATCTGACTTATGCTGAGAATAAGGTGTTGAAGTTCCTTTTATTAGATTGGAATCTGTCTCTTTAGATCTAGTAATATTGCTTTACGAATCTGTGCTGCAGTATTGGATGCACATATGTCTAGAATTATTATATCCTCTTGTGGGACTGATACCTTTATCATCATATAATGACATTCTATGTCTTTTAAAAATGTTTTTGACTCGAAGTCTGTTTTCTCTGATATAAGTATAGCTACTTCTGTTTGCTTCTGGTTTCTGTGTATGTGGAATATTTGTTTCCATTCCTTTGCTTTGAGTCTATATTTGTCTTTACAGGGGAAGTGCATTTCCTATAGGCAGCATATAATTGGTTCCTGTTTCTTTATCTGTTCAGCCAGTCTCTATCTTTTAAGTGGAGAATTTAATCTATTTACATTCAAGGTTATTATTGACATGTGAGGTTTTTTATTTGTTCTTGTTAATTGTTTTCTTGTGGTTTTCTTTATTCTTTGTTTTTTTTCTTTTTTTTTAAATTTTTCTTCTTCTGTTATTGCTTGTTATTGTGGTTTGGTAGTTTTCTGTACTGATACCTTTTGAGTCCTTTCTCTTCTTTATTTGTATTTGGTTTACAAGTGAGTTTTATAGTTTCATGTGTTTTCTTGATGGTAAATGTCAACCTTTCTTTTCCAGGTTTAGGACTTCCTTAAGCATTTCTTATAGATCTGGTCCAGTGGTGATGAGTTCCCTTAGTGTTTGCTTGTCTGGGAAAGACCTTATTTCTTCATTTATGAACTCTTATTTTGGTGGATATAGTATCCTTGCTTGGCAGTTTCTTTCTTTCAGCTCATTGACTATGTCATTCCATTCTTCTCTGGGGTGTAAGGTTTTAACTGAGAAATCCACTGTTAGTCTGATGGGGTTTCCTTTATAGGTATATAGACACTTGCCTCTTTCTGTTTTTAGAATCCTGTCTTTGTCTTTGACTTTAGACATTTTGATTATAATGTGCTGTGGAGTAAGCCTTTTTGCATTTTATCTGTTGGGGTAATCTCTGAACTTCCTGGATCTGCATGTCAGTCTCCTGCCAGACTTGGGAAGTTTTTATCAATTATTTTGTCAAATGGGTTTTCTAGGCCTTTCATTTTCTCTTTGCCCTTGGGGGCACCAGTAATTCAAATATTTGGTTGCTTTATGTTGTCCCAGATGTCACAAAGGCTTTGCTTATTCCTTTAAATCCTTTTTTTCTTTATTTTTCTCTCATTGGACTATTTCAAAAGACTCGTCTTCAAGTTCTGAGATTCTTTCTTCTGCTTGAACTAGTCTGTTGTTGAAGCTTTTGAATGTATTTTGTATTTCAATTAATTCTCCATTCCAGAATTTGTTTGATCCTTTTAAAAAATATCTGGTAGATTTCTCATTCATATCCTGAATTGTTTTTCTAATTTCTTTGTATTGTTTTTTAGAATTCTCAATGTATCTCATCGAGCCTCTCTAAATGAGCATTTTGAATTCTTTGTCTAAGATTTGATGAATTTCTTTTCAATTGGTATCTGTTGCTAGAGAATTATTGTGTTTCTTTGGGGTGTCATATTTCCTTGCTTTTTTGTGATTCTTATGTCCTTTTATTGATATCTGTACATCTGGTGTAACTTACTTCTTCCACATTTTTGAATTTGCCTTTGTAGTGGAGGACTTTTTCCTGAAGATGTATCTATGATGTTGGTTGGGTAGGGCACTTTGGTGTTGATTCAGGTACATGCAGTAGTGTAGTTCCTATATGGTTTCTTTGGCTATGAACAGTGTTAGTGGTACCTGTGACTTCCTTGTAGCTTAGGTACAATTATTAGTGGAGGCTGTGCTGAAGTTTTCCTGGGGACTGGAATGCCAGGTAGGCCAGTCTTTGGGCCCCAGTAGTGGCAGTGGTAGGCTGAAGTGATTATCCTTGAGCCCTGGAGTGGTGTATGCTGATTCTAGTGTTAGCGAGTCCAGATGGCTGGTTCTTGGGCCTCCAGGTGATTTGCTTGGATGCTGGCACTAGCAGTGGTAGGCCAGGCATGTGGGGATGTTCTTGGGCTCCTGGGCAGCAGGTGTGATTTGGGTGATGGTAGTGACAGTGGTGGGTCTAACCGTTGGAACCCAAGTGGTTCAAGCTGATGTTGATGGTGGCCCCAATGGGTTGGGAAAACCAATCCTCTGATCCACAGGTGGCATATGTGTTTGGGTACCAGCTGTGGTGGTATTGACAGGTTGGGTCAGCCTGATCTCAGACCTCAGGAGGAGTGCTCAGATGTCAACAGCGATGGGCTGGGTTGGGCAATTTTCAGGCACCTGGACAGCGTGCTCAAGTATTAGGGGGACACACTGGTCCAGCAGACTTGTTATCAGGCCCCTGATAGTGTGTTTAGGCACTAGCTATGATAATAGGGGTGGGGTTGTCTCTAGGCCACTGGAAAAATGCTCAGGTAGAGATAGTGGCAGCTGTGCTGCGGAGGCCTGCCACTGGGGAAAGTGGGGCCACTCTCAGTGGGAGCAGCAAAGGCAGACAGTTCTGGGGTGTATGATTTTCTTGCACTTCAGTCCTGCAACAGCTTGCAGCAGCAGCAGAAGTCATCGGATTTGTCTTTGGGGCACATGAAAGTGCTCAGCCTCCCCTACCCTCCTTGGCCTGAGAGTAGCAGCAGTAGCATCAGCTCTAGGGCAGGACACAGTCCTTTGGGGACTAGGGTCTCAGAATGGTACCTTGTGGTAGCTACTCGAGGTTTAGGGGCCTGTGGGTCACAGTGTCAGCTCCCTCTGTGCAGCAATCCCTCTGCACAATGTTTAGGCAGCTCCCTATGTGAGTCTCAAGGCCCATGAGTGTCAAGAGGAGCTCCTCTAGCTAGGATTGTAAGAGTTTGTGGCAGGAGTGTGGACCCTTGGGGTCTCTTACTTACCGTTTCTCTGTGTCACAGAGCGTCTCCTGGTTTCCAGTGCATCTTGGTCAAGGAGGCTGCCTCATTTCTGTCTCTTTCCTTGCTTTTGGTGCTTCCTAGAACTTCTCTGTGGAATTCTGGTGTTTTCTCCTAGAGGATCTTACTAATTGTAAATATCTATTTGATATTTTGGTTCCTTTCCATGGATGAGGTGCATACTAGTAGGATCTAGTCAGTCATCTTGAATCAACTCGCCTCGTGATTTTTCTGAAGCTGTTTCTTTTCTTAGAACCTCTTCTTTGGGGTAGAGATTATAGCCATCCCACACATTTCCTTAGTTATTATTTTTTGAAGATTCATAGTATATCATTGTTTATTCTTTACTGTTTGGTTTCTTTGCCATTTAAAATATTCTTAAATTGCTTTTGTTAGGCTTTGACAAAGAGAATCTGTGATGTGGTTTTACTCTGCCTTCCACCCAACTCTCAGACCTATTATGTTTGTACTTAGAAAAATTAATAAAGATATTTCTACTTTAGAAGGTAGAATATAAACCATTTTCAAAAAATAAAATGAGACGTATTTGAAAAATTGTTCAAAACATAAGAAGTGCAATGAAAATAACGTCAAATTTACAAAGAAAAATAAAACCAATATATCGAGGATTCAGTTTAAAAAATACTACATACAAACATGTTTCCTGAGAATTTATAAAACTTTGTAGAAAACAATGTGATTGTATCTCACAATTCTTAAAATACTTATTTTCTTTCACACAACATACCAGTTTGTCCTAAGGAAATAACCAGAAATGTTGTTGTATATTATGTATATATACACAACAAAAAGACGTTAGTGTTACTATAAACCTTAAACTGAAAAGTGATTAAAATGGTGATCAACAGATAAATGTTTAAGTGTAATTAGAAAATGCTCATTACAAAAAACAGGATAGTAAACTATGCATGTTATGTGACCCTAGGTTTATAAGAAAAATATATTTATAATAAAGGACAATGAAAGGAAGCACACATTTTAAATTTTATTTTTAAATAACATGTATTTTTTCAAATGTTCCATCATGAATATATATTCTTAAATTTAGAGGAAAAATAAAAATAATAAGATTAAGAGATACCTGTTCTCTGATGGTTCTAGAGCTGGGAAGGGGTGCAGTTGAAGAAAGGTTGGTTAATGGGTATAAAACAGATGGAAGGAAAAAGTGCTAGGGTTGTATAGCACAGTAGCATGACTATAGTTAACAATAATCCCATTGGGACTTGTGTTTAAGAGCAGGGTCTCTGAAGACATCCTTGTTGAAGACAGTTTTGTCCAAGGGAACATCACAGAGTACTTTGTGGGCATGAAGTAATAGTAGTTATAAATTTGCACAACAGACTTGATCTTTGACCTCTTGGTGATCTTCTTGCCTGTGGCACCTGTCACTTCGTAGGGACAGTGGTCAATTCCAGCCACCAGAGCATGGTTGTAGGGGTGATCTGAAGTGCCTTCATCATTGTTCTACATGCTGATGTGATGGCTTTGAGTCCAGAGTAGCATCAGGCCAGGACCAGCACCACTCTCCCAGGTTTCACAAACTTGCCCATTTCGACAACAACCAAGTAGGCCTACATCAGAAACGAAGAAAGGGCACTTCTGCTAACTGTATATTTCAAAAAAGAAGACTGGAGATGTTCCCAAAACAAATTATAAATGTTTGAGGTAATAGATATCCTAATTACCCTGATTTGATCATTGCACATTGTATGCATGTATAAAACTATCACATGTACTCCATAAATTTGTATAATTATTTATCAGTAAACAAATTAAAGATATCTATTGCGTATGAAAGAAATAGAAAGAAATGAATGCAAACTTAAGAAGTATTCATAAGAGGGAAAAAAAAGAGTTTAAAGTGATAAGATAGCAAAAATGGTAAGACAATAATGTATTGTTAAGATTAATCAATTGTAAGATTAATCAATATAAGCCAATTAAAACCAGAAGGTAAAAGATTGAATAATAAAGTGATACAGTGTTTAAATAATATAATAAAATAATCTAATATTAATGAATTTTAAAAATAAAAGCATACTAAAGTGGGAGAAGTAGAAAAGGTAGATACCCAGATTAAATCTTCACATTAACATCCTGTAAGAATGAGAATAAAAAGAGTTTTCTGAGCTGAGGAAGTTTCATAACTTTAGTGACTAAAGATTGCTGAGCGATAGAAGACAATATCTGTTTAATGGTGCCATTTTCCCCTGGTTTCTCACACTTGAAAAAGCAGCAGCTCTTAGATATTTTAAAAGGAATTTAAGGGGTTTTGGGGTTGTTTGTTTCTTCGTTGTCATGTTTTTGGAAGTTCTTAGTTACGGTCTTATCATCATGACCATCTCAGAATGATAGCCTCAGACCTAGAGTCTACATGACTTCTGGCTCTCCTACATATAATTAAATGTTCATGTTCTAATTCCAAATCCCCAGGAGAGAGTATCTAATTGCTTCAGTTATTTATGTTCTGGGGATGGGGTTGGGAGTGAAGGAACAGGGTCAAATAGTACAAAGGATCTGTTCCTTCCAGGGTTATAAGCAGGACAGATTTTCAAAGAAGAAATTATTGGCATCTCTGATACATGTAGCGAATAATTTTAATTTTTATATGTAATGTGAATAATCACAGACAAAACAAAGGATTTTTTTTTTTTTTTAAGTCTCAGTGTCTTCCACTGTACTTGTGAATTATGTGAACACAATAATGGTAGCTTCATAGAGTGGTCACAAAATGGGAACATATTGATGTCTAGATAGAATTGTCTTAAGTAAATCTCTGGATTGAAGATTTCAGCATGTTCTCACTTATTTGTGGGATCTAAAAATCATGTCAGTTGAACTCATGAACACTGAGAGTAGTAGGATGGTTACCAGATGCTGGGAAGGGTAGTAGGAGGTTAGGGAGGAAGTGGGGATGGTTAATAGGTACAAAAAAAAAAAAAAAAAAGAAAGAATTAATAAGACCTACTATTTGATAGCACAGTCAGGTGACTATAGTCAATAATAACTTAAACGTATTTTTAAAATAACCTAAAGAATGTAATTTGATTATTTGTAACTCGAAGGATAAATGCTTGAGGGGATACATACCCCATTATACAAATGTGCTTATTTCACATTGCATGCCTGTATCGAAACATCTCATGTACCCTGTAATATATACAACTACTCTGTACCCTCAAAAGTTTTAAAAAGTTAAACAAAAATTATAAAATGTTATCAAATGATGATTTTAATTCTACCCCGTAAAATTAAATAAGTATTTTATTTCACTTTTTAAAATCAGTCCATTCATCCTATGTAGACATTTAAACTAAATATTTTAGGAAAATTTCTTTTGTTGTATGTACATATTTAGCATTACTTCCTGTGTAATTTTAAAATCTGAAATTCTTCTAGCATACAGAGTAAGTGGATTATGATATACTAAAGGATTAAGCTTCACTGTCTTGTGTCAGATTAATCTCTCACACGTAGATTGTCACTTGACCTGATAGAAATATGACTGTAATTCACCAAAAAAATTTCATGGATAAGTAACCATTTCATTATTTTATGTAGAATGAAGAATGCATGCTTCTTGACTGATTGTATAATTCTCCAAATTAAATTTAAATAAACCTCATAATCATGCGTTTTTCTCAGAGTTTCATAAGGATTCATGGAAAAGATATCTCTGATAGCTTATGTGGTGAAATAGAACAATTAAATATAATATTCTGTGATTCTTCCCACTTTATTACAGTTAAAGTGTGTTAAAGTTACTCAGTGAGGATAATTTTGTATTTTTATATAAAAGTTTTTGCGTTATTTTAAACTTAAATTTTCTCATCAAACAAATACGGATAAACTTTTGCATTTAAACAAAATAGTTAATACTCTGAGAACATTACTCCATTTGCTTATATGTTTTTCAATGAAATAGGTAAAATTATATGCATATAAATGAATGTTAAAAGGGAGTGTGAAAAATAAAGATAGCAGGATTATAGTTTGAAATTAATGTATATTTAATAGTTAAAGGAAATTTAAATAAAGTAAAGCACTGTGTTTTTGTCCTAACAGGAGGTTGTATGAAAGAGTTTAAATGTGTCATATTTAGGTAAATAGTTCAGCTGTACAGCAGAAGTATTAACATAAAAATTAATTAAAAAGTTGAAAATAAATAGGTGGGCACAGTGGCTCAAGCCTGTAATCCCAGTACTTTGGGAGGCTGAGGCATGAGGATAGTTTGAGTTCAGGAGTTTAAGACCAGCCTGGGTAACATAGTTGAGACCCTGTCTCTATAAAAAATTTAAAATAAGCCAGGTGTGGTGGCATGCACCTATAGTCCCAGCCCCTCAGGAGGCTAAGGCAGGAGAACTGCCTGAGCCTGGGAAGTGAGGCTGCAGTGAGCTGCGGTCATGCCTCTGCACTCCAGCCTGAGTGACAAAGCAAGACTCTGTCTCAAAAAAAAAAAAAAAATTAAAAGTATTAATAAACTTTTACATAACACATGAACAATATTATGTAATTTATGTTAGAATAATTGTGAGAGGATAAAGGAATACTGCTTTTTTCAAAAAGTTGAGAATAAAAGTAGAATACTGAACTAGATTGTTAAAATCTGATTTTTAAAATGAATTGTATTTTAAACTTCATGACTTATTTTTTTATAAGACCTAATTTTTTTGTTTTGGACAGTCTTGCTCTGTCACCCAGGCTGGAGTGCAGTGGCATGATCTTGGCTCACTGCAACCTCCGCCTCCTGGGTTCAAGCAAGCCTCCTGCCTCAGCCTCCCGAGTGGTAAACTTCATGACTTATATTTTATAAGACCTAACTTTTTTTTTAGAGTCTCGCTCTGTCGCCCAGGCTGGAGTGCAGTGGCATGATCTCGGCTCACTGCAACCTCTGCCTCTTAGGTTCAAGCGATCCTCCTGCCTCAGCCTCCCGAGTAACTGGGACTATAGGCGCATGCCACCACACCCAGCTATTTTTTGTATTTTTAGTAGAGATGGGGTTTCACCATATTGACCAGGCTGGTCTTGAACTCCTGACCTTGTGATCCACCCACCTCGGCCTCCCAAAGTGCTGGGATTACAGGCATGAGCCACTGCGCCTGGCAAGACCTAATTTTTTTAGAGCAGTTTTAAGTTTACAACAAAGTTGAGAGGAAGGTCCAGAGATTTCCCATATATGTAGTGTCCCCACACATACAATAGCTTCCCCTCTATCAACATCCCCCACCAGAATGGTATATTTGTTACAGATGATGACTCTCCATTGATACATCATCACCCAAAGTCCATAGCTTATATTAGGGTTTACTCTTGATGTTGTACATTCTCTGGATCTTGACAAATGTGTGATGAGCTGTATCTACTCTATAGTATCATATAAAATAGTTTCACTGCCCTAAGAATCCTCTGTGCTCCACCTATTCATCCCTCCTTTTCCTGTAACCCCTGGAACCCACTGATCTTTTTACTGTCTTCATAGTGTTCCAGAATCCTCTTTTTCCAGAATGTCATACTGATGGAATCATACATTATGTAGCCATTTCAGATTGACTTCTTTCACTTGGTATTATGCATTTAAGGTTTCTTCATGTTTTTTCATGGCTTGATAGCTAATTTATTTTAGTGTTGAATAATATTCCATTATTTGGATGTACTACAGTTTATCCATTCACCTACTGAAGGGCATCTTGATTGCTTCCAAGTTTTGTTACTTATGAATAAAACTTTGATAAACATCCATGTGCAGATTTTTGTGTGGACATAAATTTTCCACTCTTTTGGATAAATACCAAGGACCTCAATTGCTGAATGATATATATGGTAAGAGTATGTCTTGTTTTGTTGAGAAACCACCAAACTTTCGTCCAAACTGCCTGTACCATTTTGTGTTCCCATGTGCAATAAATGATAGTTCTTGTTCCACCTCCTTGTCAGCATTTGGTGCTATCAGTGTTCTGGATTTTGGCCATTCTAGTAAGTGTACAGTGGTTATCTTCTTGTTTTAATTTGCATTTCCCTCTTGACATATGACGTGGAGCATCTTTTCATATGCTTTTTTTTTTTTTTGGCATCTATATGTCTTCTTTGGTGAGGTGTCTGTTAAGGTTTTTGGTCCTTTTTTTTTTTTTTTTTTGTGAGGTGGAGTCTCGTTCTGTTGTCGAGGCTGGAGTACAGTGGTGCGATATCGGCTCACTGCCAGCTCCGCCTCCCAGGTTCACGCCATTCTCCTGCCTCAGCCTTCTGAGTAGCTGGGACTACAGGTGCCTGCCACCATGCCCGGCTAATTTTTTGTATTTTTAGTAGAGATGGGGTTTCACCGTGTTAGCCAGGATGGTGGTCCATTTTTTAATTGGGTTGTTTTCTTATTTTTGAGTTTTGTGAATTCTTTGTATATTTTGGATAACAGTCTTTTATGAGATAGGTCTATTGCAAATATTTTTTCCTAGTCTGTGACCATGTTTTCATTCTCTTGGCAGTGTCTTTTGTAGAGCAGAAATATTTAATTTTAATGAAATCCAGTTTATTGACTCTTCTTTTATAAGTCATGTCTTCAGTGTCACATCCAAAAAGTCAACACCAAATCTAAAGTCATCTAGGTTTTCTCCCGTTATCTTCTAGGAGCTTTATAGTTTTGTGTTCTACATTGAAGCTTGTGATACATTTTGAGTTAATTCTTTGTAAAGGTCTTCCTCTAAATCCATCTTTTTTTTTTTTTGGTAAGAGAAATCTCGCTCTTGTCCCTCAGGTTTGAGTGAAATGGCTTGATCTCGTCTCACTGCAACCTCCGCCTCCCAGGTTCAAGCAGTTCTCCTGTTTCTGCCTCCCAGGTAGCTGGTATTAAGGTGTCTGCCACCACGCCCAGCTAATTTTTGTTTTTTTTTTTTAGTAGAGATGGGGTTTCATCATGTTGGCCAGGCTGGTCTCGAACTTCTGACCTCAGGTGATCCTCCCACCTTGGGCTCCCAAAGTGCTGGGATTACAGACGTGAGCCACCGCGCTTGGCCTAGATTCATCTTTTGCATGTGGGTGTCCATTGTTCCAACATAATTTATTGAAAACGCTATATATATATATATATATATATATATATATATATATAAAAACAGTGTATTGCCTTTGCTCCTTTGTCAAAGATTAGGTGACCATATTTAGTGGCTCTGTTTCTGTGCTCTCTTTTGTATTCCATTGACCTATTTGTCCTTCACCAGTACCACACTGTCTTGATTATTGTAGTGTTACAGTAAGTCTTTAAGTTTAGTAGTGTCAGTCCTCTAACTTTATGCCCCTTCAATATTGTGTTGGCTATTCTGAGTCTTTTGCCTCTCCATATAAACATTAGAATCGGTTTGTTCATATTTATGAAATAACATGCTGGGATTTTGATTGGGATGGCATTGACTTTATAGATCAAGTTGGAAAAACTGATGTCTTGATAATATTAAGTCTTCCTATCTATGAATATGAAATATCTTCCAATTTACTTATAGTTTTTCTCATATAGATATTGTAAATATTTTGTTAGATTTATACCTTTCAATTTTTTGGTGCTTATGTAAATGATAATATGTTTTTTATTTCAAATTCCACTTGTTCATTGCTGGTATATAGGAAAGCAATAGAGCTTTGTATATTAGCTTTGTATCCTGCAGCCTTGCTATAATTGCTTATTCCAGTTTTCTTGTGAATTCTTTTGGATTTTCTTCCATGATTTAAAAAAAAAAGCAAATTGGTAGTTATGTAACTAGGGTTATAGTTGTAGATTATTAAAACATAGAAATATTCTTAGCAAAATCTTGCTACTTCTGAAAGGCAGCTTTTTTTGGAGTTATTTTAGGAGATAGCGGATCTCAGTGAATTTCAGAGTCTTCAAAGTCATATTAAGGAAAAACTATATGTTACATATATATTTCTAAAAATTGTGATAAATACACATAACATATAATTTGCCATCTTACCCATTTTAAGTGTACAGCTTAGTGGGCTATGTATATTCACACTGCTGTGCAACCAACCTCCAGAACTTTTTTTATCTTGCAAAACTGGAACTCTCTACCCATTAAATAACAACTCACAATTTTCCTCTCCCCTTATCCCCTGGCAACTACCATTCTACTTTTTGTTTTTATGAATTTGACTACTTTGGATACCTCATATAGGTGGAATCATACAATATTTGTCTTTTTGTGACTAACTTATTTCCCTTAGCATGATATATTCAAGGTTCATGTATGTTGTAGCATGTGTCAAAATTTACTGCCTTTTTAAGGCTCAATGTTCTAGAGTGTGTGTGTGTGTGCGCGCGCACGGGCGCCTACAGATATACACCACATTTTGTTTATGTATCTGTCAGTGGACATTTGGGTTCTTTTTGCCTTTTGGCCATTGTGAATAACAATACTGTTATTAACATGGGTGTACAAATATCTGAGTCATTACTTTCAATTCTTTTGGGTATATACTGGAAGTGGAATTGTTGGATCATATGATCATTGTATTTTCCATTTTTTGAGGAATCAACGTACTGTTTTCTGTAGTGGCCGTGCAATTTTAACTTTCTACCAACAGTGTATAAATGTTCCACATCCCTGCTAACACTTGTTATTTTCTTTCTTCCTTTTATAATAGCCATCCTAAGGTATGTAAAGTAGTATGTGATTGTGGTTTTGATTTTCATTTCCACTAGCGACTACATTAGCAGTGTTGAGTATTATTTCATGTGCTCATTGGCCATTTGTATATCTTCTTTGGAGAAATGTCTGTTCAAGTTCTTTGCCCATTTAAAAATATTTTGCTATTTTTTGTATGAGTTGTAGGAGTTCTTTATATGGTCTAGATATTAAGCCCTTATCAGATATGATTTGCAAATGTTTTCTTCCATTTCATAGACTGCTTTTTCAATCTGCTGATAGTGTCCTTTGATGCACAGAAGTTTTTGATTTGGAGTCCAGTTTATCCATTTTTACTTTTGTTGCTGGGCTTTGTGTAATATCCAAGAAGTCATCGCCAAATCAAACGTAATGAAGCTTTCCTTCTGTTTTCTTCTAAGAGTTTTATATTTTTAGGTCTTATGTGTTTGGGTCTTTGATCAATTTTGAGTTATTTTTGTATATGGCATAAGGTAAGGGTCCAACTTCATTCTTTTGCGGATATCCAGTTTTCCCAGCAGCAGCATTTGTTGAAAAGACTGTCCTTTCCCTCCCCATTTAATGGTCTTGGCACCCTTATCAAAAATAATTTGACCGTATACGCTAAGGTTTATTTCTCGGCTCTGTATTTGTTCCATTGGTCTATATGTCTGTGTGTATATATATATTTTTAAATAATATAGTTAATTAGTAACTTTTTTTTTTGATACAGAGTCTCCCTCTGTCACCCAGCCTAGAGTGCAGTGGCACAATCGTGGCTCACTGCAACCTCCACCTCCCGGGTTCAAGCGATTCTCCTGCCTCAGCCTGCCTGAGTAGCTGGGACTACAGGCATGCACCACATGCCCAACTAATTTTTGTATTTTTAGTAGTGATGGGGTTTCGCCATGTTGGCCAGGCTGTTCTTGAACTCCTGACCTCAGGTGATCTGCCCACCTCAGCCTCCCAAAGTGCTGGAATTACAGGCATGAGCCACTGAGCCTGGCCAATTAGTATGTTTTAAAATAAAGTCTTAGTTGTAAATTTGACAGTCTTTACTAATGTAGAGATAGTGAAACTTTACCTACGTTCTCTTAGGGTCCTGACTGGGCCCAACAGCTAAACTGATATAAGTTAGAGTAACAGGAGAAAAGCATGCACATTTATTCAATACAAGTTTTATGTGGCATGGGAGCCATCATAAAGGAATGAAGAACTGAAGAAGCTGTTAGAGTCAATTACTTAAATACTGAATTGGACAAAGAATAGTAAGTTGGGAAAATGTGATAAGGCAAAGGGGATTAGGCTAGGATAGTTAATTGTGTACGTAAGTAGCCAGGAAGATAAGGGTTGGTATAACTAGGTTTGTTTGTACAGAATTCCTTTGGCCTCAGCTTTTTGTCCTCGATGATAAGAATGTTGCATCTTTTATATAGGAATTTCATTTCTTGCCTTAGCAACCAGTATGAATGTCATAGTGATCTTTTTTTCACCTGCTGTTTTTGAAGTGCTATATTAACTTAAATAGTTAATATGCCAAAATGGTATAAGTTTTTTCGTTAGTGAGTCCTGAGATTTTCTTTTACTTTTCATAGTATCCGTAGAAAAATCTTGCTCCTACCCCATCTTCATCAGTCCCATTTCCCCTGCATCCTATAGGTAACCACATCATAAGGAAATACACATATATAAATCCTATTGTTTCTCCTTTTTAAATCTATCTTACAGTTAGTTTCTACTGTCCTAATTATAGCACAATTTTACTTTTTAGGTTCTATGATTTGAAGAGTGGTATGGCTATATATTATAGCTTCTAAGTTGTTACCATATTTTGGAGCAAAATGTATTGTTATTTTTACTATTAATTTACATTTAACATGAATCATGATCCTAAAAGCATCAAAATGTCTTCATAACATCCTACAAAGAAGAGAGAACAGCACTGCTGTTCTACACTGTGGGTCTTGCCCAATCTATAGTTACAAGAAATAGTTCTTTAGTTGTTGTGATGCCCTGGGTAGACTTCATTCTTAAGTAATGTACTTTGTCTATAGTAACTCCCTGCAAATATGTATAAGTGCACAGAATATCCTGAAGATACATGGTGAGGTTTGGTTGCCTTTGTTCTCTGAAGCCTTTTTTTTTTTTGGGAGACAGAGTCTTACTCTGTCGCCCAGGCTGGAGACCAGTGGCGCGATCTTGGCTCACTGCAACCTCTGCCTTCTGAATTCAAGTGATTCTCCTGCCCCAGCCTCCCAAGTAGCTGGGACTACAGGCACGTGCCACCACACCCAGCTAATTTTCTTTGTATTTTTAGTGGAGATGGGGTTTCACCATGTTAGCCAGGATGGTCTTGATCTCCTGACCTCGTGATCTGTCCACCTTGGCCTCCCAAAGTTCTGGGATTACAGGCATGAGCCACCGTGCCCCGGTCTCCTCTCTGAAGTATTTACGGTTGTTGTTTCTATTATTGTTCCCAGCCAGAACTGGAACTGACCTGATGTCATGATCTATGAATATAATTTTTAATTAAGGAAGAAGTACCAGGAAATTTCATGTCATTGTAGACCTGCTTCGCTGAATACCATTTAGCAGTCTATACTCCAGCCACCAGGCATATTGGCTGTGCAATGATGCCTCCACGATAACTAACAGTAAGGAGTAAAAGTTGGGCTTAGATACTCTGGCTCTTGCTTAGGTCAAGGGGTATGCTGTGTTCTTGTAACAAATCCCACATATACATACATATGCATATTGTTCCACAAACATCCCCAAGCAGAAACCAGGGTTAGGTGCAGAATAACCTCAAAAAAATTTTGGTTGCTAGGCTGTAGATGAGTCTTTCTGAGGCTGATATTTTGACACTACGGGCTCCATTGTTTCTCAACTGCTGTGTTGTGCTGCATCAATTGTTTCACTATATTATCACTAAAAGCTTGATCTCCCTAAAAACATTAACTTCTTAGGACCTGTGTGCCAATGGGGGCTTTTGGACTTGACTTCAGCTTTTTTGGGGGGGGATAGAGTCCCTTTCCCCTCTGTAGTATTGGGTTATTAGTGAATCAACCCTGAAGAGGTAAATGGTTGGAGCCTCAGCCTCCCAAGAGGCTGTCACTGGAGAATGGTCTCACTGACCTCAGCCCTTGGGCATTTCCACAACACATTTTCCCCCTAACACCTCTACTGCTGCTAAATGCCTACCTAACTCTTAAAATAGGAAAGCTGGGAACTCCACTCAAAACCATACAAAAAACCAGTTTGTACATTTGGACACCTCCCGAGCACTCACAGTCCCTGTGTTTCTCTTTTCCAGCAGTAGACAGTCACTGTCATGCAGTTTAAGTGATTTATTGATGCCTCAGCTAAACTTGCTATTGTTTCAGGACATTTCAGTCACCAAAATTTTTAAAGAGCATTCTGTACTAGAGGAGCCGTGCTGCTTCCTTGTGTCTGCTAATGTGTCCTTAGCCAGCCTCATTCTTCTTCAGCTTTTCCACTTTGGCAACATAGATCCTCATGGTGTCCATCTTAAACATCCCTTTGTTCACATTCCATGCCTCCTACTTGGCCTTGGCTTTCACATCTGAGGCTGAAGGGGTAGGAATGTTGCAGTCGCTCTGGGTGGGCTGTTTGTAGAAGCTGTACACCAGCAGTTTTCTCCTGATGGCACACAGTACCCTTCAGCTGCTTGAGGGCAGTGCGGGCCAGCTCAAACTCCACTTGGCACATTGCAGGAGGGAAGGCCAGGCCCCTCTGTCCTTTCTAGGTGAAACCTGGTGCTAGAAGGTTCATCAGGTTTCTTCATCGATAGAGTGGGGATGCTGATGATGATATATCTTCCTCACTGAATTTTGGAGGACTTTTCATTGAGAATTCCTATGTACAGTGTCTGGTACAGGGCTATGTGTGTTGTAGCACTGATCAAACTCTCAGTAGAGAGTGGTATAATTTTAACTCCTTAACAAACATTTCAAGATAGTAAGAAGAAAGTATCATACCAAGTTTTGGTTACAGAGCCTTTTAATGAAGCAAAAACTTTTAGACGTTAGCATTCCAAACAAAGTTTATTCTAGCAATAAGACACAATGTGATAGTGAATATAAATTACTGTGGAAATTACTTCAGATCTGAGAAATGTGGAAAATAATTGAAAAAGCTCATGGGTCTCTTCCTGAAGGACAACCTGTGAACCTGTCAGTGCTAGGAGAGATACTACCTAGCTGTTCCTGCCTATACCACTCTTCTTACTTTATAGCTATGGTAGCCCCTTCATAATCCTTTCAGGTTCTAGCAAAGCAGGAACCTCAATTTACTGTAATGTTTAATAAACATTCTCAGATTTACAACATCTGGGAAATAATAGCACTTATAAATCATGGACATTATCAAAGATCATTCATAATATATTCTTACTATCTAAACTTGGTTTTCTGTACATTTAATTTTTCTAGAGGTATGTGAAGTGGGGAAAATGGGTACTTTAAGAACTATGATTTGTTTAATTTTCACCTAGATAATTGACAAACATTTATTATTATTATCATTATGTAGAACAACATAGATATATCAGTATCCATATTTTACCTTTAATAGCTCACAGGAATGGTATTTTGGGTTAATGACTATTTACTCAGAAAATCTGGAGAAAATTTTGCAATCTCGACAACATCCTATTTTTTTAAATACAATTTTTTCTCTAAAAATTAGTTAACTTTTGATTATCTGTGTGATAAAGAAGGTTGGGAATAGGAGAATGAAAATTTGCTGGTAACTCAGTTTGGCTTATATGTTATGCATTATTAAAATTTTTTCAGCGCAATAACAAAATGAAAAATCTAATTTGCGTTTCACCTTTTTTTGTCATATCCTCTGGAAGAGGTACAGATAAATGGGAAGTAGAAAGAAAAATTTGAAGTATAAAAGCCTTAAGTCTGATTAACTTTGAAGATTTAATTATATAATGTAATTATTGTCTAATGTTAAACAATGTTGATTATTATAAATGTCTATAAATTTTTTTTTTTTTTTTTTGAGACTAAGTCTCACTGTGTCGCCCAGACTGGAGTGTAGTGGCATCATCTCGGCTCACTGCAACCTCTGCCCTCCGGGTTCATGCCATTCTGCCTCAACCTCCCAAGTAGTTGGGACTACAGGTGCATGCTGCCATGCCTGGCTAATTTTTTTATTTTTTATTTTTAGTAGAGACGGGGTTTTACTGTGTTGTCTAGGATAGTCTCGATCTCCTGACCTCGTGATCAGCCCACCTCGGCCTCCCAAAGTGCTGGGATTACAGGCATGAGCCACCATGCCTGGCCTATAGGTGTCTATAATTGTGAAATATCAGTGATCTGCTAAAGAATGGGTGTCGATAACTGTGAAGGGTATGAGATTTTACCCCACTTAGTAGCTAACAAGTTACCACACTATAGTTTCATGGATGCTGTTAGAAGACATGAGACTCCTAAGTCAGAGACAAATGATAGTAACCAGGGTATAGGCATTTTTTTCTTTTCTTTTTTTTCATGGATTCTCTGAGCCCTATTCCTATAGAGCAATGTTAAGAGGGCTAGATGACACCTGCACACTCAATGGGCAGTGTAAAGGAGAGGTATTCTGAGCTTAAAGAACTCAAATCTCATATAATAGTTGATAAGCATGCCTGCCCCTTTCTCCAGAGGGAAACTGTATCTGCATTCTAAGGGGCAGTCAGGGCAAATTACTCATAGCAGTAATTTGAGAGAACCATGGAGAACTGTCTTCTAACAATGGGTCTGGGCTGAAAATTTGCATAACAGGTACTGTATTTGTAATGTAAATTAATAATGTAAACAAGACCAGAAGAGGACTTTCTTTCTTTCTTTCTTTCTTTTTTGGAGACAGGTCTGTTGCCCAGGTTAGAGTGTAGTGGCGTGATCACGGCTCACTGTAGCCTTGAACTCCTGGGCTCAAGCAGTTCTCCTGCCTCAGCTTCACAAGCATGTACCACCATGCCTGGCTAATTTTTAAAACATTTTCTAGAGACAGCGTTTCACTATGTTGCACAGGCTATTCTTGAACTCCTGGGCTCAAGTGATCCTCCAGCCTTGGCCTCCTAAGGCACTGGGACTACAGACGTGAGCACTACGCCTGCCCCCTACTGCCCCTTTTTTAAAGTACCTGGGAGAACAAAGTTTAAATATTCTATTTTTGTAGCACCTAATTAATGTACAATTTAAGATACTTTCAAAATTTTACATTATTGAAAATAAGTAGGTTAAGGACTTTTACTTAGGATCACTTTGCTGTTATGCTGCATGTTTTTGAAATAATAAAACTTTATTTTGAAAACACTCAAAACTCTTAACTAATTTATACAATTCATACTGTCTCTTGTTAAAAATCCACACGGGGGATATTAAGTCTGTATCAGGCCATGAAAAAGTTTAGATATGAAGAAGGCGGGTTTCTTTTTTTCTTAATGTTTACACCAAACCAAAGTGAATCATTCTGAGAGAACCACCATCTCTGATTTCCTGCAAATAAACAAATAAAAATAATTAAAATAATGTTTAAGCAGAGTAAGAAGTAATTGACTTAACATTTGTATCTTTATTATTTTTAAGTACTTAAAAATAGTGAAACAAAATAGTTTAAAATGTACTGCACATAGATACATAAGAGAACTGTATACTTACCTGACTTGATCATCAAAATTTTGATATGATATTCATAAAAACTAGTCAAGAAATAATAAGCATTAAGAGGCAAAGAAACGACAGGATGGTAATTGAAATTTAGAAGCATCTGAGGGTTCCTCCAATGAAAAATTGCAAACTGTGGGTCATCATTTGGATTCTACAGTGTGATTTTAAAATACTGTGTATTCTAAAAGGTATTATATAACATATTTCCTAATTTTGGGTGTTTTACTGAGTATTTGATAGTGGCTCTTGAGGTAATGGCTTATAAAATAGAAAAGATTGTGGTTTTATAAGACTTTCATAAAATTTTATGAAGCTTCAAAGAAATATTGACAACAACTTTATTTCCCATTTATTATACTTTCTTTTGCACTTTCCACCCATCCCTATCAGTTACAGAAAAACAGAAGCTTTTATGGGCTTCTGAAGTTGGATGATGTGTGAAGATAAGACTAAAGATGAGTAATATGTGAAAAATAACACAGTGGGGACATTTTTTAAAATTTGAAGATAACCTACTTAGAGTTGAAATGGTAAAAGTAAAAGGTAAAGAGAGTAGGGATAATAGCACTTACACTATCATGTCATAATTGGAGACATTTTACTTAAAGTATAGGTGAAAATAATGTTTAAAAATAAATTTATTCTGTAAGTTATATCTTAAAAGTTATTTTTACTAAGAGAAGCCTTTCAGAAAGTCTGCATTTATACTATTTTAAGTAGTCACATCTCAAAGGAAACAGATATGGGGCTAAAAAAATAGGGGCAACACATGTATGTAGGTATGTGCCTGTAGATCTTGATGTACACAAAATTGAAAAAAAAAAAAAAACCTGGAAAAACAGGTAGCAAGAAGAATGCGTAATTTAATAGTGCCTGGGGCTTGAGTGTGTGCTGGCAAGTTCCAGGCTTTTAGGTAGCTTTCAATTTAAAAAGAAAACTAAGCACTGTCATTTTAAAAGCATAAGCTTCAACTCTTGGCTTATAAACTACCATATCAAAGTCTAGTTTCTATACCACGAGAATGGCCATTGAGAAAATGAGTTAGGTTTTGGCCTTGTTCATCAACTGACAGAGATCCTAGATAAATTGTTTTATTTTCCTAATATCTAGATATACTTGTTGCTAGAAGACTGATGGCATACCTAAGAAGTATCATGTCGTTCAGCCATGTTGTTGATGTTATGTAGTGTCTTCTATCCATGATTTAATCCTCTCTTACCTTAGGAATTACATTTTAAAAAGTAAGAATCATAGAATTAACTTTTCAAGATCCTCCAGGATTTAAAAAAACAAAAAATATTCCTTTGGAGGATTTCCTTTAAAATCCATTGCATTTTAAAAAGACTTTAGGGCATTTCCAAGGTTTCCAATGCTATATAACCTTGACTTATACTCTATGTACCTTAGAGGGATATTTTGAAGATTTATAAAATAATTTATTTTACATTCAATTTTTTAAACATTATTTGAAATAAAACATAATCATTAAATAAAATTTGGAAAACAGAAAAGTATGAAACTTTACCCATAGTCCTACCAGTTATACAAAACTAAAGTTAACATGAATTTGCTTCTAGTCTTTTTCTCCACGTTTTATTTATTTTAAACACATCTCGAATTGTATTGTATATGTAATTCTGTATCTTTTTTCTTTCTTTTTTTTTTTTTTTTTTGGCCTCACAACACTTCAAAACTTTTCACTGTTCCTACATAGTCTGTTTTTAATGGCTGAATTTTATTATTCCATTAAATACTATAGCTTTATTTAACCACTCCTTTTTTGGTTAAATTTATATTGTTTCTAATTTCTTCTTTTTCATAAATAACCCTATGATAGATTTTCTTAGGCATAAAGTTTTTTGTTTTTTTTTTTCCTGTTTGTAGGATTGTTTCCTTGGTATAGAACTGTAGAAATAGAATTATTGGACCAAAAGCTTATGAAATTTTAAGCTTCTGGATAAACACTGTAGAATTGGTAGTTTTGCTTTGTTTGTTTCCTAGTTTGGGAGGAGGTGATTTTGTTCAGTAATAGGAAGTTGTGGTTCCAAGGAAGACTGATCTTCATTTTCTTGTTAATGTGTTGAAATTGTGCTCAGCCTTGACTGAATGAAACTACATGTTAATTCTTGTAGTAATTTTACAGCAACAAAAGGGTTTTCCCCAGTCCCTCATTGCTTTCTACATATGGTTAAGTGCATTTTCTGAGCCACACCCTTTTGCTGTTACCTAATGTTGGGTGATATCAGGTCACTTTCCTTTAAATGTGCACAGACTTTTGTAAGTGAATTCAGCAGACAGGTTAAGCTTTGCTATAAACTGGATTTTGACATGTTGCTCACTTAATACAGATTTTTAAATTTTAATACAAGAAGTGATCATCTCACAGTTTATTATGTTCGATTTCCTCTCTGTTACTAATGGTCTCTCTTGAAGTTTCTGATTTGGTTTAATAATAATTAAATCCCAGAAGTGTAATATTTTAGAGATGGAAGAAATCTTAAAATTCCCTAATCTGAAATTCTTCTATTTTATAGATGAACAAGTTGAGGCTCATGTGGGTTAAGTGTTTCGTCCAAAGTTAGTTCGTGGCAGAGTTGGGATTATAATTTTGTTCTTATTTCTCTGTGAAGTGTTTTTTTTTTTCCAACTATAGTTTTTTAATGTACTAACAATACTAGTTCCACAGGCTGCTTTATGATTAACTCCTCTGATTCTCTATTCCTATCATTTAAGGCTTTTGCTTATAAGCATGCTAGCTAGTGGTCCACCCTATGTGGCAGGAGATGCTTTTCTGAGTAAGCTGACCAGCTATTCAAGTTTCACTACTGAACATTGTGAAATTGAACTCTGCTTCTTGCATATTTGGTATCATATATAGGTTTCTTTTTCATCAACATTGCAGTTTGGTACTTGACATTTTTGTAGAAAATGCAGTCTCCAACTGACTACAGTCTAGCACTTGCCAAAGATTGGCTTGAGGCTTCTGGTACGTAAGAGAGACAAGTTGATAGATAAGCTAACTAACTTTCTAACTTCTGTGTTAAGTAAGCCATCAGAAAGGAATGTATTTAGAACTTGTCATTTCACCTTTCCACAGGAATGCCTTTAGTGAATTATGATTTAATATAATTATTTCACCTTATAAAGAAGAGTTATAAAAAACATCTATGTGACTAGAATGTCTATCCTTTTCAAAACTCTAAGACATGTTTAGTTTGTTTTTCAGTTAAAAATTTAGAGATTGAGTCTTGCTAGGTTCTCCATGCTGGCCTAAAACTCCTGGGCTCAAGCAGTTCCCCGACCTCAGCCTCCAGAGGAGCTGGGACTATAAGGATATACCACCACACTCAGCTTGCTTTTCAGTTTTTTTTTTATTTTTTTATTTTTATACATGCACGCGCACACACACACACACACACACACATATATATATATGCACATACACATACATGGTATTTACATGTTGACAATTACATTAATAGAGCATCTTGAAGTATAAGTGTGAAACCTCTAAAAAATGATAAAGTAGCACAATTTGCTACTCTGGAGACTGAGGCAGGAGAATCACTTGAACCCGGGAGACAGAGGTTGCAGTAAGCTGAGATCACACCTCTGCACTCCAGCCTGGGTGACAGAATGATACTCCACCTCAAAAAAAAAAAAAAAAAAAAAAAAAAAGATTTCTTTCAGACAGTATGCCAATGAGTAGTACAAACAAGACAACATAGGTATGTGACTATATGATTTATTACCCTTGACTAAGAGCAAAATCAGTGGGAGGAAACAAGAGGTATGCCCCATACCTAGAAACTCACTTAAACGTGTAGCCCCAAGATAACCTCTAAATTTATCTATTAAAGTTTAAAGGAGAATTAAAACTTTTTCCTTCCGTTTCTGTCGTTAGCACAAATTTTTTCCAGAATGTTCCCAAGAGGTAACTAGACCACTAGTGGTTTCATTTCTTTCTTTTCCCTTTCCTTTGTTTTGTATCGTGGTAAAATATATATAACATAAAATTTACTGCTTTATTTTTTAAGTGTATACTTTAGTGGGATTAGGCACATTCACGTCATCGTGTAACCATCACCACTCTCCATCTCCAGAACTTTGTAATCATTCCAAACTGAAATTCTGTACTCATTAAATAATAATTTCCCATTTTGTACTTCCTTAAGCCTCTGATAACCACTGTTCTACTTTTTTGAGATGGAATTTTGCTCTTGTTGCCCAGGCTGGAGTGCAGTGACGCAATCTCGGCTCACCACAACCTCTGCCTCCTGGGTTCAAGCAATTATCCTGCCTCAACCTCCTGAGTAACTGGGATTACAGGCATGTACCACCATGCCCTGCTAAATTTGTATTTTTATTAGGTTTCTCCATGTTGGTCAGGCTGGTCTCGAACTCCTGACCTCAGGTGATCCACCCACCTTGGCCTCTGAAAGTGCTGGGATTACAGACGTGAGCCACCGCACCTGGTGTTCTTCTACGTTGTGTCTCTAAGAATTTGACTATTCCAGGTGCTTCATATAAGTGGAGTAATACAATATTTGTCCTTTTGAGCCTTTACTTATTTCACGTCTTTACTTATTTCGCTTAGCATAATGTCTGCAAAGTTCATCCATGCTGTAGCAGGTATCAGAATTTCATTCCCTTTTTAGGGCTGAATAATATTTCATTATATGTATATACCACCTTTTGTTTGTTCATTCATCTGTCAGTGACCATTTTGGTTGTTTTCACCTTTTGGGTATTCTGACTAATGTTGCTATGAACATGGGTGTAAAAATATCTGTTCTTGTCCCTGCTTTCAATTCTTTGGGTGTATACCAGAAGTAAAATTGCTGGATCATATAATGGTTTTATGTTTAATATTTTTAGGAACTACCATGCTGTTTTCCATGGCAATACCATTTTATATTCCCACTGGCAATGTACAAATGTTCTAGTTTCTCCACATCCTTATCAACACTTTTTGCTTTCTGTTTTTTGATAATGGCCATCTTATTGCTTCTCAGCCTTTTGGCTAAAATCAAATAATGGCCTTCCCAATGTATGTAAAGTAGTTTCTCATTGTGGTTTGATCTGCATTTTCCTAACAATTAGTGATGTTGAACATCATTTCACGTACTTTTTGTCCATTTGTTTATCTTGGAAGTTCTTTGTACATTAAATTTTTTTTATTGGGTTATAGTTCTTTCTATATTCTGGTTATTTGTCACTTATTATATATGTGATTTGCAAATACAGTTGTCCCTCAGTATTTGTGGGGGTTGGTTCCAGGACCCCCTACAGATACTAAAATCTGCAGATGCTTATGTCCCTGTTATTAAATGCGTAGTATTTGCATATAATCTATACACATCCTCACATATACTTTAATCTCTGCATTACTTATAATACCTAATACAATGTAATTATTATGTAAATCATTATTATACTGTATTATTTAGGGAATAATTTACAAGAAAAAAAGTCTGTACGTGTTCAGTACAGATGGTTTTTTGCCAAATGTTTTCAATCTGTTGTTGGTGGAATCCACAGATGAGAAGCCCATGGATACAGAGGGCCAACTGTATTTTCTCCTGTTGTGTGGGTTGCCTTTTTACTGTTGATAGTATCCTTTGATGGACAAACAATAATTTTAATGAAGTCTAATTCATCTGGTTTTTTTTGTTGTTTTTATTGCCTGTACTTTTGATGTTTTACCTGTGAAATCATTGCCAAATTCAATGTTACAACGTTTTCTCCTATGTTTTCTTCCAAGAGAATTATAGTTGTAGGCCTGTGTGTAGATCTTTGATACATTTTGAGTTGATTTTTGTATACAGTGTAAGGTAAGAGTCTAACTTCATACTTTTGTATATGGACATCCTGTTTTTCCAGCAACATTTGATGAAAAGAACATCTTTTCCCCCATTAAATGGTCTTGGCACCCTTGTCAGAAATCATTTATCCACATACACAAAGGTTTTATTTAGGTTCTCAATTCTGTTCCATGGTTCTATGTGTCTGTCTTTATGCTAGTACCATCTTTTGATTACTGTAGCTTTGTAGTAAATTTTGAAGTCAGAAAGTGTGAGTTCTTCAACTTTATTGTTTGTTTTCAAGATTGATTTGGCTTTTCAAGGTCTCTTGATTTTCCGTATTAATTTAAGGATGAGTTTTTTTTTTTTTTCTGTTTCTGCAAAGATATATTGAGATTTTGATAGGAATTGAGTGGAGAGTTCTGTATGTGTCTTTTCCATCTAATTGGTCTGTAGTGTTGTTCAAGTCTTCTGTTGTCCTGATTGATCTTCTGTCTGGTTGTCGTATCGATTATTGAAAGCAGATTATTGAAGTCTCCTAATATTACTGCACTGCTGTCTATTTCTTCAATTGTTAATGTTTGCTTTGTATATTTAAGAGTTCTGATGTTTAGTGCATACCTATTTATAATCATCATATCTTGGTGAATTGACTCTTTAATCATTATATATTATCCTTCCTAGTCTCTTGTGATGATTTTTCATTGTATTTTATCTGATACCATTATAGGCACCCCTGCTCTCTTGTGGTTACTATTTACATGAAATATTTTATCCATCCTTTCCATTTCAGCTTATGTGTTGGATCTAAAATGAGTCTCTTGTGTGCAGCAGTGTTAGATTTTTTAAAAAAAAATCCATTCAGTCAATATGTCTTTTGACTAGTGAGTTGGATTATTCATATTTAAAGTAATTATTGATATGGAAGGATTTACTATTGCTGATTTGTCATCTGTTTTCTCCATGTCTTGTGGCTTTTTGGTCCCTAATTTCTTTTCTTACTGCCCTCCCTTTGTAATCCATTGATTTTTTTTTATAGTGACATACTTTGATTCCCTTTTCATTTCCTTTTGTGTGCACTATATAGATATTTTTCTTGGTGGCTAACATTGTGATTACATAACAGATTTCAAATTTATTCAATTTATATTACATTGATAACAACTAATCTTCATTAGCATACAAAAATTCTCCTTTACAGTTCCTCCTTTTGTTATTGTTAAAACTTACATTTATATATTATGTACCCATTAACTTAGATTTATAGTTTTTTGTGTAATTTTATAGATTCTATACAAGAATTAAAAGTGGATTTATGCACCAGAATTACAATAATACAGGATTCTATAGTTGCCCATATGTTTACCTTTAATGGAGAACATTATACTTTCATGTGACTTTGTATAGCTGTCTAGTATCTTTTTGTTTCAATTTGAAGGACTCTCTTTAGCATTTCTTGTAGGGAACATCTAGTGGTGTTGACGATACATCTTTTATCTAGGAATATCATTTCTTCACATTTGAAGGACAGTTTTGCTAGATACAGTATTATTATTATTATTTTTTTTTGAGATAGGGTCTTGCTCTGTCTCCCAGGTTGGAGTACAGTGGTGCGATCTCAGCTCACTGCAACCTCCACCTCCCAGGTTCCAGCAATTCTCCTGTCTCAGCCTCCCAAGTAGCTGGGATTACAGGTGTGTGCCATTATGCCCGGCTAATATTTTGTATTTTTAGTAGAGATGGAGTTTCACCATGTTGGCCAGGCTCGAACTCCTTATCTCAAGTGGTATGCCTGCCTCGGCCTCCCAAAGTGCTGGGATTACAAGTGTGAGCCACCATGCCTGGCCCGGTTGATGTTTTTGAATATACTTTCCCATCCTTTTTAGCCTGCAAGATTCATACTAAGAAATTTGCTGATAATCTTATTAGGCTCCTTTGTATGTGATGAGTCATTTTTCTCTTGTAACTCTCAAGATTATCTCTTTATCTTTGACTTTCAGCAGTTTGATTGTAATGTATCTTGTTGTGTGTCTCTTTGGGTTTATTATATTTAGAGTTTGTTGAGCTTCTTGAGTTTATATATCTATCTCTGTCCTCAGATTGGGTAAGTTTTTGGCCATTATATTTCAAATAAGTTCCCTACATTTTTCTTATTGCGTTCCCCTTCTGGGATCTTAATAATGGATATACTATCCTGCTTGATAGTGTCTCTTAAGCTCTATTCACTTTTTTATTCTTTTGTTCTTTTTGTACCTCATACTAGATCATTTCAAATAAGTTATCTTTAAGCTTGTTTATTCTTTCTTCTGTCCAAGTCTGCTGTTGAATCCCTCTAGTGAATTTTTAAGTTTGACTATCCCCAATGTGCCCATTATATTTTTTATTTCCAGAATTTCTGGTTGGTTCTTGTAATAATGTCTATCTCTGTTGTAATTCCCCTTTGTTCATATAGTTCACCTGATTTCCTTTAGGTCTCTGTCCATGTTGTTCTTTACTGTTTGAACGTATTTAAAACAATTGTTTGAAAATCTTTTTCTAGTAAGTCTGATACCTCTATTTTTTCAGGGATAGTTTCTGCCAATTTATTATTATTATTGAATGGTCCGTGTTTCCCTGTTTCTTTTTATGCATTGTGATTTTGGGATTTTAAATTCACAATAATTATGTTGGGGATTCGAGAACAAAACCAAAACCAAAAACAGCTACTTCTCCCATTCTCTGTAGACTGGCTCTTTGCCTTGGAAGTCCTTTCCTAATTATCTTGGCCTTGCTTCTGAATTTTGAGATCACATCAAAGAGAAAACTGAAGGTCTTCTCAGGTCTTTACTGAGCATGCATCTTGCCTGGACCTGTTTGTGGTTTTTTGAATCTCTGTATAGATGGCTGCTTTTAATTGTCTTAAATTTCCCAAGAGAGCTTTGTGGTGTCTTGATGGTCTGTCGTATGTCTCCACCTATAATCTTTTGCCCCAGGCATCTGTAGGTTCAGTCTCTCTGCAGCTTTCCTGAGCCATGACTACTGCTTCTCCTCATCTGAGATTAAGGCCATGCTTGTCTCCTAGCAGATATCTGAGTTAGGTAAATCAGGGATCAATTCTTCAGGCAGCCTGTAGACAAGTTAGAATTTTGCAAATAAAGTCAGCCTTGTTCCTTTTGGTTCAAGGGATGGTGATATGATTTGGCTCTGTGTCCCCACCCAAATCTCACCTTGAATTATAATAATCCCCATGTGTCAAGGGTGGGACCAAGTAGAGGTAATTGAATCATGGGGGCAGTTTTCTCCATGCCATTCTCATGATAGTGATGAGTTCTCACAAGATTTGATGGTTTTATAAGCATCTGGCATTTCCCCTGCTGGCATTCACTCTGTCCTGCTGCCCTGTAAAGAAGGTGTCTGCTTCTCCTTTGCCTTTTGCCATGATTATAAGGTTCCTGAGGTCTCCCCAGCTATGCAGAACTATGAGTCAACTAAACCTCTTTCCTTTATAAATTACCCAGTCTTGGATATTTATTCATAGCAGCATGAGAATGGACTAATACAGGTGGAATTGGGAACTGCCATCTCCTCCAAACCAAGACAACGGCTGGGGAGGGGTGGAACAAGGGTGAGCAAAAATGCCATGACGTGTCCTACTGTTCAGAATGTAGCTTGTTCTTGATTGTTTGTTTACTTGGTTTCTGTAGACCTTTGACTGTTTTCCAGGGTTCCTATAAAGTTATTTAGCCACTGTATAGTTGTTTCTCTAATGTTTATTAAGGAGAATGAGGGTCTGAAGCTTCTTAATCACATTTTGCTGACGTTGTTCTTCCTAGGGGTTTTCTAATCATTGTTTCCTCTGGTTGTATGTGGTTTCCTTACTGCATGGGAAGGGGACTCCATTGTCAATGCAACCCTGAATAATATATGCAGTGTGAGAACTTTAGTGAAATTCTAATCCCACCTGGTCAAATCCTTGTTATTTTGCCCACCCCACTTCTGTAGTTATAGAATATAATTTCTCTGTAGTGTCTCTCTTCCCCAGTTTAGTTTGTCTTCCTCCAAAATTCATATTTTATTTCTATGATTTAACTCATATCCTTTCCTGCTCCAATATAATAGATCACAATTATGATCAATAATACCCACTTGACATGTAAATAAAGAAAATAAAAATTAAATTCTGGCTAAGTTTCACAGAATGCCAGAAAAGTATTTTGTAAATTTATATATATGCATACACACACACCCACACACATACATGTACACATATTGTTTTCATAGAATGCTGTGTTTTCAAAGGTTTTAGATACTTGGCTTATAATATGAGCACTTTGAACACTGGTGTTTTAAATGTGAAATTCTGAGAACCCTTTGTTCTTGGTATAAAATATGAAACTTGCGAAATTCACATATGCAAATTGCTTCATTTATTAGTGACCTCTGACGGCTTCTGATTAAATCAATATTGTGTCCATCTTTGAAGTATATATTTAAAAAATTATGAACTTCCTAATTTTTTCTTCATTGTGGCTGACTATAGGGAAATTGCTGTGTATCTAAGTTAAGGTCCATTTAAATGTGTTTTTCAAAGCTCAAGATGGGGAGGGGGACTGTGGCTCACACCTGTAACCCCAGCACTTTGGAAGGCCAATGCAGGTGGATTGCTTGAGCTCAGGAGTTTGAGACTAGCCTGAGCAACAAGGTGAAACCCTATCTCTACAAAAAATACAAAAATTACAGGTGCAGTGGCACGGGCCTGTAGTTGTAGCTACCTGGGAGGCTCAGGTGGGAGGATCACTTAAAGCCATGAGGTAGAAGTTGCAGTAAGCTGAGATTGCACCACTGCACTCCAGCCTGGGCAACAGAGCCAGACCCTGCCTCAAATAAAACAAAACAAAAAGCTCTGGATAAAGTGTGCAAAAATCTTAAAATGGACCACATCCATCAGAGAATAGTATACTAAATTCAGGGCACGTGATGTTTTTAAGATCTCTGTGAACGTGTTCATAAACTTTAAGGAGGAATTAGCCAAGCACTGTCAGAACATTTTTTTGTTTTCACAAAGGCTAATTTAATCGTTCTTCAAATGTCATTATTTCTTTTGTTTTGAGATGGAGTCTTGCTCTGTTGTCCTGGCTGGAGTATAGTGGCGCGATCTTGGCTTACTGCCCTCAGCCTCCCGGATTCAAGAGATTCTCCTGCCTCAGCCTTCCGGGTAGCTGGGATTACAGGCGTGTGTCACTGTGCCCAGCTAATTTTTTGTATTTTTAGTAGAGACAAGGTTTCACCACGTTGGCCAGGCTGGTCTTGAACTCCTGACCTCAGGTGATCCACCCACCTCAGCCTCCCAAAGTGTTATGATTATAGGCGTGAGCCACTGTGCCCAGCGAAATGTTGTTATTTCAAGTTAATAAAGTTCTCATAATTATGGCAACGTAATCCTCTCTATGTTTTTCCACAAAAGAGAATATGAACAAGGAAATTAAGTTTTTTTGTTTGTTTGTTTTGAGACAGGGTCTCACTCTGTCATCCAGGCTGGAGTGCAGAGGTGTGATTATGGCTCACTGCAGCCTCTAACTCCTGGACTCAGGCAATGCTCCTGCTTCAGCCTTCTGAGTAGCTGGGACTACAGGCACGTGTACCATGTCTGGCTAATTAAAAAAAATTTTTTTTAGAGATGGGGTCCTACTATGTTGCCCAAGCTGGATCAAACGCCAGGCCTTAAGTGATCCTTCCACCTTGACCTCCCAAAGTGCTAGGATTACAGGTGTGAGCCACTGCACTGAACAAGGAAATCTGAGGGACATACTTTTTCTTGAGAAGTAAACAGGCAGTAATGTATTCTATTAAAGATGTAGCCATTGTAGCATCAAAAGTTTAGTAAACTAATTCAAAGTGTCAGAGAACTTTATACTTCAATTACTATATATATATATATATTCCCCAGAGGACTTTTACCCAAACAGTTTTCTTAGAATTAAAGTTTATAGTCATGGTTAAAATAAGTAGTGATTTAAAAATAGTTCACTGCTTACTTTAACCATAAACTAACTTCAGGTCTGAGCAGAATGTAAAATTTAAGAAAATTGTTTGGGAAAAAAGTCGTGCAGGGATTGATGGAGAGAGTGAGAGTGAGAGAGAGAGAGGAAGAGAAAAAGACAATCTATTATAATATGGGTATAATAAAATATATAATATATTATGTATTATATACAGACACATAATGGAACACTTAAGATGCATGCATTTCACTTATGTGCATTTTATGGAGGAGGGAAAGAAGTATAAACAAATATATATTTTTTTAACTTTTCGGTTCAGGAATACACGTGTAGGTTTGTTACATAGGTATACTTGTGTTATGGGGATTTGAGGTTTTTGTATATATTATTTCATCATCCAGGTATTAAGCCTAGTACCCATTAATTATTTTTACTGATCTTCTCCTTTCTCCCACCCTCCACCCTCCAATACCCTCCAATAGGCCTCATGGTCTGTTGTTTTCCCTCTATGTGTCCATGTGTTCTCATCATTTAGCTCCCACTTGTAAGTGAGAACATGCAAAATTTGGTTTTCTGTTCCTGTATTAGTTTGCTAAGGGTAATGACCTCCAGCTCCATCCATGTCCCTGCATGGGACATATCTTGTTCTTTTTCATGCCTGCATAGTATTCCATGTTATATATGTACCACATTTTCTTTATCCAGTCTATTATTGATGGGCATTTAGGTTGACCCCATGTCTTTGCTATTGTGAATAGTGCTGCAATGAACATACGCATGCATGTCTTTATAACAGAATGATCTATATTTCTTAGAGTATATACTCAGTAATGGGATTGCTGGGTCAAATGGCATTTCTGTCTTTAGGACTTTGAGGAATCACCACACTGTCTTCCACAATGGTTGAACTAATTTACACACCCACCAACAATGTATAAACATTCCTTTTTCTCCACAAACTGCCAACATCTGTTTTTGTTTGTTTGTTTGTTTACTTTTTAATAGTCACTCTGACTGGTGTGAGGTGGCATCTCATTGTGGTTTTGATTTGCATTTCTCTGATGATCAAAGATGTTGAGCATTTTTTCATGATTGTTGGGTGTATGTATGATTCTCTTGAAAAGTATCTGCTTGTGTCGCTGCCTACTTTTAATAGATTTTTTTTCTTCTTGTATATTTAAGTTCCTTATAGACGCTACACATTTGTCAAATGCATAGTTTACAAACATTTTCTCCCATTCTGCAGGTTATCTGTTTACTCTGTTGATAGCTTCTTTTGCTGTGCAGAAGCTCTTTAGTTTAATTGGATCCCGTTAGTCAATTTTGCTTTTGTTGCAATTATTTTTGGCATCTTCATCATGAAATCTGTGCCTGTGCCTGTGTCGTGAATGGTATTACCTAGGTTTTCTTCTAGGGTTTTTATAGTTTTGGGTTTTACATTTAAGTCTTTAATCCATCTTGAGTTAATTTTTGTATATGATCTAATGAAGGGGTCCAGTTTCAGTTTTCTACATCTAGCTAGTTAATTATCCTAGCACCATTTATTGAATAGGGATTCGTTTCTCCATTGCTTGTTTTTGTCAGGGTTTTTGAAGATCAGATAGTTGTAGGTGTGCAGTGTTATTTCTGCATTCTCTATTCTGTTCCATTGGTCCATGTGTCTGTTTTTGTACAGGTACCATGCTGTTTTGGTTACTGTAGTTCTGTAGTATAGTTCGAATTTGGGTAGCATTGATGCCTCCAGCTTTTTTTTTTTTTTTTTTTGCTTAGGATTTCCTTGGCCTCTTGGACTCTTCTTTGGTTCCATATCTTTTTTTTTTTTTTTTTTTTTGGGTGCACATAGTTTATTTAACACTCCTCTGTTTGGTGATTTAGATTATTTCCAACTTTTATTTGTAATAAAATATTGCGCTGCAGTAAGCATCCTTATGATTAAATTTTTGAACTCATCCTTAATTATCTTTTTATGATGAATTTCCAGAGGGTGAATTACAGTTCACATTTAACTCTTTCAATGCATAGTGTCAAGCTACCCTGTGGAGAGGTTGTGCTGATGTGTGCACGCTCAGCAGTGTATTCCAATGCCCATTTCCTTGCAACCTTGGCAACACCAGATATTGCTATTTTATTTTTTATTTTTTATTTTAATTAATTAATTTTTCCATAAGTTATTGGGTACAGGTGGTATTTGGTTACATGAGTAAGTTCTTTAGTGATGATTTGGGAAATTTTGGTGCACCCATCAAATATGGGTATACACTGCGCCATATGAGTACTCTTTTATCCCTCACCCCCTTCCCACTCTTCCCCGCAAGTCCCCAAAGTCCTTTGTATCATTCTTATACCTTTGTGTCCTCATAGCTTAGCTCCCACATATTAGTGAGAACATACGATGTTTGATTTCCATTCCTGAGTTACTTCACATAGAATAATAGTCTCTAATCTCATCTAGGTCACTACAAATGCTATTAATTCACTCCTTTTTGTGGCTACATAGTATTCCACTGTGTATGCATGTATATGTGTGTGTATATACACATATACATGTACATACGCATATATACACATGTATATATACATATATATGTAGGTATATACACACCACAGTTTCTTTAGCCACTCGTTGATTGATGGGAATTTGGGTTGGTTCCATGATTTTGCAATTGTGAATTGCTCCACTATAAAAATGCATGTACAAGTATCTTTTCTGAGTAATCACTTCTTTTCCCCTGTGTAGACACCCAATAGTGGGATTGCTGGATCAAATGGTAGTTCTACTTTTAGTTCTTTAAGGAATCTCTACACTGTTTTCCATAGTGGCTGTACGAGTTTACATTCCCACCAGCAGTATCGAAGTGTTCCCTGTTCACTACATCCATGCCAGCATCTACTGTCCGATTTTTTTATTATAGCCATTCTTGCAGGAGTAAGGTGGTATCACATTGTGGTTTTGATTTGCATTTCCCTGATCATTAGTGATGTTGAGCATTTTTTCATGTTTGTTGGCCATTTGTGTATGTTCTTTTGAGACTTGTCCATTCATGTCCTTAGCCCACTTTTTTATGGGATTGTTTGTTTTTTTCTTGCTGATTTGAGTTCTTTGTATATTCTGGATATTAGTCTTTTGTTAGATGTATAGATTGTGAAGATTTTCTCCCACTCTGTGGGCTGTCTGTTTACTCTGCTGACTGTTTCTTTTGCTGTGAAAAAGCTCTTTAGTTTAACTAGGTCCCAGATATTTATCTTTGTTTTTATTGCATTTGCTTTTGGGTTCTTGGTAATGAAATCTTTGCCTAAGCCAATGTCTAGAAGGGTTTTTCCAATGTTATCTTCTAAAATTTTTATAGTTTCACGTCTTAGGTTTAAGTACTTGGAATCCATCTTGAGTTGATTTTTGTATAAGGTGAGAGATGAGGATCCAGTTTCATTCTCCTACATGTGGCTAGCCAATTATCCCAGCACCATTTGTTGAAAAGGGTGTCCTTTCCCCACTTTATGTTTTTGTTTGCTTTGTCGAAGCTGTAAGTATTTGCATTTATTTCTGGGTTCTCTATTCTGTTCCATTGATCTGTGTGGCTATTTTTATATCAGTACCATGCTGTTTTGGTGTCTATGGCCTTATAGTTTGAAATCAGGTAGTGTGATTCCTCTAGATTTGTTCTTTTTGCTTAGTCTTGCTTTGGCTATTTGGCTCTTTTTTGGTTCCATATGAATTTTAGAATTGTTTTTTCTAATTCTGTGAAGAATGATGGTGGTATTTTGATGGGGACTACCATGAATATGTAGATTGCTTTTGGCAGTATGGTCATTTTCACAATATTGATTCTACCCATTCATGAGCATGGGATGTGTTTCCATTTGTTTGTGTCATCTGTGATTTCTTTCAGCAGTGTTTTGTAGTTTTCCTTGTAGAGGTCTTTCAGCTCCTTGGTTAGGTATATTCCTAAGTATTTTGTTTTATTTTTTGCAGCTATTATAAAAGGGGTTGAGTTCTTGATCTGATTCTCCACTTGGTTGTTGTTGGTGTGTAGAAGAGCTACTGATTTGTGTATATTAATCTTGTATCCAGAAACTTTGCTGAATTCTTTTATCAGTTCTAGGAGCTTTCTGGAGGAGTCCTTAGGGTTTTCAAGGTAAACAACTGTATCATCAGCAAATAGTGACAGTTTGACTTTCTCTTTACCAATTTGGATGCCCTTTAGTTCTTTCTCTTGTCTTATTGCTCTGGTTAGGACTTCCAGTACTATGTTGAAGAGGAGTTGTGAGAGCAGACATTCTTGTCTTGTTCCAGTTCTCAGAGGGAATGCTTTCAACTTTTCCCCATTCAGTATCATGTTTGCTGTGGGTTTGTCATAGATGGAGTTTATTACATTAAGTTATGTCCTTTGTATGCTGATTTTGCTGAGAGTTTTAATCATAAAGGGATGCTGGATTTTGTCGAATGCTTTTTCTGCATCTATTGAGATGATCATGTGATTTTTACTTTTTTTTTTTTTGAGACAGAGTTTTACTCTGTTGCCCAGGCTGGAGTGCAATGGCATGATCTCAGCTCCTGCAGCCTCCACCTCCTGGGTTCAAGTGATTCTCCTGTCTCAGCCTCCCTGAGTAGTTGGGATTACAGGCATGCGCCACCAGGCCCGGCTAATTTTTGTGTTTTCAGTAGAGACGGGGTTTCACCATGTTGGTCAGGCTGGTCTCGAACTCCTGACCTTGTGATCTGCCCGCCTCAGCCTCCCAAGGTGCTGGGATTACAGGCGTGAGCTGCCGTGCCTGGCTGATTTTTACTTTTAATTTTGTTTTTGTGGTGTATCACATTTATTAACTTGATTATGTTAAACCATCCCTACATCCCTGGTATGAAACCTACTTGAACATGGTGGATTATCTTTTTGCTATGTTGTTGGATTCTGTTAGCTTGTATTTTGTTAAGGAGTTTAGCATCAGTGTTCATCAGGGATATCAGTCTGTAGTTTTCTTTTTTGGTTATGTCCTTTCCTGGTTTTGGTATTAGGGTGATGCTGGCTTCATAAAATGAATTACGGAGGGTTCCTTCTTTCTCTATCTTGTGGAATAGTATCAAAAGGATTGGTACGAATTCTTCTTTGAATGTCTGATAGAAATCTGCTGTGAATCCGTCTGGCCTGGACTTTTTTTGTTGTTGGTAATTTTAAAAATTACCCTTTCAATCTTGCTGCTTGTTATTGGTCTGTTCAGGGTATCTAATTTTTCCTGATTTAAACTAGAAGGGCTGTACTTTTCCAGGAATTTATCCATCTCTTCTAGGTTTTCTAGTTTATGTGCATAAAGGTGTTCATAGTAGCCTTGAATGATCTTTTGTATTTCAGTGATGTCAGTTGTAATATCTCCTGTTTTGTTTCTTAGTGAGGTTATTTGGCTTTTCTCTCTTCTTCTCTTGGTTAATCTTGCTAATGGTCTATCAATTTTATTTATCTTTTCAAAGAACCAGCTTTTTGTCTCATTTATCTTTTGTATTTTTTGTTTGTTTCAATTTCATTTAGTTCTGCTCAGATCTTGGCAGTTTTCTTATTTCTGCTGGGTATGGGTTTGGTTTGTTCTTGTTTCTGTAGTTCCTTGAGGTATGACCTTAGAATGTCAGTTTGTGCCCTTTCAGTCTTTTTGATGTAGGTGCTTAGGGCTATGAACTTTCATCTTCGCACCGCCTTTGCTGTATCCCAGAGGTTTTGATAGGTTGTGTCATTATTGTCATTCGGTTCAAAGAATTTTTAAATTTCCATCTTGATTTCATTTTTGACTCAGTGCTCATTCAGGAGCATGTTATTTAATTTCCATGTATTTGCATGGTTCTGAAGGTTCCTTTTGGAGTTGATTTCCAGTTTTATTCCACTGTGGTCTGAGAGAGTGCTTGATATCATTTCAATTTTTTAAAATTTATTGAGGCTCGTTTTATGGGCTATTATATGCTCTATCTTGGAGAAAATTCCATGTGCTGTGTGTTCTGTGGTTGTTGGATGAAATGTTCTGTTTATATCTGTTAAGTCCATTTGTTCTAAGGTATAGTTTAAATCCATTGTTTCTTTGTTGAGTTTCTGTCTTGATGGCCTGTCTAGTGCTGGCAGTGGAGTAGTGTAGGTCTTAGGTCTATTCTTAGGTCTATTAGTAATTGTTTCTTAGGTCTATTAGTAATTGTTTTATAAATTTTGGAGGTGCAGTGTTAGGGGTGTATGTGTGTGTATATACATGTGCATCTATATATATTTTTTGAGACAGAGTTTTGCTGTCACCCAGGCTGGAGTGCAGTGGTGTGATCTTGGCTCACTACAACTTCTGCCTCCTGAGTTCAAGCGATTCTCCTGCCCCAGCCTCCTGGAGTAGCTAGGACTACAGGCACATGCCACCACAGGTGCCTCTGTTTTTCGGATTGTAATATTTCCTGTTGGACAAGGTTTTTACCATTATATAATGTCCCTCTTGGTCTCTTTTAACTGCTGTTACTTAAAATTTGTTTTGTCTGATATAAGAATAGCTTCCCCTGCTTGCTTTTGGTGTCCATTTGCATGAAATGCCTTTTTCTGCCCCTTTAAGTTTATGTGAGTCCTTATGTGTTAGGTGAGTCTTCTGAAGGCAGCAGAGAGTTGGTTGGTGAGTTCTTATCCATTCTGCGGTTCTGTATCTTTTAAGAGGAGCTAGGCCATTTACATTCAGTGTTAGTATTGAAATGTGAGGTGCCATTGCATTCATTTTGCTTTCTGTTGCCTTGTACTTTGGTTTTTTTGTTGTTTTTGCTTTTTAGCATGTAGTTTTATTTTATAGGTCCTGTGTGATTTATGCTTTAAAGAGGTTCTGTTCTGATGTGTTTCCAGAATTTGTTTCAAGATTTAGAGCTCCTTCTAGCAGTTCTTATAGTGGTAGCTTGGTAATGGCAAATTCTCTCAGCATTTGTTTGTCTGAAAACGACTATCTTTGCTTCATATATGATGCTTACTTTTGCTGGATACTAAATTATTGGCTGATAATTGTTTTGTTTGAGGAGGCTGAAGATTGGGCGCCAATCTCTTCTGGCTTGTAGGGTTTCTGCTGAGATATCTGCTGTTAATCTGATATGTTTTCCTTTATAGGTTACCTGGTGCTTCTGTCTTACAGGTCTTAAGCTTCTTTCTTTTGTCTTAACTTTGGATAACCTGATGACAATGTGCCTAGGCGAAGATCTTTTTGCAATGAATTTTCCAGGTGTTCTTTGTGCTTCTTGTATTTGGATGTCTAGGTCTCTAGCAAGGCTGGGGAAATTTTCCTTGATTATTCCCCCGAATATGTTTTCCAAGCTTTTAGAATTCTCTTCTTCCTCAGGAACACCGATTATTCTTAAGTTTGGTCATTTAACGTTTGACCAACGTTGTTCATATTTTCTTATTCTTTTTTGTTTGACCTTGTTGGATTGGGTTAGTTCAGAGACCTTGTTTTTGAGCTCTGAATTTCTTTCTTCTACTTGTTCAATTCTATTGGTGAGACTTTCCAGAGCATTCACCCATTTTATTTTATTTTATTTTATTTTATTTTATTTTATTTTAAGACAGAGTCTCGCCCTGTCACCCGTGGCACGGCTCAATGCAACTTCCGCCTCCTGGGTTCGAGTGATTCCCTGGCTAATTTGTCCAGCTAATTTGTCCAGCTAATTTTTGTATTTTTAGTAGAGATGGGGTTTCACCATATTGGCCAGACTGGTCTCAAAATCCTGGCCTTGTGATCTGCCTGCCTCACCCTCCCAAATTACTGGGATTAGAGGTGTGAGCCACCATGCCCGGGCAGCATTTCACATTTCTAAAAGTGTGTCCAAAGTTTCCTGAGGTTTTGGTTGTTTTTTCTTTAAGCTATCTATTTCCTTGAACATTTCTCCCTTCACTTCTTGCATCATTTTTTGGATTTCCTCACGTTTTGGGCTTCACCTTTCTCTGGTTCATCCCTCTTTAGCTTAATAACTAACCTCCTAAATTCTTTTTCAGATAAATCAGGGATTTCTTCTTGGTTTGGATCCACTGCTGGTGAACTAGTGTGATTTTTTGGGAGTGTTGAAGAGCCTTGTTTTGTCATATTACCAGGGTTTGTTTTCTGGTTCCTTCTCATTTGGGTAGGCTCTATCAAAGGGAACGTTTAGGGCTGAAGGCCTAACGTTTAGGTTCTTTTGTCCCACAGGGTGCTCCTTTGATGTAGTGCTCTCCCCCTTTTCCTATGGATGTGGCTTCCTGTGAGCCGTACTACAGTGATTATTGCTTCTCTTCTGGGTCCAGCCACCCAGCAAGTTTATCCGGCTCCAGGCTGGTACTGGGGGTTGTCTGCAGAGTCCTGTGATATGAAGCATCTATGGGTCTCTCAGTCGTAGATACCAGTGCCTGTTTCAGTGGAGGTGGCAGGGCTGTGCAATGGATTCCGTGAGGGTTCTTGGCTTTGGTGGTTTAATGCTCTATTTTTGGGTTGGTTGGGCTCCTGTCAGGAGGTGCACTTTCCAGAAAGCATCAGCTGTAGTAATATAGAGAGGGACTGGTGGTGGACGGGGCCCCGGCACTCTGAAGATTATAAGCCGTTTGTCTTCTGCTACCAGGATGGATAGGGAAGGACCATGAGGTCGGGGTGGGGCTATGCACATCTGAGCTCAGACTCTCTTTGGGAAGGTCTTGCTGTGGCTGCTGTGGGGGATGGGAGTGAGATTCCCAGGTCACTGGAGTTGGGTACCTAGGAGGATTATGGCTGCCTCTGCTGAGAAATGTAGCTTGTCAGGGAAGTGGGGGAAAGCTGGCAGTCACTGGCCTCACCCAGCTTCCATGCAAACTGAAGGGCCTGTCTCACTCCCACCATGACCCCCAACAACAGCCCTGAGTCTGTTTCCAGGCAGAGGGCATGATGGGCTTGAAAACTTGTCCTGGGCTACCTGCTTTCCAGCTGCAAAAGAAAAGGGCCTGAATTTTAAAATAGTTTTTATCTAGTTCTGTGAAGAATCTCAATGGTAGTTTAATAGGAATAGCATTGAATCTATACATTGCTTTGGGTAGTATGGCCATTTTAACAATATTGATTCTTCCTATTCATGAGTATGGAATGTTTTTCCATTTGTGTCATCTCTGATTTCTTTGAGTAGTGTTTTGTAGTTCTCATTGTAGAGATCTTTCACCTCTTGGATTAGCTGCATTCTTAGGTATTTTATTCTTTTTGTAACAATTGTGAATGGGATTGTGTTCCTGATTTGGCTCTTGGCTTGGCTATTCTTGGTGTATAGGAATGCTGGTGATTTTTGTACATTGATTTTGTATCCTGAAACTTTGCTGAAGTTGTTTATCAGCTGAAGGAGCTTCTGGGCTGAGACTATGGGGTTCTCTAAATATAGGACCATGTTGTCTGCAAACAGGGATAGTTTGACTTCCTCTCTTCCTATTTGGATGCCCTTTATTTCCTTCTCTTGCCTGATTGCTCTGGCTGTAACTTCCAATACTCTGTTGAATAGGAGTGGTGAGAGAGGGCATCCTTGTCTTGTGTCAGTTTTCTAGGGGAATTTTTCCAGCTTTTGCCCATTCAGTATGATTTTGGCTATGGTTTGTCATATATGGCTCTTATTATTTTGAGGTATGTTCCTTCAGAACCTAGTTTATTGAGAGCTGTTTTGTTTTGTTTTGTTTTTGAGACAGAGTCTTGCTGTATTGCCCAGGCTGGAGTGCAGTCGTGCAATCTTAGCTCACTGCAATCTCTGCCTCCGCCTCCTGATTAGCTGGGACTATAGGCGCACACCACCATGCCCAGCTAATTTTTGTATTTTTAGTAGAGACGGGGTTTCACCATGTTGGCCACTATGGCCTTGATCTCCTGACCTTGTGATCCACCCACCTCGGCCTGCCAAAGTGCTGGGATTATAGGCATAATAAGCCACCACTCCCAGCTGAGAGTTTTTAACATGTTAATATGTATGCTGAAGTGGCTAAAGAGGCTCAGTGTATAGATATCTGCAACTTACTTTGAAATGTATAAAAAATAAGATGTTTCAATATAATAAAAGTTGAAAAAAATAAGATGGATTGATAAAGGGATAGGTTAATGGACAGATATGTGATAACACAATTATTGTAAGACATTAATGGTCAAATCCAAATAGTGGGCATATGGATGTTTACTGTACATGCTTAGAACTTTTCTGTATATTTAAAACTTTTCATAATAAAATTTTGGTAAAACGTGTTACTGAGAAGGTATGTAAGTCTACATAGGTCTAGTTGGTTCAGTCAACATTTATTGACACCTGTAGTGTTCGAAGTGATATAATAAGTATTAAGGATATAAGAATGAAGTAACTTAGATTCTTTGAGGTAGAAAGTGGCAGGAAATAAAACTGTTAAGCACAAGTTAGTTAATGGAGAGTCCATGATAAAGAGCTTGGACTTTATCCTGTGGGGTTTTAGGGAGGGGAATGGTACTTAGGTAGATTACTTTAGCAGCATTGTGGAGGCTAGATTTCAGGAGGTGGTGGTAGTGGTAGTGGGTATAGACTAAAGACAAGATAATAATTAGGAAGCAGTACTCCAAATGAAGATGATTGATTAACCTAAATTTTAATGGTTATAGGGCTAGATTCTAGAAATATGTAGGAGCAATAATCAATTGAATTTGATTGGTTGAATTAATTTTAAGTGGGTTATAGAGAATCAAGAATGACAAAGACCACACATGAAGGAGCAAGTTTGGAGTGTGAGGGGAAAATGATGAGTTTGGTTTAAGATATCTTATGTTTTGGATATCATCTAGTCAAGGACTTCTTTATTCATGCATTTTTGCCTACGTTATTTTATAAACATTCACTATAGAATTCCATGTCTGTTGCTAACAGTAAGATGTTGAGCAAAATGCATGCAGATACTGCCTTTCAGAAAGTTACAGCCTAATAGGCTGGGTGCAGTGGCTCATGTCTGTAATCCCAGCACTTTGGGGGAACAAGGTGGGCAGATCAGTTGAGCTCAGTAGTTTGAGACTAACCTGGGTAATATGGTGAAACCTCATCTGTACTAAAAATACAAAAATTAGCTGGGAGTGGTGGCACGTGCCTGTAATCTCAGCTACTTGGGAGGCTGAGGCAGGAGAAGTCCTTGAACCCGGAGGCGGAGGTTGCAGTGAGCCAAGATCGTGCCACTGCACTGCAGTCTGGGTGACAGAGTGAGCCTCTGTCTCAAAAAAAAAAAAAAAAAAAAGTTACAGCCTAGTGAAGGAGATAATTAAACCAGAGTTATAATAAAAAATGATATTTATGGTGATAGGAAAAGTATAAGATGGTATGGAACTTCATAGAAGGGACAGTTATCTTAACAATGGCTTGTGGGTATTATCAGTTTGAAGCCTGGGATGAAGCCTGGACTGGAGATACTAATTAATGTCTTTCTGCTGCTGATTCCTGAGAGTTGATAAAAATGTGCCAACAACTCAGGAGGTTGAGGTGGGAGGATGGCTTGAGCTTGGGAGGTCAAGGCTGCGGTGAGCTATGATCACGCCACTGCACTCCAGTGTGGGTGACAGAGTGAATTTTTAAAACAAATACTGTATCAATGAAAACTGCAAGTATTGATAAAGACTTCTTTCTGGTTAAATGACAGAATTTATCTTATTAAGTAGCCCTATAAATCAGAGTTGTTTACCTTGCCCACCTAAAAGAATTCATCCATCAACAGTCTGCATTTGAACTGGGAGGGGAATACCACCACGCCAGCTAATATTTGTATTTTTTTTTTTTTTTTTTAAGTAGAGACGGGTTTTCACCATGTTGGCCAGGCTGGTCTTGAATTTCTGGCCTCACGTGATCCACCCACCCCCTAAAGTGCTGGGATTACAGGTGTGAACCACTAGTCCTGGCTGAGAGAAAAAAAAAAAAAAAAGCAATTTCTTATCTGTCCACTAAAAAAGTCTAAAGGCCAAGATAAATCCAGAGAAAACAGAAGAAATGGAGAAATAGTAGATTCTAGGTGTAAGACAGGGAATTTATAAGATGAGTCTGGGACATCTCATGCCGTAAAACTTAAGCTGCTGCCAAAGACTAATAGGGTTAAAAGGACACAGGAGCCAACACATACACACAACACACACACACACACACACACCCCCCCCAAACCCCAATGGATTAAAGACAAATGTGAAAAGTAAAAACTTTAATAAAAGGAGATTATTTGTATGAGATTGGAAATAAAGAAGGACATCTTAAACAAGATATAAAAGCATACCATAAAGGTATAATGGTGCATTCTTGTCTTTAATATAGTCAAAAAATTTTTTCATCAGCCACAAAGACAGGAAAGAGATAAGCAACAACCTAGGAGGAGTTATTTGTAACACTGACAAAGGATTAGTTTCTAAAATATATAAAGACTACTGCAAATCAGTGAGAAAAAGGCAAAGAACTCAGTGGAAAAATGAGTAAAACATAGGAATAGGCATTTCAAGGAAGAAGAAATAAGATCACAAGAAACATATGAAAAGATGTTCAACCTCATTATTAATCAGGCAAATACAAATTAAAACCTCAATGAGAAACCAATACACAGTTACTAGGGATGATAAACATTTAAAAACCTGAGTGTTTAAGTATTAGCAAGATGTGGAAAAATGGAAACTCTTACACTTGTTTAGTGGAAATATAAATTGGCAAAACTACTCTGGGAAATATTTGAATTATTTATTAAAATTAAAGATGTGTATTGCCTGTGACCAGATATTTCACTCCTAAGTACATACCCTAGGAATATGTAGAAGAATGTTTATAGTTGCCCTGTTCATAATAGAAAAAGCTAGAATCAACATAAATGTCCATTCCCAGAAGAATGAATAAACTGAGTAGTAGACAAATAAGTTGTATTCAGTTGGTGAAATACTATAGGCAGTGAAAATGAATATACCTACATCTATACGTCAGCATGGCTATATTCAAAAATAATATTTAGTGAAAAAAGTAAGTAACAAGAAGAATGCACTATGTTTCCACTTCTATAAAGTTCAGAAAGAAGTAAAACTAAACAAGTTGTTAAATGAGTTTGAGACCAACAATATAGCAAGATGCTCTCTCTACAAAAAGTCCAAAATTAACTAGGCATGGTGGCATGCACCCATGGTTCTAGCTACTCAGGGGGCTGAGGTAGGATGATTGCTTATGCCCAGGAGTTTGAGGTTACAGTGAGCTGTGTTCATGCCACTGCACTCCAGCCTGGGTGACAGAGTGAGACTCTTTCTCTTAAAAAAAAAAAAAAAAGATTTTATTTGTGGAACTTGCCTCATATGGGAAAACCATAAAGACAAGCAAAGGAATGGTTAAGACAAAATTTAAGACTGAGAGTAGATGGAAGAAGAAATGTAACTGAGGAGGGGCACCCAGGGGACTTCAAAGGTACTGCTAATGTTAATGATTTTTCTCTCAATGGTGGGATGAAGGTGATTTTTATTTTGTTTTCTGGCTTTCCATATTTCTGTATATGTGGCTTTCAGAGAGGTGATGTCATATAGGGGTTTCTCTAGGGTTGTGGTTCTTAACCAGGGATAACTTTTTACTATCTTCCTTCCCCAAGGAGACATTTGGCAATGTCTGGAGAGTTATTTGGTTGTCATGACTGGGGTGGGGAAACTACTGGCATTCAGTAGACAGAGGCCAGGGATTGCTGCTAAACATCCTACAATGCACAGGACAGCCCAATAGCAAATAATTATTTGGCCCAAAATGTCAGTAGCACCAAGGTTCAGAAACCCTGGTCTAAGGGCCAGACTCTTTGGGTTTGAATTCTAGCTTTGCACTTTACAAGCTGGGAGACAATGGGGAATTACTTAATCTCTGTGTCTCAGTATCGTTGTTTATATGAGGCTAATAGTAGTATCTATCTCAGGTTTGTTGTGAGAATTAACTGAATTAAAACATAAGGTACTGAGTCCAGAACCAGACAAATAATAAGTACTTGATAAATACTAACAATAATGTTTTGTTATTATTTTTGTTGAATATATTCAATTGGTTGAGGAAAAAAAGAGTTAAGATAAATATGTTGAAAAATATTTATTATAGCAATAGAAAAGTATGCAAAGACACACATATGCACAAACCTTACTTTAAAATGTAGCATGTGGAAATTTCACATGAGAAGACCTTTGCAAGCAATAATGACAGCCTGTTATAATCTATATCTTATCTGTACGTAATAGCAATTTCTAAATAAGAAACCAGAGCACTGAACATAAAGTATGTATGAGTTAGTGCTAATCTGAATTTAAGCTATATTAGCAACTGACCTCAAAGTCTTGTGACAGATTACATTACAAAAAACCATCCTGTACTTTAGTACACAAACTGTATTTCCCTTATTCTCTATAAAAACCCTTCCAGAAAGATCCTTGGGAAGTCAGTTTCTTGATTGGATTTCATGTACACTTGTTTATCCAAGTGGATGTGTCTGTAAAATTGTGACAGGATGCTGTTTTCTTGTTTGTTTGCTTATTTCAAGACAGGGTCTCACTCTGTTGTTGCTCAGGGTGGAGTGCAGTGGTGTGATCTCAGCTCACTACAGTCTCCAGCTTCTGGGCTCAAGTGATCTTCCCACCTTAGCCTCCTGAGTAGCTGTGACTACAGGTACACACCACTGTGCCCGGCTACTTTTTGTATTTTTAGTAGATATGGGGTTTTGCCCTGTTGCCCAGGCTGGTCTCGAACTCCTGGGCTTATGCAATCCACCTTCCTTAGCTTTGCAAAGTACTTGGGTGTGAGCCACTGCACTTGGCCAGGATGTTGTTGTTGTTGTTGTTTTAAAACAAGTATTCTAAAAAAAAAGCTATTTAAAATATATACAATTTATGGTAAAGTTTCTTGAAGCTTTAGTGAATTAAACAAATTTTTAGGCATGTATATTCAACCATAATATGGCGTAGTTCCCTCCAAGCAAATAAAGATTATTATTTTTATTTTTAATGCAGGTATGTCCAGAAAGAAGTAGATTGAAGCAATGATATTGATCATTACTATATATTGATCAATACTATCATACTATATAGTTCCATATAATTAGCAAAGTCCTACCACATTTGTGTTCACAAAAGAGCTTCATAAAAATCCCGTGGAGTGTGTGGCATTATTTCTATTTTAGGAATGAAGAAGTTGAGGCTTAGAGAGATGAAATGACTTGCCCAAAGTAATAATGCTAGAAATTGTGGGACTATCATTCAGACTCAAGTCTCACAATAAATCCTAGCCTTTCTTTCTTTTTATTATTATTATTATTATACTTTAAGTTCTAGGGTACATGTGCATAACGTGCAGGTTTGTTACATATGTATACTTGTGCCATGTTGGTGTGCTGCACCCATCAACTCGTCAGCACCCATCAGCTTGTCATTTACATCAGATATAACTCCCAGTGCAATCCCTCTCCCCTCCTCCCTCCCCATGATAGGCCCCAGTGTGTGATGTTCCCCTTCCCGAGTCCAAGTGATCTCATTGTTCAGTTCCCACCTATAAGTGAGAATATGCAGTGCTTGGTTTTCTGTTCTTGCGATAGTTTGCTGAGAACGATGGTTTCCAGCTGCATCCATGTCCCTACAAAGGACACAAACTCATCCTTTTTTATGGCTGCATAGTATTCCATGGTGTATATGTGCCACAATTTCTTAATCCAGTCTGTCACTGATGGACATTTGGGTTGATTCCAAGTCTTTGCTATTGTGAATAGTGCCGCAATAAACATACGTGTGCATGTGTCTTTATAGCAGCATGATTTATAATCCTTTGGGTATATACCCAGTAATGGGATGGCTGGGTCATATGGTACTTCTAGTTCTAGATCCTTGAGGAATCGCCATACTGTTTTCCATAATGGTTGAACTAGTTTACAATCCCACCAACAATGTAAAAGTGTTCCTATTTCTCCACATCCTCTCCAGCGCCTGTTGTTTCCTGACTTTTTAATGATCGCCATTCTAACTGGTGTGAGATGGTATCTCATTGTGGTTTTGATTTGCATTTCTCTGATGACCAGTGATGACGAGCATTTTTTCATGTGTCTGTTGGCTGTATGAATGTCTTCTTTTGAGAACTGTCTGTTCATATCCTTTGCCCACTTCTTGATGGAGTTGTTTGTTTTTTTCTTGTAAATTTGTTTGAGTTCTTTGTAGGTTCTGGATATTACCCTTTGTCTGATGAGGAGATTGCAAAAATTTTCTCCCATTCTGTAGGTTGCCTGTTCACTCTGATGGTAGTTTCTTTTGCTGTGCAGAAGCTCTTTAGTTTAATTTGAACCCTTTTGTCAATTTTGGCTTTTGTTGCCATTGCTTTTGGTGTTTTAGACATGAAGTCCTTGCCCATGCCTGTGTCCTGTATGGTATTACCTAGGTTTTCTTCCAGAGTTTTTATGGTATTAGGTCTAACATTTAAGTCTCTAATCCATCTTGAATTAATTTTCATATAAGGAGTAAGGAAAGGATCCAGTTTCAGCTTTCTACTTATGGCTAGCCAATTTTCCCAGCACCATTTATTAAATAGGGAATCCTTTCCCCATTTCTTGTTTCTCTCAGGTTTGTCAAAGATCAGATGGCTGTAGATGTGTGGTATTATTTCTGACGACTCTGTTCTGTTCCATTGGTCTATATCTCTATTTTGGTACCAGTACCATGCTGTTTTGGTTACTGTAGCCTTGTAGTATAGTTTGAAGTCAGGTAGCGTGATGCCTCCAGCTTTGTTCTTTTGACTTAGGGTTGTCTTGGCAATGCGGGCTCTTTTTTGGTTCCATATGAACTTTAAAGCAGTTTTTTCCAATTCTGTGAAGAAACTCATTGGTAGCTTGATGGGGGTGGCATTGAATCTATAAATTACCTTGGGCAGTATGGTCATTTTCACAATATTGATTCTTCCTATCCATGAGCATGGTATGTTCTTCCATTTGTTTGTGTCCTCTTTTATTTCACTGAGTCGTGGTTTGTAGTTCTCCTTGAAGAGGTCCTTTACATCCCTTGTAAGTTGGATTCCTAGGTATTTTATTCTCTTTGAAGCAATTGTGAATGGAAGTTCATTCATGATTTGGCTCTGTGTTTGTCTGTTACTGGTGTGTAAGAATGCTTGTGATTTTTTCACATTAATTTTGTATCCTGAGACTTTGCTGAAGTTTCTTATCAGCTTAAGGAGATTTGGGGCTGAGACAATGGGGTTTTCTAAATATACAATCATGTCATCTGCAAACAGGGACAATTTGACTTCTTCTTTTCCTAATTGAATACCCTTTATTTCTTTCTCTTGCCTGATTGCCCTAGCCACAACTTCCAACACTATGTTAAATAGGAGTGGTGAGAGAGGGCATCCCTGTCTTGTGCCAGTTTTCAAAGGGAATTTTTCCAGTTTTTGCCCATTCAGTATGATATTGGCTGTGGGTTTGTCATAAATAGCTCTTATGATTTTGAGATACGTTCCATCAATACCGAATTTATTGAGCGTTTTTAGCATGAAGGGCTGTTGAATTTTGTCAAAGGCCTTTTCTGCATCTATTGAGATAATCATGTGGTTTTTGTCTTTGGTTCTGTTTATATGCTGGATTACTTTTATTGATTTGCGCATGTTGAACCAGCCTTGCATCCCAGGGATGCCCACTTGATCATGGTGGATAAGCTTTTTGATGTGCTGCTGGATTCGGTTTGCCAGTATTCTATTGAGGATTTTTGCATTGATGTTCATCAGAGATATTGGTCTAAAATACTCTTTTTTTGTTGTGTCTCTGCCAGGCTTTGGTATCAGGATGATGTTGGTCTCATAAAATGAGTTAGGGAGGATTCCCTGTTTTTCCTATTGATTGGAGTAGTTTCAGAAGGAATGGTACCAGCTCCTCCTTGTACCTCTGGTAGAATTCAGCTGTGAATCCATCTGGTCCTGGACTTTTTTTGGTTGGTAGGCTATTAATTATTGCCTCAATTTCAGAGCCTGCTATTGGTGTATTCAGGTATTCAGCTTCTTCCTGGTTTAATCTTGGGAGAGTGTATGTGTCCAGGAAATTATCCATTTCTTCTAGATTTTCTAGTTTATTTGCGTAGAGGTGTTTATAGTATTCTCTGATGGTAGTTTGTATTTCTGTGGGGTCGGTAGTGATATCCCCTTCATCATTTTTTATTGCGTCTATTTGATTCTTCTCTCTTTTCTTCTTTATTAGTCTTGCTAGCGGTCTATCAATTTTGTTCATCTTTTCAAAAAACCAACTCCTGGATTCATTGATTTTTTTGGAGTTTTTTTTGTGTCTCTATCTCCTTCAGTTCTGCTCTGATCTTAGTTATTTCTTGCCTTCTGCTAGCTTTTGAATGTGTTTGCTCTTGCTTCTCTAGTTCTTTTAATTGTGATGTTAGGGTGTCAATTTTAGATCTTTCCTGCTTTCTCTTGTGGGCATTTAGTGCTATAAATTTCCCTCTACACACTGCTTTAAATGTGTCCCAGAGATTCTGGTATGTTGTATCTTTGTTCTCATTGGTTTCAAAGAACATCTTTATTTCTGCCTTCATTTTGTTATGTACCCAGTAGTCATTCAGGAGCAGGTTATTCAGTTTCCATGTAGTTGAGCGGTTTTGATTGAGTTTCTTAGTCCTGAGTTTTAGTTTGATTGCACTGTGGTCTGAGAGACAGTTTGTTATAATTTCTGTTCTTGTACATTTGCTGAGGAGTGCTTTACTTCCAATTATGTGGTCAATTTTGGAATAAGTGTGATGTGGTGCTGAGAAGAATGTATATTCTGTTGACTTGGGGTGGAGAGTTCTGTAGATGTCTATTAGGTCTGCTTGCTGCAGAGATGAGTTCAATTCCTGGATATCCTTGTTAACTTTCTGTCTCATTGATCTGTCTAATGTTGACAGTGGGGTGTTGAAGTCTCCCATGATTATTGTATGGGAGTCTAAGTCTCTTTGTAAGTCTCTAAGGACTTGCTTTATGAATCTGGGTGCTCCTGTATTGGGTACATATATGTTTAGGATAGTTAGCTCTTCCTGATGAATGGATCCCTTTACCATTATGTAATGGCCTTCTTTGTCTCTTTTGATCTTTGATGGTTTAAAGTCTGTTTTATCAGAGACTAGTATTGCAACCCCTGCTTTTTTCTGTTCTCTATTTGCTTGGTAGATCTTCCTCCATCCCTTTATTTTGAGCCTACGTGTGTCTCTGCATGTGAGATGGGTCTCCGGAATACAGCAAACTGATGGGTCTTGACTCTTATCCAGTTTGCCAGTCTGTGTCTTTTAATTAGAACATTTAGTCCATTTACGTTTAAAGTTAATATTGTTATGTGTGAACTTGATCCTGTCATTATGATATTAACTGGCTATTTTGCTTGTTAGTTGATGCAGTTTCTTCCTAGTATCGATGGTCTTTACATTTTGGCATGTTTTTGCAATGGCTGGTACCGGTTGTTCCTTTCCATGTTTAGTGCTTCCTTCAGAGTCTCTTGTAAGGCAGGCCTGGTGGTGACAAAATCTCTAAGAATTTGCTTATCTGTAAAGGATTTTATTTCTCCTTCACTTATGAAACTTAGTTTGGCTGGATATGAAATTCTGGGTTGAAAATTCTTTTCTTTAAGAATGTTGAATATTGGCCCCAACTCTCTTCTGGCTTGGAGAGTTTCTGCTGAGAGATCTGCTGTTAGTCTGATGGGCTTCCCTTTGTGTGTAACCCGACCTTTCTCTCTGGCTGCCCTTAAGATTTTTTCCTTCATTTCAACTTTGGTGAATCTGGCAATTATGTGTCTTGGAGTTGCTCTTCTTGAGGAGTATCTTTGTGGCGTTCTCTGTATTTCCTGAATTTGAATGTTGGCCTGCCTTGCTAGGTTGGGGAAGTTCTCCTGGATGATATCCTGAAGAGTGTTTTCCAACTTGGTTCCATTTTCCCCCTCACTTTCAGGCACCCCAATCAGACGTAGATTTGGTCTTTTTACATAATCCCATACTTCTTGCAGGCTTTGTTCATTTCTTTTTCTTCTTTTTTCTTTGGGTTTCTCTTCTCACTTCATTTCATTCATTTGATCCTCAATCGCTGAAACTCTTTCTTCCAGTTGATCGAGTCGGTTACTGAAGCTTGTGCATTTGTCACGTATTTCTCGTGTCATGGTTTTCATCTGTCAGTTCATTTATGGCCTTCTCTGCATTAATTATTCTAGTTATCAATTCTTCCACTCTTTTTTCAAGATTTTTAGTTTCTTTGCGCTGGGTACGTAATTCCTCCTTTAGCTCTGAAAAGTTCGATGGACTGAAGCCTTCTTCTCTCATCTCGTCAAAGTCATTCTCCATCCAACTTTGATCCATTGCTAGCGATGAGCTGCGTTCCTTTGCAGGGGGAGATGTGCTCTTATTTTTTGAATTTCCAGCTTTTCTGCCCTGCTTTTTCCCCATCTTTGTGGTTTTATCTGCCTCTGGTCTTTGATGATGGTGACGTACTGATGGGGTTTTGGTGTGGGTATCCTTCCTGTTTGTTAGTTTTCCTTCTAACAGTCAGGACCCTCAGCTGTAGGTCTGTTGGAGATTGCTTGAGGTCCACTCCAGACCCTGTTTGCCTGGGTATCAGCAGCAGAGGCTGCAGAAGATAGAATATTGCTGAACAGCGAGTGTACCTGTGTGATTCTTGCTTTGGAAGCTTCCTCTCAGGGGTGTACTCCACTGTGTGAGGTGTGGGGTGTCGGTCTGCCCCTAGTGGGGGATGTCTCCCAGTTAGGCTACTCAGGGGTCAGGGACCCACTTGAGCAGGCAGTCTGTCCGTTCTCAGATCTCAACCTCCATGTTGGGAGATCCACTGCTCTCTTCAAAGCTGTCAGACAGAGTCGTTTACATCTGCAGAGGCTTCTGCTGCTTTTTGTTGTTGTTGTTGTTGTTGTTTAGCTCTGCCCTGTCCCCAGAGATGGAGTCTACAGAGACAGGCAGGCCTCCTTGAGCTGCTGTGAGCTCCACCCAGTTTGAGCTTCCCAGCAGCTTTGTTTACCTACTTAAGCCTCAGCAATGGCGGGCACCCCTCCCCCAGCCTCGCTGCTGCCTTGCTGTTAGATCTCAGACTGCTGTGCTAGCAATGAGGGAGGCTCTGTGGGCGTGGGACCCTCCCGGCCAGGTGTAGGATATAATCTCCTGGTGTGCCCGTTTGCTAAGACTCTTGGTAAAGCGCAGTATTGGGGTGGGAGTTACCCGATTTTCCAGGTGTTGTGTGTCTCAGTTCCCCTGCCTAGGAAAAGGGATTCCCTTCCCCCTTGCGCTTCCCAGGTGAGGCGATGCCTTGCCCTGCTTCATCTCTCGCTGGTCGGGCTGCAGCAGCTGACCAGTACCGATTGTCCAGCACTCCCTAGTGAGATGAACCCAGTACCTCAGTTGAAAATGCAGAAATCACCTGTCTTCTGTGTCGCTCGTGCTGGGAGCTGGAGACTGGAGCTGTTCCTATTCAGCCATCTTTCCTATATATCTACAATCCTAGCCTTTCTGAAATTGGTATAACAGGGAATTGCTATTTCCTCTCAAAATGAACTGAGATGTGATATCAGGGACAGAAACGGAGAGGGGTTCAGAACTACCTGTCAGATGTGCTATTTTACATGCATTATTTATAAAAATTATATGTAAGTAATAAAATATATTGAATAATTTAATCATTATTATATACCTTTTATTTTTAAATTTTTTACTTTGGATAATTTCAAACATATAACAAAGAGAGAATGACATTTGCAAACTGCTGTATTACCCGCTACCCAGTTTCATCAGTTATCAACTCCTGACTAATCTTTTTTTTTTTTTTTTTTCTGTGACACAGAGTCTTGCTCTGTCACCCAGACTGGAGTGCAGTGGCATGATCTTGGCTCACTGCAATTTCTGCCTCCCAGGTTCAAGTAATTCTAATGCCTCAGCCTCCCAAGCAGCTGGGATTACAAGTGCAACCGTGACACCTTGCTAATTTTTGTATTTTTAGTAGAGATGGGGTTTTGCCATGTTGGCCAGACTAGTCTCAAACTCCTGACCTCAAGTGATCTGCCTGCCTTGGGCTCCTTAAGTCCTGGGATTACAGGCGTGAGCCATCGCGCCTGGCCAACTCCTGGTTACTCTTAATTCACCTATATCCCTTCTACTTTCTCCCTACTGAATTATTCTGAGTCAACTTGAAGATGTGTAATTTCATTTTGTACATATTCTGTTATGCACAGTTTTATTTTAAAATAGCTTTTAAATAATAATTACAACTTGAGAATACTGAAAAGCTGAATAGTTTTTTAGAAGCTGTTAGTGTAGTTAATATAGACCAGTTAATGTAGTTAATGTAGTCCAGTTAATGTAGACCAATAGATAGCATTTCTTGAGTTCAAAATGATCATATACATTATGCTTTTCTCTTAGAATTTAAATGTCTAGTAATAAACAGGGAAAGTGTTTTACCTGTTCTCTGCAGTCTTCTCTCAGTTCTCCGTCTAAAGTAAAAGATTAAAACATTATATTAAAAATCTAATAAAGGACCTTAAGAAAAAGTTTTTACAACACTAAAAACAGAAATGCTGAAAACAATAACAAATAAGTTAAAATGCTGAAAACTCCAGAGAAATAAAAAAGCAAACCTTAACATAGTATGAAAGTACCAATCATTTTCATACATATGTGTATGGCTACCTTGTGTTACAGTATTTACTATGTATAGTATATACTATAGTATATACTAGCAGCATATCACTTGAGAGCTTATTAGAAATGCAGAGCCATAGGCTCCAGCCCAGATCTGCTGAATCAGAATCAATTTTTTAACAAGATCTCCAAATTTATATATATTTATTTGTATGATCATTGAAATTTCACCTTTGTAATAATCAGGCAACTTGGTATTTTGTATCAGTCACAAGCAGTCTTATACCAAGTAGAAATGCTCAGAGTTTTCTTATTTTTATTAATTTACTGAAAGTTCTTACAAGCTATAACATAGTTTTTCTGTTACACTTTGAATACTTAGGTTTCTTCAATACCATTACCTTCTGCATTACAGGTATTAGTCATCAAAAATCCAGAACAGATGTCTTTTTCAAGTTCATTCCTTCTGTCAATTATTTGTCTGCAGTATATGGGTGTTTTTAATTGGAAAAAGGATTAAAAAAGAAAATTTTAAGATTAAGTATAAGTTATAGATTTTAAAGCATTAAAATATTTTAAAATTTCTGGGTTAAAAAATGTAATTAAAAAATTTCTTTGGAAACTTTCAACAATATAGTAATCATTTAAATACCATTATATTTAAAAACACAGAAAGGCACTTTTAATTTTTCCACCATTAAATATTTTACAGGACATTTCAAAGAGCAGCTAAATTAAACTTTAACATACGAATAATGTATTTTACATATGAAGTTTTAAGAAAAACAATCATGGAAACCAAATGTGATGCTCTGAACTCATGGTTATTACAAAATTAAAATGAATGATAAAGGTTTATAAACTTGTAAAAGTAATTCACTTTTGATATAGAAACCCCCCCGCCAAAACACAGAAAAAGAATAATGTAAATATCCAGAACTCTTCTCTGGATATTTAGCTCCACTACTTATTATTGTGTATCTTTTAAAAAATAAAACTGAGGTAATATGGTCTTGTGAAATTTCATGTCATCATCTTTCACTTATATATTTTTTGTTTTAAAATTTTTACTGTTTATATGTTAAAATTGACTTTCTTAAGGTATTGAGTTTTGTGAATGTTAACAGATGTTTAGATTCTTGTTATTACTATTACAAACAGAATATAGAACAGTTTCATCATGCCAAAAAAACCTCCCTTATATACTTTATAGTCACACCCCCCTCAACCTATACACCCTGGCAACCACAGAAATGTTCTTCATAACTATAGTTTTGACTTTATGAATGTCATATAATTGGAATTACACCATATAAACTTTTGTGACTGGCTTCTGTCATTCAGTATAATGCCTTGATATTCATCCAAGTTGTTAAATGTATATCAGTGGTTCACTGCTTTTTATTGCTGAGCCGTCTTCCATTACAGATGCGTGTACCAGTTTATTCACCTGTTGAAGGGCATTTTTCTCAGTTTTTGAAAATTATGAATAAAACTGCTACAAGCATTCATGTACAGGTTGTTTTGTGAACCTGATTTTACTTTTCTAGTGTAAATACTTAATGGGATTGTTGAATCATATGGTAAATACATGTTTAACTTTATAAGAAACTGCAAAACTGTTTCCCAGAAGAGTTGTACCATTTTATATTACACCTCATGCAACAATGAATGAGAGTTCAGTTACTTTGCATCATCCTCACCAGCACTTGAAATTGTCAGTATTTTTAAAAATTATTGACATTCTAATAGGTATACAGAGGTATCTCATCATGGTTTTAATTTCAGTTTCCCAAATAGCTAATGATATTAAATTTATTTGTTTGCTATTCATATATCTCCTTATTGAAATGTCCATCCAAGTCTTTTGACCACTGTAATTGGGCTATTTGTTTTCTTACTGTTGAGCTTTGAGAGTTCTTTATATATTCTGGATACAACTCCTTTGCTGGATATGTGACTTGCAAATATTTGCTCCCATCATACAGCTTGTCTTTTCAGGGTCCTAACAGTGCCTTTTGAGGAACAACAGTTGATGAAGTTACCAATTTTTAAAAAATGGATCATGCTTTTGGTGTCTAGTTGGAGAATTCTTTGTTAATCCCAGGTCACAAATATTTCCTCCTATGCTTTCTTCTAAAACTTTGATAGTTTTACATTTTATATTTAGATCTATGATTTATTTTTAGTTAATTTTTGAGAGTAATGTATGAGGTTTAGTTTGAGATTCTTTGTGTGTCTGTGTGTTTATAGATGTCCATTGCGCCAATACCATTTGTTGAAAAACTATCCTTTCTCCATTGAATTACCTTTGTACTTTTGTCAAAAATCAGCTGGGCATATTTATATGGGTCTATTTCTGGGTTATATGTTCTATTTCATTAATCTGTGTGTCTGTCCTTTTACTAATACCATAATTTCTTGATTAGTTATAGCTTTGGGGATGGCAAACCATAGTCCCTAGGCCAAATCCAGTTCATACATATTTTATTAAATAACGTTTTAATGGAATATATTCATTTTATATTATCTATGGCTGCTTCCTTGCTATGATGACAGAGTTAAGTAGTTGTGACACACTATGTGACCTGCAAAATCAAAAATCTTTACTAAATGACCCTTCACAGAAAATGTTTGTCAGCTCCTGCTTTAGCAAAAGTCCTAAGATCATGTTTGATTCTACCAACATTATTTCCCTTTTTCAAAATGTTTCTTGTTATTCTAGCTTGTCTCTTTGTATAAATTTTAGAATCAGCTTGTTGATATCTTTAAAAAATTCTTCTGGGATTTTGATCAGAATTTTATCAAATCTTTAGATTAATCAGAAATCTTTAGATCAGTCAGGAGACAGCTGACATCTTTACTATATTGAGTCTTCAAACCATAAACACATCTCTCCATTTATTTGTTTATTTATTTATTTGACAGAGTCTCACTCTGTCGCTAAGGCTGGAGTGCAGTGGCAGGATCTTGCCTCACTGCAACCTCTGCCCCCTGGATTCCAGCGATTCTCCTGCCTCAGCCTCCTGAGTAGCTGGGACTACAGGCACATGCCACCGCATCTGGCTAATTTTTTTATTTTTTATTTTTAATAGAGACAGGGTTTCACCATGTTGCCCAGGCTGGTCTCGAACTCCTGAGGACCTCAGGTGATCCGCCCACCTTGGCCTCCCAAAGTGCTGGAATTACAGGCATGAGCCACCATGCCCGGCCCATTTATTTTAATCTTCTTAAGTTTTTAGCATACAGATGGAATGTTTTGTTAGACTTATAGTATTTCATTTATTTTGGAGCTACTGTAATTTAAAAAGCTTTTTTGGTTTTCAGTTGTACATTACTAGTATATAGAAATACAATTGGGCTGGGGCGGTGGTTCACACCTGTAATCCCAGCACTTTGGGAAGCCGAGGCAGGCAGATTGCCTGAGGTCAGGAGTTCGAGACCAGTCTGGCCAACATGGTAAAACCCCATCTCTATTAAAAATACAAAAAAATTAGATGGGTATGGTGGCATGCGCCTGTAATCCCACCTACTAGGGAGGCTGAGGCAGGGGAATTGCTTGAACCAGGGAGGTGGAGATTGCAGTGAGCCAAGTTCGTGCCATTGCACTCTAGCCTGGGTGACAGAGTGAGATTCCGTCTCAAAAAAAAAAAAAAGAAAAAAAAAAAAGAAATACAATTGAGTTTTATGTGTTGACCATGTATCTTGTGATCTTGCTAAATGCACTTACTAGTTGTAGGAACCATTTTGTCTGCAAAAAGGGATGGTTTCATTTCTTGTTTAGTGCAGTGTTGCATAAGAGTGGTAAGAGTGGACATTTTTACCATGTTTCCAATCTTACAAGGAAAACATTCAGTCTTTCTCTATCAAGTAGGATAATAGCTGTAGTATTCTTTTTTTCCTTCTTGGTAGAAACTCTCTATAGTTTGAGGAAGCCCCCTTCTACTCCTAGTTTTCTGTTTTTTTTTTTTTTAATCATGAATGGGTATGGAATTTTGTCGGACATGCTTTTTATACCAGTTGATTTGATCAGTTGATTTTTCTTATTTATACTTTTAAAATTGTGGATTCCATTAATTTTTGAATATTGAATAAGCTGTGCCTTCCCAAGATAAATCCCACTTAATTCTGGTATATTATTATTTTTATATATTGCTAAATTCTTAATTCTTGTTGAGGATTTTTACTTCTATATTTATGAGAGACAGTAGTCTATAGTTTTTTTGTATTATCTTTTTTTTTTCTTTTTTAAAAAATTCTATGGAACTGCTTTATATCTTTTTTTGTACTATCTTTGGGTAGTAGCCTCAAAATGAGCTGGGGTGTGTTGAGTCATCATCTTATATTTTCTGAGAGAACTGTGCACAATTGATAGTATATTTTTCTCTCAACGAATTCACCAGTGAAACCATAGGGACCTAGAGATATCTTTTACAGAGTTTTTTGTTTTGTTTTAAACTACAAATTTAATTCCTTTAATAGCCATAGGATTCAGATGATCTCTTTCATTTTCTGCCAGTTTGGTAGTTTGTGGCTTTCAAGGTATTATTCCATTCAAACTATGTTGTTAAGCTTATTTGCATACAGTAGTTCATGACATTATTTTTTATCTACTTAATGTCGGTAAAGTTTAAGATAATATACCCTCTTTCATTCCTGATATCAATAATCTATGTCTTCTTTTTCTCTTTGTCTGACTAGAGTTTTATCAGTGTTGTTGATCCTTTCAAACAGGCTTTTGACTTCGTTAATTTTTCTGTTTTCAACTTCAATAATATATGCTCTTTATTATTTCCTTTCTTCTGCTTCCTTTGAGTTTACTTTGCTTTTCTTCCTCTAGTTCCTTTAGATGGAAGTTTAGATTGTTGACTGAGGCATTTCTTCTTTTCTAATATAAGCATTTAATTGAATAAAATTCTTATTTTAAATTGTGATTTTTTTTTTCAGTTTATAATCTTTTCTGATTTCATTAAGACCACCTCTTTGACCTGGGGATTATTTAGAAGTGTGTTAATTTCTAAGTGTTTGGAGAATTTTCTCTATTTCTGTTATTTATTTCTAATCCATTCCCATTATGGTCAGAGGACATACTTTGTGTATTCTTTTAAGTTTGTTTTATGACCCAGGATATGGTCCGTCTTGGTAAATGTTCACATACACTGCAAAAGGATATGTGTTCTACTGTTGTTGGGTGGAATGATTTTCTGTCACTAGTTCTATCAGTTGTTGAGAAAGGACTGATGCAGTCTACAAATGCAAATGTAGATTTGTCTGTTCCCATTGTGATCTCTATTATTTTTTCTTATATATTATGTCATTCTATTGTCAGATGCAAACACATTTAGAATTGTTATGCTTCCTTGATAAATTGACTTTTATCATCTTTTCCTTCTTTCCTAGTGTCCCAAGTTTCCCTCTGGTACCATTTACCTTATGTCTCAAGAACTTCCTTTAGTAATTCTTTAATAACAAATCTACTGGAAACATATTTACTTAGTTTTCCTTCACCAAATTTGAAGTTTTCAGGTATTCTTTGTATATATATTTTTTCAGCATTGCGTTCTTTATCCTCTCCTTCTAGGGCTCTGATGTCATGAATGTTAGACCTTTTGGCATTGCCTCACAGGCCCCTCAGTTCATTTTTTTTTTTTTTTTTAAAATATGTTTTCTCTGTCGTTCAGTGGATGCTTTTGATTGACCTGTCTTCAAGTTCATTGACTTTCCTGTGTTACCTCTATTCTGCTATTATCAAACCTATCAATGAGTTAAAAAATTTTGTGGGGGCCAGGCATGGTGGCTCATGCCTATAATCCCAGCACTCTGGCAGGCTGAGGTGGTTGGATCATTTGAGTTCAGGAGTTCAAGACCAAACATGGTAAAACCTCATCTCTCCAAAAAAAAAAAAAAAAAAAAAAAAAAAGCAAAAATTAGCAGAGCATGGTGGCATGCACCTGTAGTCCCAGCTCCTTGGGTGGCTGAGGCGGGAGGATCGCTTGAGCCCAGGAGGTTAAGACTGCAGTGAGCTGTGATTGCTCCATTGCAATCTAACCTGTGAGAGAGAATGAGACCCTGTCTCAAAAAAACCTTTTTTTTTTTTTTTTTTTTTTGGTTAATTTACTTTTGAATTCTTTGTTTCTTCTTTGTACCTTCTGTTTCTTTTCGATACTTGTTTTTTTTGTTGGTGGTGGTGGTGGTTGTTTTTTTAAAGAGATGAGGTCTCACTAGTTGCCTAGGCTACCCTCCAACTCCTGGGCTCAAGTGATCTTCCTGCCTCAGTCTCCCAAGTAGCTGGGACTACAGCTGCATGCCACCATGCCTGGCTGGTTTCAGTAATTTTAATGATTGTTGGAGCTCCTTAAAGTTTGTCAGATAATTCCAACATTTGTCATCTCAGCGTTATTGTCTTTTGATAGTCTTTTCTCATGTGAGTTGAGATTTTCTTGCTGCTTTATATATCAAGTAATTTTTGGTATCCTGGACATTTTGAATGTTTTAAGACTTGGTCTTGTTAAAATTCTGTGATGAATGTTATTTTTGTTTTAGCAAGCACTTATGATGTTTAGCTTCAAGTTACAGTGTTCCTTTGTGAGCTATGGTATGTCAGTTTACTTTTCAAAGCCTCTTTGCAGGGCTGTTTGTTGTGCTATTTGGTGATATTTGCAGTGCTGTCAGTGTGTGTACCATGCAGCAGCAAACATATAACCTGGATGATAGTTTATCTATCAGTTTAGATCTCAAAGTCTTTTATATACTGGTTAGAATCAGATCCACACATGCATACCTTGGGGTAAGCCCCGGAGTTTATAAACAATTTAATGGGGTTGTTTTCACAAGCTTTCATGTCTGCAATCTCCTTTGGTGCTTTCTGGATCCAGGAAGCTGCATCTTTAGTTACCTTATGCTTCCATGTACCTCCATGGTTGCACTTGACTCTAGGCCCAACTGGTGGTGAACTAAAGGAAAAGACATTAGTAAACTCGCCACAGATTCAGAGGCACCTCAAGTTCTTTTCTTCTTCCTCATTTCTTCTGTATTATTTACTTTTCAGAGTCCCCAAACAGCTGCTCCAATATATTCTACCTAGGATTTTTGCTGCATTCAATGGGTGAGACAGGAGGAATGTGCTTACTCCATCTTACCTGGAACCAGAACCTGATAATCATGATTTTAAGTGAGTATATAGTATCTGTTATTTAGATATACTGTAATTGAGTCATTAATTCCCCATATATATTTTTAGGTCATTCACTTATGTAACAACAATGCGATTAACATTTTTATGTTTATGTTACAAAAATGAAATTTAAAGTTATAGCATTTTTAGGCTTTTGTTATATGTTGCTAAAATTAGTTTCTGAAAGATTGATGCTGATTTACAAATTTGACCATCACAAAGAATATTGACCACAATTGATTAAAACACATCAAATGATATTTAAAAATCCGTATGAATCTCCCCTCCCCTACTACCCAAAATAGTGGCCACTACTGGGGGTTGCTGGGTTAATTTATTATCCTAAAAACTGATAAATCTAGGGAGGTTATCAAGCATTTACTCTGCCTTTCGAGGTAACGGAATCGTTGATAAGGAAACTTTTATTATGTATAGAAGTACTCAAACTTGCAAATGCAGAAGGAGTTACAAAATTAGAAAATCATCATTTCACAACCCCTAATAAAATAATCTAGGCAATGTTTATCAGTGATTTCAAAAACATCAGGTGAAAGGTTGATGGGGAAGTTTATAATGGAGAATTCCATTAATCAGTCTTTGTTTCCCTGAAAGACACTATATACCTCATGTTGTGATGTAATAAGAAGCCCACAGTACCATCTACTATATATTACTTGGGACACAAAGCAACAATTTCCCCAAATTTGCTTATAGAACCATAAGTAAGGAAACAAAATAATAAAAATATATAAATATAGGGGATTTGCAGATGACATGTTCTCTTCTTCCTTGTTCCAGATATGCAGTGTATCTCTGGGAGGAAGCATACAAAGCTTGATGTACCTTGAACCATAGTTAATAGATATGGTCTGTAAGGAAAGTATTACATGATGGTGTGAAAGTGTGTCAGGGCATACTTAAGGAATTTTCTGGGGCTCTGTCATATCTGCAGAAGGCAGTTCAGTACCCTTGTCTAGCTCTATTTTCAGTTGTGCATGAAACAGCAAGACAAAAGCATCTATTATTTACTTATAATTTTTGCATGTATATATACATGACACCATATTCCTTATGTTGCTTTTCACTTTCCATAATTCCCTCTCTAAAAGTTTTAATTTCTTAACCTTTTTGTAACTCCTCTTTGACCCAGAAAGGTATGTGAACCTAGATTCAAAGAATATGGCACAGAGATAATAAATAGACTCAAAGAAATAGTGAAAAATAGTAAAAGCAGATAGACATTTCTGGCTGTTCTGCAATAGTAGCATTTCATGATTTTGAAACACATATTTCAATATTTCATTATTCACTAACAAAGCTGCAGGAGGTCCATATCTGAGGAAAACTGCTTTCAGAAAGTAAAATTTAAAAAGTCCCTAAAGTGAATCAATTTAAAATGGGGTTGAAAATCATAGTAAATGGTGACAATATAATCTGACTAAAAATAAGAGGTAAAAATATATAGATAAGCTTATTTTATGTTGTATTAATAAAATATTATGTTATAATTTCAACTGTTCATAAATTCATTTTTTTTCTTTTTTTTTGGACATGGAGTCTTGCACTGTTGCCCAGGCTGGAATGCAATGGCATGATCTTGATTCACTGCAACCTCCGCCTCCTGTGTTCAAGCGGTTCTCCTGCCTCAGCCTCCTGAGTAGCTGGGACTACAGGCGTGTACCACCACACTTGGCTAATTTTTGTATTTTTATTTTTAGTAGAGATGGGGTTTCACCATGTTGGCCAGGCTGGTCTTGAACTCCTGACCTCAAGTGATCTGCCTGCCTCAGCCTCCCAAAATGCTGGGATTATAGGCGTGAGCTGCTGTGCCCAGCCATCTGTGCATAAATTCTTAGATGGAACAGAGAGTCAGTTTGATTTGGAGAGTGGGAAATAGTTCTACTTTTTCAGACCACATTGTCTTACAGTATGATATGGCATGTTTGACTTCATATTCAACTTGCACAGCATACAAGTTCAGAAAGAGGGCCATTTTTTTCAAAAAATATTCGAGGACTTAATTTTTCTGAGGGATTCTATTAATACTTTGATAAATTCATCTGCAGTTTTATTATTATTGTTGAATTTCTCTTTTTAAGTTAATTGGTCTCAGTGCCTTTTCCTCATTTACCAGTAGTTTTACACGAGATCTGAACATTTCTCTTAACATCTCTTTCATTGACTTCATGAAATATTGTTTTTGCAAGAATTTTAGTAGTTTTAAAATATGTTTGTATTGCTGTGTTGGGTATTTAAAGAGCTGACAGTCAGTGAAAATACTGATAAACTAATATTTCATAGGTGGAGATAAATGCTAGTCTTCACTGGGGAGGGATATTTGAATGGGGAGAGGACTGAGTTTACAAGTAGTTAACTTATTATTAAATATTTCATATTATAAGAACTATTGTTCTATGTAAACTCATAACTACAGGGTCTCAGATAATGAATATTTGGGTAAATACGAACTCCTATAGCTAAAAAATTGTATCTTGGAATGCAACTTATGAAGTTTGAATGCTCTGAGCTTTGTGGGATAAAAGTACTATGCAAATAGTAAGTGTCACATGAAGTCCACTAAAAAAGGTTAAGGATTTCAAAACATATAATATAGATAAGGCTTTATACATGAAATTATACCTCATTTGACTTAGTTACTAAAAATAAAATGAAACATTCCAAGTGAAAACACTTCTTAAAATACATAAAATTTGGTGCTTTAGATTTTCTAAGGTTTTCATTTGTCTAGTTCTGGTACTGGAGAACTAACTGCAGTTCCATAAAAGAGCTGTACATCTATAAAGCAACTCATTTCCTTCCAGCTTTTCTTGAGACATATTAAAGCCACAATAAAATATAACTTCTCCTTCTCAATAAGCTTTAGTGGATCAGAAAAAGAAACTAAGAAAATAGGCCAGATTAAGCTGGAGAGAAAATGGAAATCTTTTTGTTCTTCAACTCCCATTGTCTTTCTCACATTATCAGTTTTCTTAAAAATAGCTATAGAGTCATTGAAAACGTGAAAAACATCTTTAGATTGCCAAATTGATTATACCTTTTCATTTTTATGTTTTAGAAGAGTTTAAGATTGTCTTCTTTGAAAAGATGTTTAAAATTAGACACATTTAATCATATACCAAGGCTTGGAAAAGGATATCTCTAGTGAGTTTCTGGTTTTATAGGCAGCAAACATAAAGCACCTAGTGGGCACAATGTGAACTTACAGTTTTATGTAATATACATTAAAGCTACCTTAAGAGCTCAACACACTGGAAATGCTTAGTATATTCTACATTTATTTCAGTTTAAGATACAGAAATGGACTTCCTAGACATACGCCATATGTTCTCCTCTCATGCCAAGTTAACAAGAATTAAAAGACTGAGATGAATAAACAAGGTCAACTTAGGCTGAGCCAAATTAGACAACAGAATAATTGTCAGATTTTCTGTTGGCAGGGACAGTTTGTTTTGAGCCAATCTTCATGAATTATAGGCTGTAATTTTTTTTTCCTGGTAAGTCTACTGCCAGGCATTCTGTTGACAATTTCTTTGTTTTGTAAACACTGAAAATTTTCATCCATTATATTGTTTATAGGCACATACCAGGATTCTGAATAGATGAGTATTTTTGGTTTGTTCCAACTTAAAGGAAAACTGCTTAGACATGAATCAAATAAAATCATGCCAAAATTTAACAACTTTTAACAAGATAGTATTTCATTTGGAGTTTCTTATGTATGAATTCAATACTGGTTCATTATAATAGCAGGAAACCAACCAATATTGTAGTTAATTTCTAGCTGTAAATATCAAAGTAGATATATTTACTGCAATACAAGGTTTATTTGTTCTACAACAAATAATTTCAGACCTTGGAAAGGATAATCTAATACAAATGAGAAAATTGAGGCAACTAGAGAAGTTGACTTATTTGAAATATAAGAACTAGTTTAGGGCTGTACCTCTGTACCTAATCTAATTATTTTTAATTTAGTCCTAGGATCATCCATTTTGTTTATATACTGTCTGACATGGTTTAGATCTGTGTCCTCACCAAATCAAATTTGACATATGTCAAATTGTAATCCCCAGAGTTGGAGGTGGGACCTGGTGGGAGGTGATTGGATCGTAGGAGTGGTTTCTCATGAATGGCCTAGCACTGTCCCCTTGGTGCTGTTCTTGTGATAGCAAGTAAGTTCTCATGAGATCTGGTGGTTTAAAAGTGTGTGGCACCTCCTCCCAAACCCCTCTATTCCTCCTGCTCTGACCATGTGAAGTACTGGCCCCCCCTTTGCCTTCTGCCATGATTGTAAGTTTCCTGAGGCCTCCCCAGAAACTGAGCAGATGCTAGCATCATGCCTCCTGTACAGTCTGAGGAAGAGTGAGCCAATTAAACCTCTTTTCTTTATAAATACCCAGTCTCAGGTATTTCTTTATAAGAATGCGAGGTCAGACCAATATAATGTTTAAGGTTTTAATTTGTTACACACAAATGTGTATGTATAAAGATATAATTTATAACAACACAAAGGATCTAGAGAGAGGAATGGAGCAATACAGGAGCAAAGGTTTTATATACTATTGTTGTTAAATTGATATTAAAACAAACTAAATGGTTATAAATTAAGATTTATAATCATCAGGTAAACCACAAAGAAAAAGCCTCCAAAGAAACTACAAGGATATTAAAATACCTACTTAACACAAGAGAAGGCAGTAAGTGAGGAATAGAGGAATAAAAAGCTACAAGAAATGTAGAAAATGGCAGCAAAATGACTGATGTGAATCCTGACTTATTAGTAATTACATTAATAATAAATGGATTAAACCCTCCAATTAAAAGGCAGAGATTGGAACAATGAATTTAAAAATAATCACTTTCGAATATTTTAAGATATGTGACAGTATGTAAGAGACAAAGTGAGAAACTTTAAAAGAGGATTTAAAAAAATATTGTTTTTCTTATGTAAAGTAAGTGTCCCTCAATTCCTGTTGTGTTTTAGTCAGGAATGGGAGATGAATTTTGTCAAAGGCTTTTTCAACATCTATATAAATAATTGCATGATTTTTATCAACCTTAGATCTATTAATATGGTATATGATATTAATGGATTTGGTAACGCTAAAACCTTGTATTTTCAGGGTGGATCCAAGTGTTGGATTTTTTTCACTAATATTTTACTTAATATTTTTTACATGGATGATATTGGCTTGTCATTTTTCTGTAGAAAAATTTTTCTTTATTTTCAGTGCTTTGGAATAATTTATACAGCATTGGGAATATCTGATCTTTGAAGGTTTGGTAGAATTCTAGCCGGTCGTCTGGGCCTTTTGCTCTTTTACAGGGTAATTTCTTAATAACCTTGTCTATTTCTTTTATGAAAACTGGTGTGCTTCAGATTTCTAAATTCAATGGCGGACACTTTTGGCAATCTGTATTTAACTAGTATATTATCTATTGTTTTCTAAGTTTTCAAATTCATTTGCACAGAAATTTGCAAAGTAGTCTGTTATGACTAAAAAGAAAAAACCCTCTCTTGTTTAAATGGTTAATTTCTCCCTCCTTCCTTCTGCCATTTCTTATTTTGTATGTTTGTGTTTTCTCTCTCTTTTTTTGATCAAGCTGGTCTATTTTGTTGTTTCAAAAACATTTGGATTTGATATCTTAATTACATCTACAGTTTTTTGTTTATTTGTTTTGTTTTTTGTCTTCTACCTGAGGTGTCAGTAATCTATGGCTTATGGACTGGTTGCCTGTTTTTGTAAATAAAGTTTTTTGTTTTGCTTTGGAAATTTCTTTTTTTATTTTAATTTTAATTTTTTTATTTTGAGACAGAGTCTTGCTCTGTCGCCCAGGCTGGAGTACAGTGGCGCAGTCTAGGCTCAGTGCAACCTCTGCCTCTTGGGTCCAAGCAATTCTCCTGCCTCAGCCTCCCAAAGTAGCTGGGATGACAGGTGTGTGCCACCACACCCGGCTAATTTTTGTATTTTTAGTAGAGACGGGGTTTCACCACGTTGGCCAGGTTGGTCTCAAACTTGAACCTGACCTCGTGATTCGCCTGCCTTAGCCTCCCAAAGTGCTGAGATTACAGGAATGAGCCACCGCGCCTGGCTAATTTTTAATTTGTTGGATACATAGTAGGTGTATACATTTATGGGATACATGAAATTTTAAGACAGGGTCTTGCTTTGTCACCCAGGCTGGAGTGCAGGGGCGCGATCAGCTCACTGAAACTTCTGCCTCCTGGGTTTCAGCGATTCTCATGCCTCAGCCTTCCTGAGGTGTGTGTCACCACGACTGGCTAAATTTTTTTGCATTTTTAGTAGAGATAGGGTTTTGCCGTGTTTGCCGAGCTGGTCTCGAACTCCTGGCCTCAAGTGAACCGCCTGCCTCAGTCTCCCTAAATGCTGGGATTACAGGCGTTAGCCACCGTGCCTGGCTGTACATGAGATATTTTGATACAGGTATACAATGTGTAATAAGCACATCAGGGCAAATGAGGTGTCCATCACCTAAAGCATTTATCATTTCCTTGTGTTACAAACATTCTAGTTATACTCATTTATTTATTTTTATTAAAATATACAATAAATTACTGTTAACTGTAATTACCCTGTTGTGCTATCAAATACTAGATCTCACTCATTCTATCTGACTGCATTTTTGTACCCATTAACCATCCCCGCCACCGTCAATTACCTTTCACAGCCTCTGGTAACCACTATTATATTTACTATCTCTATGAGTTCAAGTGTTTTAATTTTTAGCTTCCTACAAATGAGTGAGAACATGTGAAGTTTGTCATTTTGTGCCTGGCTTATTTCACTTAACATAATGTTCTCCAGTTCCATGTAAATAAAGTTTTATTGGACCACAGCCACATCCATTCATTTATGTATTGTCTATGACTGTTTTTGTGCTACAACAGAGTTAAATAGTTGCAGCAGAGAACATATGGTCCATCAACCTAAAATATTTACACTGAAGCCATTTAGGAGAAAACTTTGCCAATCCCTGCTCTGCCTCATTAATTTCTGGTTTTATCTTTATTATTTCTTTCCTTGTGCTTTATTTTGGTTTAGTTTCTTGTTATTTTTTAAAGCTTTTGAGTTAGAATTGTTCTCTTTTTTCATTTTTTTTTCTTGTAAAAGTGCTTAGTGGTATCAATTTTCCTCTGATTATTATTTAAATACATCCCATATATTCTGATATGTAGTGTTTTATTATACTTACGTCTTAGAAATTTCATGTTGTATTTCTTCTTTCATCCAAAAGTTGTTTAAGAAAAAGTTTTAAAATTTATACAAGGAAGGGCATGTTGGTTCTTGTTAAACATTGCTGGTTTTATTACATTGTGGATGGAGAGTGTTTGTAATATTTAGTGAAATTTAATGATATATTTTGGCAAGTAACATACTTGTTTTGTAAATAGTCTATGAATTCTTAGGAAGAAAACTTATTCTCTTTTATCAAGGAATAGAATTTGATGAATATTCATAATATCTACATTATTATGTTTAGGTATTATTTCTTGTTACTTTTTGCCTACTTGATCTATTCTGTAGTAAGCATAGTGAGTTAGGCTGGGTGTGGTGGCTCATGCCCATAATCCCAGCACTTTGGGAGGCCAAGGCAGGTGGATCACTTGAACCCAGAAGTTCAAGACTAGCCTCGGCAACATGGCAAAACTCCATCTCTGCAAAAAATACAAAAAATTAGCTGCGTGTGGTGACACATGCCTGTAGTCCCAGCCACCCAGGAGGCTGAGGTGGATCACCTGAGCCCAGGAGGTCAAGACTGTGGTGAGCCATGATCACGCCACTGCACTCTAGGCTGGGCAAGAGTGAGACCCTGCCAAAAAAAAAAAAAAAAAAAAAAAAAATAGTAAGTTAAAATCTCCTATTATTCGTATCTCTCTATATCTCCTTGCATCTTTTATAGATTTTCCTTTGTAAAGGTGGCTTCTATATTATTTGTTGTACAGATATTCTTAAGTGTTTTATCTTTGTGAAAGTTGCATTAATTGCTTTTCTTTGTTGGATTTTATGCTTTTGGGCTTGAATTCTATAATTGGTATGGTTTCTGTTGGTTTATTATTTTCATTTGCCTGAATATCTTTTCCCATTCCTTTATTTTTACCCTTTCTGAATCATTTTATTTAGATGTATGTCTTTCTTGCAGTACATAGCTGGATCTTGCTTTATGAGCACATTGAAAATCTTTTTTTTTTAATAGGTGAGGTGAGTCCATTTACATTAATTGATATGACTGATATGCTAGGTTTCAACTCTTTTACTAATATTTTATAATTTTGTGAATTTTGATATATTTGCTATGTGACGTGTGTGTTTCCTTTCTTCTCACTTATTTATCACTTGAGCCCAGGAGTTCTGGGCTGCAGAATGCCCATTGGGTGCCACACTAAGTTTGGCATCAACATGGTGACCTCCTGGGAGCTGAGGACCACCAGGTTGCCTAAGGTGGGGTCAGCTGGGCCAGGCTGGAAACAGAGTGGGTCAATCAGTAGTGGGATTGTGTCTGTGAATAACCATTGTACTCCAGCCTGGGCAATACAGTGAGACTCCATCTCTTAAAAAACATAAATAAAAGTAAATGGTAGGTAGTAAAGTTTGTGGTTTTGTTCTAGTGGTTACCTTTGTACTTGTATCTTTTCTAATGCCCTTAGTCTCTTCTTTTCTTAGTTAACTTTTATTATGTGGCATATGAGTTTTTATTGTATCTTTTAACTCCCACCTATTGGCTACACAACAATCAGTGAGCTTATTCTATCTTACTCTTTCACTCTCTGTTCCACTCCCATTTTCTAAAGCTGTATTACTTCTACTTAATCACAACATACAGTATTTGTATATGGGTCTTCCACCCCTTTTATCTTCTGTCTACATTTATATTTATTAAAATACAGTCAGTCCTTGTACTGACACTTTCTTACTCATCTCATGGTTAGATGAAACTCTTCCTCTAGTATTCCTCAAGAAAGGTTCATGGGTACAGAATTCCCTATATTGAAAATGTTTCTTTTAGCGTTCATACTTGAAGGAGATCATGGATGACTATACTATCCTTGGTTCACACTTTTAGTCACTGAGTTTTTGAAAACTGTAGTTCTGCTTTTGCCTTGCCTTATATTTTATTTTTTTGAAAAGTTTGATACTTGTTTGAAAAGTTCAATACTTTTTTCCTGAAAGTGCACTTTGGGTGTCTGAGAAAAATTATAACAGAATAATCAGTTCCAAGAAATATCCTAGCTATACTCTTATATTTCAATGATTAAATGTTTAGGGCCTTCTGGTAAAAAGATCAAATAACTTACATAAGCAAAAGTAGATGAATACATTTTGCAACATTCTCTTGGATTTTTAGTATTGAGTATTCTGTTACATTGTTTTATTTTTTCGTTTTCATGGAATCCAATTATACAAGTGCTGTTGCTTCTTTGTCTTATCTCCCATTCCATTACTTTGTCTTGACTTTTTACTTCTCATTTTCTTTTGTTTTCTGCCATTTTCAATGTTTTAAATTAAGTTTTATAATGACTTTATTCTCATTTGGGTACCCTGTAACTTATTTTTCATTTTTGGATAATATTATGCTTTTTTTTTCATTTATTTGTTTCAGTGGACTTTTTTGTTTTTGTTTTTGTTTGAGACAGGATATCACTCTGCAACCCAGGCTGGAGTGCACTGGCATAATCAGGACTCATTGAAGCCTTAATGTTCAGGGCCCCAAGCGATCCTCCCACCTCAGCCTCCCAAGTAGCTGGGACTGCAGGCATGGACCACCATGCCAGGCTAATTTATTTTTCTTTTTTTGTAGAGATGAGGTCTCGCTATGTTGCCCAGGCTGGTCTTGAGCCCCTGGGCTCAAGGGATCCTCCCACCTTTGCCTCCCAAAGTGTTGGGATTACAGGTGCAAGCCACTACACCTGGCCAATTTTCTTGGTGTCTTCTTCCATCCCTCCCTCCTCCTCTCCTGTCCATTTCTATTTTTCATTTTTGTCTTTTTCTTTTTTTCTTCTTTTTCTTTTTCTTTTTTTTTTTTTTTTTTTTTTGAGACAGAGTCTCACTCTGTCACCCAGGCTGGAGTGCAATGATGTGACCTCAGTTCACTGCAACCTCTGCCTCCCGGGTTCAAGCAATTCCCCTGCCTCAGCCTCCCAAGGAGCTGGGATTACAGACATGTGCCATCATGCCAGGCTAATTTTTATATTTTTGGTAGAGATGGGGTTTCACCATGTTGGCCAGGCTAGTCTTGAACTCCTGACCTCAGGTGATCTGCCTCACCCTCCCAAAGTGCTGGAATTACAGGCATGAACCACCATGCCTGGCCTCATTTTGTCTTTCTAATTCAGAATGGGTTTCAATATACCCAGTTGCTTATTCCAATATATCTAATTCTGCCTGGTGTGTTGTTGTACAGTTTTCTTTGACATCATGATTGTTTTGGGGGAAGATAATTTTCCTTAATTGATGTGTGTAGTTTTCATTTTCTGTTACTTTGACGTAACTTCGTATGAAACTGTTCATCTTTTTCTTGTTTATTTTTGTGGTATTGGCTATGTTTTCTGAGATCCTAGTTCAGTAGGGTCCTCAGTAGAGCAAAGTCTAGGCACTTGTTACTGTATGAATAGACATATAGATGAATGGAACAGAATGACAAATCCAGAAATAAACACTTAACACCTATAGTCAGTTGATTTTTGATGAAGGGGCAAAGGCAATTCAGTGGGTAAAATGAGTTTTTTTTCCCTCAAAAAAAGTACTGGGGAAATGTGTATTTCTATGTTCTAAATAATGAACTTAGACCCTTATTCACATCCTACATAAAAATTAACTCGAAATGGACTTAAATTTAAGAGTGGAAGCTATAAAACTTCTAGAAGAAAACATGAGAAAACATCCATCCACATTCTCAGATTAGAAAGAAATTTAAGTACAACACATAAAAGACAATCAAAAAAAGAAAAAATTGCTCTCCTGGGCTTCACCAACATTTGGAAACGTTTGCACTTCAAAAGACACTACTGGAAAATGAAAAGGCAAGTCACAGGGAGGAAATACTTGCATATCAGGTATTTAATAAGGAACCTGTATTCAGAATATATAAAAGTATCTTACAATTCAATAACAAGACAACTCAACTAAAGATTGGACAACAAATTTGAATAGTTATAACAATAAAGAATGCTAATGAGCAAATAAGAAATGTTCAACATCATTAGTTGTTACGGAAATGCAAATTAAAGCTACAATTAGATATCATTCTTCACCCACCAGAATAGTTATAATAAAAAAAGATCGACAATATTAAATGTTGGTGAGGATACTGAGAAACTGGAATCCTTATATATTGCTAGTGAGTATGTAAAATGTTACAGGCATTTTGGAAAACAATTTGGCAGTTTCTTAAAACTAGCAAATTAAATACAAACTTAGAATAAGACCCAGCAATTCAATTCCTAGATATCTCCCCAAGGGAAATGAAAATATATGTCCACTTAGAAACGTCAATGTGAATGTTTACAGCAACATTATTCATAATAGCCCCAAAATGGAAATAACCCAGATATCCATCAGCTGGTGAGTGGATAAGCAAAATGTGGCACATCCATGTAACAGAATACTATTCAGCAATTAAGAAGGAGTAAACTATATATTACATGAGCCTCAGTAACATAATGCTAAGTGAAAGATGCCAGATACAAAAGACAATGTATTGTATGACTTCATTTATATAAATTGTCCAGATTATATGATTTCATTTATACAAAATTTCTCTAGAGACAGAAAGCAGAGCAATGTTTGCCTCAGGCTGGGTTAGGAGAATGGAAATTAGGTATAACGGAACTATTTGGGGGTGATGGAAATGCTCTAAACCTAAACTGTGGTGGTGGTCATACAGCTTTATAAATTTACCAAATATCGTTGTCTTGTATACTTACAATGGGTGAATTTTATGGTATATGTAAGTTATAGCTCAGTAAAATTGTTTTTAAAGAAGTATCCAGACGTGGTGGCTCATGCCTGTAATCCCAGCACTTTGAAAGGCTGAGGCAGAAGGATCACTTGAGCCCAGGAGTCTGAGACCTGCCTAGGCAACATGGTGAAACCTTGTTTCTACAAAAAATACAAAAATTAGCCCGGCATGGTGGCACGTGCCTGTAGTTGCAGTTGCACGGGACATTGAGGTGGGAGAATCACCTGAGCCTGGGAGGTCGAAGCTGCAGTAAGCCATGATCGCACCACTGCACTCCAGCTTGGGTGACAGAGTGAGACCCTGCCCCCAAAATAAATAAATAATAAATAAAGAGGTAGGACTTCTAGGTAGCTGAAGATAACAGCAGTCACCTATGTTCTATCTCCCAATACTTCTTTTATAAACAATACAGAACATTATACAAGGAAAAATGAAACTACATGACAATCATGTTCTTAGCATAACTTGAAGACAGAGAATGTTCAAACTTCAAAATAATTGTAAATAAAATGGAAAAAACAGCAAATGCTAATGCATGATCTCCCTAGCGCCTGATATTCTGGTACATTGAAGCATGAACTACAAGGAAGATGCTATAAAGTACCATGCAATCTGAAGAGGCAGTTTTCAAAAAGGATAGCTTCTCAGGGAAAAGGCAGAAAGAGAGGGGCACTTTTGGCATTTGGGTGTGAAGGAAGAAAGAAGCATAAGGTGGAAAATACCAGGCAAGAGAAAGCCAGAAAATGAGAGGTCATACAATCCCATCAAGAATTTGCGGGCTGGGCGTGGTGGCTCATGCCTGTAATCCTAGCACTTTGGGAGGCCGAGGCAGGTGGATCACCTGAGGTCAGGAGTTTGAGACCAGTCTGGCCAACATGGTGGAACCCTGTCTCTACTAAAAATACAAATAAATAAATAAATTAGCAGGGCACAGTGGTGGGCACCTGTAATCCCAGCTACTATGGAGGGTGAAGCAAGAGAGTCGTGTGAACCAGGGAGGTGGGGGGTTGCAGTGAGCCTAGGTCGTGCCATTGCACTCCAGCCTGGGCAACTAGAGCAAAACTCTGTCTCAAAAAAAAAAAAAAAAAAAAAAAAAAAAAAGATTTTGTGGAGAGTTTAATTAGCCCCTCTTTAGTTTTCTCATTTCCAGGATCTCCCTGTTGAATTTTTGGCTAGTTTGCCATTCAGTCACTTGCCCTAATCAGACGAGCAGAACTGGCATTTCCTATCAAGTTTGTCACTTTTACTGACAATAATTTGCTACTTTTATTAGACAATGCTGCTAGGTAGAGTTTTTCCACCCTCAGCTCCAAATCAAGTCAGCTGTTGGTTTTTAAAGCCAGCCCTACCCTGGTAGAACTAGTCTGGGGACGGGCAGGATGATGGAAGCAGCTTCAGGCAAGAAAATAAAAGACTTCTACTTTATTACTAGAAGTTCAGCAATTTTTCATGAATAAATGCTTCTCAATTTGTTGCTTGCCTTTGTTTGATTTCCAACGCCCAGAAATGATGGTTTTTGTCTAGTTTTATATAGTTTCTTGGGGAGAGGATTTGCCGATATCCAAATAAACTCTTTCATACTTGGAAATCCTCCCCCTCTTTATTTGCTGTTAATGTGTATAGTTTGAGGCATTTTTCTTGAGGGTATTGTAGGTGGGTATATATAATTGATATATACATATTTTTTTTAATTTGGCCTCTTTACAATTACTGAAAATAGGATCCTCAAAAGCAGGAATGTTACGCATAAACCAGGGACCAAATCTGACCCACTGCCTATTTTTATAAATAACGTTTTATTGTAACACCCCCATTCTGATTCATTTTATATATTGTCTGTAGCCACTTTTTTACTGTAACAGCAGGATTGAGTAGTTGCAAAAGTTTGTGTGACCTGCAAAGCCTAAAATATTTGCTGTCTGGCCCTTTACACAAAAAGCTTGCTGAACCTTGCTTGAGAGAATCATTATCATCATAATTAATATTATCATTATCACTGTAAATAACATTATTAATTTTTTTAAATTTCATATTCTTTATCTTCTCAATAACCCCATGTAGCAAACTAGACAGATATCAGATATTTAAACTATCATTTATCAGATTTCAAAAACTAATGGTAACCTTGCATTAAAGAAATATTATATAAATTATAATTCAAACTACATATTCTTTTTTTTTTTTTTTTGAGACGGAGTCTTGCTCTGTCGCCCAGGCTGGAGTGCAGTGGCCGGATCTCAGCTCACTGCAAGCTCCGCCTCCCGGGTTTACGCCATTCTCCTGCCTCAGCCTCCCGAGTAGCTGGGACTACAGGCGCCCACCACCTCGCCCGGCTAGTTTTTTGTATTTTTTAGTAGAGACGGGGTTTCACCGGGTTAGCCAGGATGATCTCGATCTCCTGACCTCGTGATCCGCCCGTCTCGGCCTCCCAAAGTGCTGGGATTACAGGCTTGAGCCACCGCGCCCGGCCTCAAACTACATATTCTAAAAGTTAATATTTATTAAAGGCAGTCCAACAATCCTAGAATTTAACAGCAGAATGCAGACAATATTTTATAGTAATTTCATTTTGGCGTAGAATAACATTTATTGTAGCAATATTATTTTTACGTTCACTTCTGCCATTCATTATGCCTGCTCTGAATAACCAAACTCCTGCAGAGTCTGAGCCATGAGAAATGCAAATTTTTCTCCTTCACATTTTGAAATATTCTTGCTTTGCTATTAGTTCACATTTGAACAGGTAATACTAAATACTTTATGGAGCAGTTTCGTCAGTCAACATTTCTTACCTGTTAGAAGAGCCATTCAGTATTCTTTGTTGTACAATATGTCTGTGGGTTGGGCCAGAGGGAGGGAGGTTATCTGGAAATGAGTCTTCCCCTTGAGGTGCTAAAGACAGGCCAATAAAAGCTTCATTTAGCATATCCCCTCTGTCCAAGGGCCCCAGGAATTCTGTTAAAAATGATTAATATATGAGTGAAATACTAAGTACAATTTCTGCTAACTCCCTCATAAGTAAGATTACAGAACAACTTGCACATATCCCAGTGGAACTTTTTTCTTTATTTTGTCAGTTGGAAAATCTTGTTGTCCTAGTTCCCTATGACTTCTGTCATTCTTATACTTCAGCAGTTTGATAACAGTATAGTGAATGTTTTCAAATATTGATTTTTAAAAATTCATTTATATCTTTCTTATATATAGTGTTTTTAACCAGCTTATTATTTATGTATTTTTTGTTTTTGTTAGCCAATTACTGGAATATTTTATCTTGGAATATTGCAAGAAGTGATTTTACTCTTTCACATATAGCACGTAATTTGAAAAGAAAAGGAAAATATCTTACCTAATATTTGCTTTCAATTAGCATTTTAAACGTTATAGGGAGATATATACCCCCATATCTTAGAGATGTACAGAGGTGTATAGAGAGATATTGGCAACTTTGACAGGACATTGTTTAAAAATATTGTTTGAAACATAACGAAGCTGTGAAAAATACATTTTTTGTAAGAAACATAAACCTTATTAAAAACCAAAAAATAAAAAAAAAAACCTCTTAGGACCACCGTGTATGGCAAAACATAATTTTTACCATCTTAAACATTTTAAAGCATACAGTTCAATAGTGTTAAGTATATTCACATTGTTGTGAAGCAAATCTCCAGAACTTTTTTGTCTTGTAAAACTGAAACTGCACCCATTGTAGAATTCTCCATTTGCCCCTCTCTCAGTTTGATAACCAACATTTTATTTTCTGTTTATATGAATTTGATAACTTTAGATCTTGTAAAAGTGGTATCATACAGTATTTGTGTTTTTGTCACTGGCTTATTTCACTTAGCATAATGTCCTTAAGGTTTATCCGTGTTGTAGTATGTGACAAGATTTCTTCATTTTCAAGACTGAGTAGTAAGCTATTATATGTATATACCATGCTTTGTTTTTCCATTTTCTATTTATTGACATTTGGGTTGCTTCCACCTCCTGGCTATTGTGAATAATGCTGCTATGAACATGGATGTGCAGATATCTCCAAAACCCTGCTATCAGTGCTTTTGGACATATACTCAGAAGGGGGATTGCCGTATCATACAGTGAATCTATTTTTAAATTTTTGAGGAAACACCATACTGTTTTCATTGTGGTTCACCATTTTACAATCCTACCAACAGTGCACAAAAATTCTAATTTCTCCAAATCCTTGACAAACTTGTTATTTTCTGTTTTGTTTTTTTTTTTTAAACTAGTCATCCTAATGAATGTGACGTGCTACCTTAATGGTTTTGATTTGCATTTCTCTAATAAGTGATACTGAGCATCTTTTTATATGCGTGTTGGTCATTTGTATACCTTCATTGAAGAAATGTAGATTCAAGTCACTTGTCCTTGTTTTCTTTGAGACAGAGTCTCACTCTGTTGCCCAGGCTGGAGTGCAGTATCACAATCATGGCTCACTAAAGTCTTGACCTCTCAAGCTCAAGTGATCCTCCCACCTCAGCCCTTTGAGTAGCTGGAACTACAGGTGTGTGCCACAATGCATGACTCATTTAAAAAAAAAACATTATTGTAGAGAGGGGCTTTCACTAGGTTGCCGAGGCTGGTCTTGAACTCCTGGGCTCAGGCAATCTTCCTGCTTCCTGTGGTGGCTCGTGCCTATAATCCTGCCTCTCAAAGTGCTAGGATTACAGGCATGAGCCATGGCACCCAGCCCCCTTGCCCCTTTTTAATTAGGTTGTTTTTGTTCTTAAGTTGTAGGAACTTGTATGTAGTCTAGATATTAACAATTTGTCAGATTTGCAAATATTTTCTCCCATTCCTTAGGCTGTCTGTTCACTTTATTGGTACTTTAATGTGTCCTTTAATGCATAAAAGTTTTTGAGTTGGATTAAACCCCATTTGTAGTCCCATTTGTCTATTTTGCTTTTGTTGCTTTTGCTTTTGTTGTCACACACAAGAAATCATTGTCATATCTAATATCATGAAGCTTTTCTCTAATGTTTTCTTCTAGTAGTTTTATACTTCTGTTTCTTATGTTTAGGTCTTTAATTCATTTTGAGTTAATTTCTGTTTATGGTGTAACAAAAGGGTCCAACTTGCTCTTTTGCATGGGGATATTCAGTTTCCCAGCAACGTTTGTTGAAGAGATAGTTCCTGTTGCGTTGAATGGTGTTGACATCTGTCAAAATTGTTTGACCATATGGTTAATGGTTTATATCTGGGCTCTCAATTCTGTTCATTTTTGTTGGTCTGTATGTCTGCGTTTATGCCAGTCCTAATGTTTAGATTACTGTAGCCTTGTAATATGTTTTGAAATCAGAAAGACCTCTTTTCCCTTTTTCAAGATTGTTCTGGCTGTTCAGCATCCCTTGTGATTCCATATGAATTTTTAAATGGATTTTTCTATATTTCCAAAGATGCCATTGGGATTTTGATAGGGATTGCACTGAATTGGTAGATTACCTTGGGCAATACTGACATTTTAACAGTATTGGATGTCTTTCAATTTATTTGTGTCTTTAATACCTATCAGCAGTGTTTTCTAGTTTTAAGTCTTTTACCTCCTTGGTTAGGTTTATTCCAAAGTATTTTATTCTTTTTGATGCTATTGTAAATGAAATTGTTTTCTTACTGTCCTTTGCAGATTGCTCATTTTTAGTGTACAGAAATGCAATGGATTTTTGTATGTTGACTTGTATCTTGCAACTTTGCTGAATTCAATTATTCTAAAGTTTTTAAATGGGATCTTTAGGGCTTTCTGCATAGGAGATTAAGACATCTGTAACCAGAGACAATTTCACTTCCTTTCTGATTTTGGTGCCTTTTATTTCAGTCGCATAATGCTTTGACTAGGACATTCCAGTACTATGTTAAATAGAAGGGGTGCAGGCATCTTTGCCTTTTTCTTGATCCTAGAGTAAGGGCTTTCCGTTTTCACCACTGAGGTTGATGTTAGCTGTGGTCTTTTCATGTATAGCCTTTATTATGTTGCGGTATTAATAGTTTCCTTACATCCTAGTTTGTTGAGCATTTTTAGCATGAAAGAACATCAAATTGTGTCAAACGCTATTTTTGTGTGTATCAATTGAGATGATTATGTAGTTCTCATCTTTCATTCTGTTAATGTGATTAAAATGATTTTTTTATGTTGAACTATCCTTACTTTACATCAATAAATTTTACTTGATCATGGTATATTATCTTTTTACTATGCCTAAGAATTTGGTTGGCTAGTATTTTGTTAATGACTTTTGCTCGAATATCTATCAAGAATGTTGGTCTGTAGTTTTCTTTGTCTTCATCTGGCTTTATTATTAGGGTAATGCTGGCCTTATATAATGAATTTGGGATTTTCCCTTCTTTTAATTTTTTTGGAAGAGTTTGAGGAGAACGGGTGTTCATTCTTCTTTAAATATTTGCTGAAATATTCTAATGAAGGCATGAGGTCTTGGTCTTTTCTTTGTGTGGAGTGTTGGTTACTGATGCAATCTCTTTAATAGTTGTAATTCTGTCCAGATTATGTAATTCTTCATTATCCAATCTTGGTTGGCTGTGTGTTTAAAAGATTTTGTCCATTTATGCAAGTTTTCCAGTTTGTTGGCATACGACTGGTTGTATATTCTCTTACAACCCTCTTTATTTTATGTCGTACTGGCTTTAATATCCCCTCTTTCACTCTTGATTTTAGTTATTTGAGTCTTCTCTTTTTTTAAATTAGTGTGCCTAATAATTGGTCAGTTTTGTAGATACTTTGGAAAAATCACCTTAAGTTTTGTTGATGATTTTTTTCTATTGCTTTTGTATTCTCTATTTCATTGATCTTTGCTCTAAACTTTATTATTTTCTTCAGTTAGCTTTGGGTTTAGTTTCTTTTCCTTTTTTTCAGTTTTTTAAGGTACAAAGTTAGGTTGTTAGTTTTCAATCTTTCTTCTTTTTTAATGTAAACATAGCCATAAACTTCTCTATTAGTACTGTTTTCACTGCATCTCACAAGTTTGGGCACTGATATGGCTCGAATGTTCCCTCCAAATCTCATGTTGAGATGTAATACCCAGTGTAGGAGGTGGGACTTTGTATTAGGCTGTTCTTGCATCACTATAAAGAAATACCACACAACCTGAGCCACATGTCAAAACCGCACTTCTACAAAAAGTACAAAAATTACCTAGGCATGGTAGCTCATGCCTATTATTGCAGTTACTCAGGAATTTGAGGCTAGAGAATCGCTTGACCAAGGAAATGGAGGTTGCAGTGAGCTGAGACTGCACCACTGCACTCCAGCCTGGGTGACAGAGTGAGACCCTGTCTCGGGGGGAAAAAAAAAAAAAAAAAAAAAGAAATATCAGAGACTGGGTAATTTATAAAGAAAAGGGGTTTAATTGACTCATTGTTCTGCAGGCTATACATGCATGGTGCTGGCATCTGCTCAGCTTCTGGGGAGGACTCAGGGTGCTTTTCCTCACGGAGGAAGGTGAAATGGAAGGTGACTGGATCATGGGAGCAGATTTCTCATGAATGGTTTAGCACCATCCCCTTGGTGCTGTCTTTGCAGTAGTGAGTTCTCATGAGATCTGGCTATTTAAAAGTGTGTGGCACTTCCCCCTTCTCTTTCTCCTTCTCAAGCCTTCCCTTGCTCTTCTCATTTCACCTTCTGCCATGAGGAAAAGCTCCCTGAGGCCTCCTCAGAAGCTGAGTAGATGCCAGCACTGTGCTTGTAGAGCCTGCAGAACTGTCAATAAAACTTCTTTTCTTTAAAAATTATCCAGTCTTGAGTATTCCTTTTATAGCGATCCAAGAATGGCCTAACACAGGAACACTGTGTTTTCATTTTCATTTGTCTCAAGAGGTTTTCTAATTTCCCTTGTGATTTCTTCTTTGACCTGTTGTTTAAGAGTGCATTGCTTAATTTTCATGTATTTGTGGATTTTCCAGTTTTCCTTCTGTTGTTGATGTCTAGTGTCATTTCACTGTAATCAGAGAATATATTTTCTGTGATTGCTGTCTTTTAAAATTTGTTAAGATTTGTTTTGTGGCCTTCATGTGGTCTATTTTGTAGAATGTTCCATGTGCACTTGAAAAGAATGTTTGTTTTTTTTTTGCAGTTGATGGGTGAGTGTTCTGTATATGTTCTGTTCATTATATAGACCTGGAGGTCATTATCTTAAGTGAAATAACTCAGAAAACAGAAAGTCAAATACCATATGTTCTCATTTATAAATAGGAGCTAAATACTGTGAACACACGGAAATAAGAGTGTAGAATAATAGACACTGGAGCCACAGAACAGTGGGAGGGTGGTAACTGTTGGTGAAGACCTCTATTACTTTTTTTTGGTATGCATTGAAGGGGTGCAAGTGCAGTTTTGTTACATGGCTGTACCGTGTAGTGGTAAAGTCTGGCTATTTAGTGTAGCCACCACCTGAATAATGTACACAGTACCCATTTATTTATTTCTCATCCTTTACCCACCTCCTATAGTACTGAATCTCCAGTGTCTATTATTTCATACTTTATGTCCATGTATACACAATATTTAGCTCTCACTTGTAAGTGAGAACATGTGGTGTTCGACTTTCTGTTTCTGAGTTATTTAACTTAAGAATATAGCCTCCAGTTCCATCAGTGTTGCTGCAAAAGATAATTCTGGCTGAGTGGTATTCCACTGCACATATACACTACATTTTCTGTATCCAGTTGTTCACTGATGTAAACATAGGTGATCCCATCTCTTTGCTGTTGTGAATAGTGCAGTGATAAACACATGAGTGTGGGTATCTTTTAGATCTAATTATTTATTTTCCTTTGGGTAGATAGCCAGTAGCGGGATTGCTACCTCAAATGGCAGTTCTATTTTCAGTTCTATGAGAAATCTCCATATGATTTTTCATACAGGTTATACTAATTTACATTCCCACTAACGGTGTGTAAGTGTTCCATTTTCTCTGCATCCATACCAACATCTGTTATTTTTTGAATTTTTAGTAATAGTCATTATGACTTCTGTGAAATATGTCATTGTGGTTTTAATTTGCATTTCTCTGATGGTTAGTGATGTTAAGCGTTTTTTCATATGCAGGTTAGACATTTGTATGTTTTCTTTTGAAAAAATGTTCATGTTCTTTGCCCATTCGATAGTGTAGGAGGTGGGTAAAGGATGAGGAGATATTTATGTTCTTTGATTTGTTTATGTCGTTGTTGAGTTGTTTGAGTTCGTTGTATATTAGTCCCTTGTTGTATCCATAGTTTGTAAATGTTTTCTCCCATTCTGCACGTTGTCTGTTGTCTTATTTCTTTTGCTTTGCAGAAGCTCTTTGGTTTAATTAAGTCCCATTTGTCTATTTGTGTTTTTGTTGCATTTGCTTTTGAGGCCTTAGTCATAAATTGTTCATCTAGGCCAATGTCCAGAGGAGTTTTCCCTAGGTTTTCTTCTAATATTTTTATAGTTTCAAGTCTTACATTTAAGCCTTTAATTGATCTTGAGTTGGCTTATAGATGGTAAGAGACAGAAGTCCAGTTTCATTCTTCCGCACAGGTAATCCAGTTTTCCCGACACCACTTATTGTAAAGGATGTCCTTCCTTCAGGGTATGTTTGTGTTGATATTGTCAAAGATCAGTTGTCTATAGGTATGTGGCTTTATTTCTGAGTTCTCTATTGTGTTACATTGATCTATGTGTCTGTTTTTATACAAGTACCATGTTGTTTTGGTTACTGTAGCCTCGTAGTATAATTTGAAGTTAGGTAATGTGATGCCTCCAGCTTTGTTCTTTCTGCTTACAATTGCTTTGGATATTCAGGCTCTTTTTTCATTCCATATGAATTTTAGAATTATTTTTTCTAATTCTGTGAAAAATTACATTTTAAAAATAGGAATTATATTTAATCTGTACATCTGTATGGTTGTTTTAATGATATTGATTTTTCTGATCCATGAACATGGGAGGTTTTTCCATTTGTGTCATGTTTGATTTCTATCATCAGTGTTTTGGAATTTTCCTTGTAAAGATCTTTTACCCCCTTGTTTAAAATATATTCCTAAATATTTTACTTTTTTTGTAGCTATTGTACTTCTTGATTTGGTTCTTAGTTTGTTGTTCATGTATAGAAATGACACTGATTTTTGTACACTGATTTCATTCTGAAACTTTACAGAATATATGAAATCTAGGAGTCTCTGGGATTTTCTAGGTATAAGATCATATCATGAGCAAACAGAGATAAGCTGACTTCATCTTTTCCAAATTTGGATGCCTTTTATTTCTTCTCTTGCCTGATTGCTCTGGCTTGGGCTTCTAGTATGTTGAACAGGAGTGGTGAAAGTGGTCATCAATGTCTTGTTCCAGTTCTTCGGGAGACTGCTTTCAAATTTTCCCTGTTTAGTATAATGTTTTCTGTGGTCTTATCATATATTGCTTTTATTACTTTGCAGTATGTTCCTTTTTTGCCTAGTTTGTTGAGGATTTTATCACAAAAGGATCCTTAATTTTATCAAATGCTTTTTGTGTATCTATTGAGATATTTATATAGTTTGTTTTTAATTCTCTTCATATAATGAATCAAATTTATTTACTTGAGTATGTTGAACTACACTTGGCATCTTTGGAATAAAACCATTTGATTGTGGTGTATTATATTTTTGATGTGCTGTTGTATTGGGTTTGCTAGTACTTTGTTGCAAATTTTTGCATCTGTGTTCATCAGAGATTTTGGTCTATAGTTTTCATTTTTTGTTGTGTGCTAGTCTGGCTTTAGTATCAGAATAATACTGGTTCTGTACAATGAGTCAGGGAGGCTTCCCTCATTGAAGTTTTGGAAGCGTTTTCAGGGGGCATTGGCACCAGTTCTTTGTAGATTTGGTAGAATTTGGCTGTGAATCCATTTGCCCCTGGATTTTTTTTTTTCCCCCTTAGGAGACTTTTTTTTATTACTGATTAAGTGTCACTACTTGTTACTGGTTTGCTTAGGATTTCTATGTGTTCAATCTCGGGTGGTTTTATGTTTCCGGGAATTTATATGTCTTCTAGGTTTTCTAGTTTGTGAGTGCAGAGATGTTCATTGTAGTCTCTGATGATCACTTGTATTTCTGTGGTATCAGTTCTAATGTCTCCTTTTAAATTTCTGATTGTTTATTGGATCTTCTGTCTTCTTTTCTTGATTAGTCTAGCTAGCAGTTTGTCAACTTCATTTTATCAAAGAACAAACTTTCTGTTTCTTTGATCCTTTATAATGTTCTTTTGTTCACAATTTCATTTAGTTCTTCCCTGATTTGTTTTCTGTTAGCTTTGGGTTTTCTTTGTTCTTTTTTTTTCTACTTTCTTGAGGTGTGATGTTAGGTTGTTAATTTGATTTTTCTATTCTTTGGATGTAAGCGTTTAATGTTATAAACTTTCCTCTTAGCACTGCTTTTGCTGTATCCCAGAAGTTTTGGTATGTTGTTTCCATTTTCATTCATTTCTAAAAATTTTTAAATTTCCATCTTAATTTTGTCATTTACCCAAAGACCGTTCAGGAATATGTTGTCCAATTTCCATGTGTTGCATAGTTTCAGCAGTTCCTCCTAGTATTGATTTATAGTTTTACTTTTCTGTGGTCTGAGAAAATACTTGGTATGATTTCAATTTTTAAAAATTTATTGAGATTTGTTTTGTGACCTAATGTATGGTCTATGTTTGAGAATGCTGAATGCACTAATGAGAAGAATCTATATTCTGCTGTTGTTGGGTAGAATGTTCTGTAAATGTCTGTTAGGTATATTTGGTCTCAAGATCAATTTAAGCCCAGTGTTTCCTTGTTGTTTTTCTGTCTCAATGATCTGTGAACTGCTGTGAGTGCAGTGTTGAAGTCTCCCACCATTATTATATTACTGTCTATCTATGTCCAGTAATATTTGTTTTGTGACTCTGACTGTTCCAGTGTTTTGTGCGTATATATTCAGGATTTTTATATCCTCTCGTTGAATTGATTCCTTTATCATTATATAATGACTGACTTTGTCTTTTTTTTACTTTTGTTGATTCAAAGTCTGTTTTATCTGATACAAGCATAGATACTCCTGCTCACTTTTAGTTTCTGTTTGTGTGGGAGATCTGTTTCTAGTCCTTTACCTTCAGGCTATAAGAATCTTTACCAATATGGGGAGTTTCTTATAGTTCTTATGAAAATATGGTTCATATTTTAAAAACCTATCTGCCAATCTATACCTTTAAATGAAGCATTTTATCTATTTATGTACAGTGTTCATAGTTATATGTGAGGTTTGTTTCTGTCATAATGTTATCAAATTGCTTTGTACATTATATGCATCTTTTTCCCCCCCTTTGTTTGTCTTTGTGGTTTGGTAGAGTTCTGTCCTGTTGTAATTTGATTTATTTCTCTTCCTCCTTTGTGTAACTGTTTTCATAAGACCTGTGAGTTTTATACTTTTGTGTATTTTTATGATGGCAAACATTGACCATTTTGTTCCATGTTTAGAACTCCTTTGAATATTTTTATAGGGTTCGTCTAGTGGTGATACATTCCCTCAGTGTTTGGAAAATACCTTGTTTCTCCTTTAGTTATGAAACTTATTTTAGCAGAATACAAAATTTGTGGTTGATAATTTTTTTTTTTCATTTAAGCACGTTGAAAATAGAATCCCAATCTCTTACTGGCTTATAAAGTTTCCACTGAGAAGTCCACTGTTAGTCTGATGGAGTTTCCTTTACAGGTGACTAGATTATTTTCTCTTGCTGATTTTAGGATTTCTTCCTTTATATTGATTTTAGACAATTTAATGACTATATGTTGTGGTGAAATCCATCTGGCAGTGTGTTCTCTTAGTATTCATTTGGCCCCTAGTATTTGCATGTCCAAATCTCTTATAAAACTAGGGAAATTTTCATCCATTATTTCCTTAAATGATTTTCAAAACTATGTTTTTCCTTCTCCCTCAGGAACACCAATGATTCATAAGTTTAGATTCTTTATATAATTCCATGCTTCTCAAAATGTTCATTCTAATTTATTCTTTTTTCTTTATCTTTGTCTAACTAGATTAATTCAAAGCACTTGTCTTCAAATTTTGAGATTCTGTCTTCTGCTTTATCTAGTCAGTTATTGACCCTTTCAGCTGTATTTTGTAATTCCTTCAGTGAATTTTTCATTTCCAAAAGTTCTGTTTGTTCATTTTTAGATAAGAAAAAATTGGTAAAGTTCTCTGTGATAAATTTCTCATTTATATCCAGAATTAATTTTCTGATTTCTTTCTATTGGTGTTCAGATTTCTTTTGGATCTCATTGAGCTTCTATAAAATCAATATTTTGAATTCTTTATCTGGCATTTCAGAAATTTCCTTTTGGTCAGCATCCATTGCTAGAGAGTTAGTATAATCCTTTGAGGGGTATCATAACCCCCTGACTTTTCATGCTTCCAGTATTATGCAGATTTTTTTCTCATTTGGAGAAATAGTCACTTCTTATTATTGAATTACCTGGATTTGGACAGGACGTCCCCCCTCCACACCAAGTCCTTGAGGATGTGACTGTAATATATGTTGTGCAGGGCTGTTTCGCTTTGCTACCAGGTGCATTCAGTGGCAAAGACTATGTATGAATTCCTTGGTTGTAAATTACCATCATGTGGTGGCTTTTTCAAATGCTGGTTGTAGTAGTGGTATACCAGGCAGGTGAGTAGGCTCATGACCTCCTGTGAAGCAAGGGTTATAGGTCACAAGGAGCTTATCTCATTCCTAAGTGCTGTGGGCTTGTGTTACCAGATTTTGTCCTGTGTTGTGCAGGTTGACCTCCAGGCCAGTCAGTGGCACTTGTAGGTAAGAGCTGGCTGTGGTGGTAGTAGTAAAGTTCATGCTTGATCTTTGTTTACCAAGAGAAACTCTCCAATGTCCCAGGCAATGGGCTGGATTGTGGAATGCTCAGTGGTTTGGGTTTTATTCTCAGCCTTAGAGAGCATGTGAAGCTGGGCAGAGCTGGACCAGGCACCCTGCACTTGAACTGGTCCTGCCCACTGCCCCCCCCCCACCCCGCCTCCTGAATAGTGAATGCAAGCACTATCTCTGAGGAGAATTTAGGGAGCAGTCACCAAATGCCTAGATATACGCCTAATAAAGGGTAGAAACACTGCTGCTGCACCAAGTTCCTCACATGTGAAGAGCAGGGCAGCCAAAGCTCCTAGACCAGGTGAGCTGGTGTGGGAATTTGCTTCCCTCTCACTCCTCAGAACCAATGGAGTTGAATCCCACCCTGGCATGAGCTAGGGCACGTAGGAAAGTCAATGCAGATTGGCTTTAGATCGCAGTGCCATCCCTGTCCACAAATCTTGCCACTTGGGGAAAACCATGGCTGTCTAACAAATCTCCTCCCTCTCTGGTTCCACAAAGGGGGAAAGCCCAATTTCAGAACCCATGGCTTGAATGCACTCCACAATCACCACTCAGTTCTGGATGTGGGGGGTCCTTCCCCAACTCCAGTCCCAGCACTCCATTCTCCAGCCCAAGAATCTCTAATACCCATGGGTACTGCTGCTAAGTTACTGAATCCTGCCCAGTGAGCCAGGATTGAAAAGGGCATCCTCCTGTTAGATCCCAGGTCTGGGAAAATGTCTGGAGCATTTCCCAGTATTTTTCTTTCTCACTCTCCTGGCCGCTCGCCATGTTAGCCCCAGGGCTTAGAAGGGCCGAGGTAGTTTCCCATGGCATGGGTGGCATAGTTTCTCAGAGGAAAGGTAGATCACAGAGGTACACTCTTGGCTCCTCTACCATATTGGGGGCTTCACTCACAGTTCTCAGCCAGATGCTGCTACTCAGGGTGCCTTCTCACCTTTTCTTTTCTGAGATTTGAATTTCTGTGCTGCTTCTTGAATAAAAGAGCACTATGTGACTGTACACTTTTTTTTTTTTTTTCTTCCAAATAGGTGAAGCATGCTAGAAAAGTCTCTGATCTGCCACCTTGGGGAAAAAAGAGAGAAGTCCTTTATTTCTTTATTGATCTTATCTTATATCTGGTGGTCCTATCCATTACTGAAATCTCCTACTATTACTGTGTTGATATGTATTTATCCCTTCAATTCTGTCAATGTTTGCTTCACATATTTAAGAGCTCTGATATTTAGTGCATAAATATTTATAATTACTATATAATCCTGGTGAATTGACCCTTTAATCATTATATAGTATCCTTCTTAGTCTCTTGTGACAGTTTTTCACTTAAAGTCTATTTTGCCTCATATTAGTATAGATATCCCTGCTCTCTTTTGGTTACTGTCTGCATTGAATACCTTTTTTCATCCTTCACGTTTAGCCTTTATGTGTTATTAGATCTAAAAGGCTTCTATGCAGCATACCACTGGATCCTATTTTTATTTTTTTTATCCACTTAGCCAATTTATCTTTGGCAGAGGAGTTTAATTTCCTCACTTTAAAGTAATTACTGATATGGAAAGATTTTCTACTGCCATTTTGTTACCTGTTTCCTGTATATCTTGTGGCTTTTTGGACCCTCATTCTTCCCTTACTGTCTTTGACTCCCTTCTCATTTCCTTTTGTGTGCATTGTATGGATATTTTCTTGTGGTTACCACTGCAATTGCAGAAAGTATCTTAAAGTTATAACAAATCTCTTTTAGGCTAATAAGAACTTAATTTCAATTGCGTACACAAATTCTCCTTTACAGCCACCATTTCCCCCCTTATGTTATTGTCATAAATTACTTATTGTACATCAATTAACATAGATTTATAATTTTGTGTGTCTGTGATTTACTTGGTTAGACTTGTATATACAAGAATTAAAAGTGGATTTATGCACTAGAATTACAATATAGGATTCCATATTTATTTAAATGTTTATCATTAGTGGAGAACTTTATAATTTCATATTACTATGTTGGTGCCTACCATCCTTTGTTTAATTTGAAGGACTCTCTTTAGTATTTATTGTCTAGTAATATTGACTAAACAGCTTTTGTTTATCTGGAAAGGTCTTAATTTCTTCTTCATTTCTGAAGGACAGTTTTGCTGGATACAGTATTCTTGATTTTTTTTTTCTTTTAGCACTTTAATCATTCCATTTCTTTTTAGCCTTCAAGGTTTCTATTGAGAAATCTGCTGATAATCTTGGTTGGCTCACTTATATGTGATGAGTTGTTTTTCTCTGGCTGCTTTCAAGATTCTTTGACTCATAACAATTTGATTATAACATGTCTTGGTATGGGTCTCTTCAGGTTTATCACAGTTGGAGTTCATTGAGTTCTTGGAGTTTGTAGGTCCATTTATTTTATCAGCCTTGGGAAGTTTGTTGCCACTTTTTGTTCATATAAGCTCTTTGTCCCTTTCTCTTTCTCTGCTCCTTTTGAGACTCCCATACAACATATATTATTCTGCTCAGGTTCTGTTAATTTATCTTCATTTTTTTTCTTTTTTCTCCTCAGTCTCAATAATTTCAAATGTGTTAACTTCAAGAACACTGATCCTTCTGCTTGCTTAAGTCTACTGTTGAACCCCTCTAGTGAATTATTTAGTTCACTTGTATTTTTCAGGTCCATAGTTTGTTTTTGTTTTTTCAAGCAACAGGGTCTTGCTATGTTGCCCAGGCTAGTCTTGAACTCCTGGACTCAAGCAATCCTCCCTCCTCAGCCTCCCAAAGCGTTAGGATTAGAGGCTTGAGGCATCATGCCTGGCTTTATAATCTTTTGAAAATAGTTTCTCTTTGTTGATATTCTTATTTTGTTCATGCATTGTTTTCCTGATTTCTGTGTAGTTCTGTGTTCTCTTGAAGGTCTTGATCATCTTTATGAGAGTTATTATAAATTTTTTTTTAGGAAGCTTATAGCTCTGCATTTCTTTAAGGCAAATTTCTGGAGCTTAATTTTGTTCCTTTGTTCCGGCCATGGTCCCATTTCTTTGTATGCCTTGTGGTCTTTTGTTGGGATTTGAGCATTTGAAGAAACAGCCGACTTTCTCTTTATGAACTACTTTTATTTGGGGGAAAACTGTGACCAGTCAGTCTGGCTAGAGGTTCTGAGACCTCTCAGATTTTTCCTGGGGATGCATTTTCTTTGGGGTTGTATGTTTACGTTTAGTATATCTGGGTGCTTCTGTCTTCCTTTCTTGTGTCTTCGCGGGAGCTGTTTCTGTTTTAGTCCTCTGTCCTTAATCTCCTACTCCCCCTAGAGCCTGGCTGCAGAACTGCAGAGTCTCTGCTGTCTAACATGCTAAGGCATTAACCTCTGTTTTCAGTGGCCTCTAATCTTGTATCCACACTATGCAACTGCCATTCTCATCAGTTCCCTGAGCAAAGTAATGCAGCCCGCAAGGGAGTTAGCATGCTGGACTTAAGTTTCACTCTATTTCTTCTGTTCCAAGGGAGGGGTCAGGCAAGCAAAATACAAGGAACTCTCTTACCCTCTCAGGCACCATCCATTCTCTTGTTTTTGCACTTGCATGAGTCCTGTAGTCCATTAACTAATTTCTAGGTTTATCACAAAGCTATTATGTATATGTTGCAGATAATTTGTCTCCATAGAAAAACGAGGGTCTGGAGCTTCCTAATCTGCCATCTTGCTAATGTCATTTCTGTATATTATTTCCACAGTGTGTATATAGATCTACATAGATATATATATTTGAAAACTGTAGCAGATAAGGACTAAATGCTTTTTCCTTTACAGACAAAACATTATATTTATTCTCACCTTGAGTCCTTTTCCCAATCCTTACTGTTATTGAATTTCTTTTTATATTCCATTAGAAAATACACATAGCATATGGACTCTCTCCTCCCAAAACTTTCTGTAATACATTCTGCTTGGATATGCTAGTACTATTTTAAGGATGAAAAGTGTAGTAGGTCCTTCTATTAACATACTTATTTTCCAGTATATCATTACATGGACCAATTGTACTCTTTGCTATTCATTAAGAAAAAATGAAAATATATCTCTACCAGTAAATGGAGTTCTTAGATGGTTTCATTTTCAAATGTGAAAATTAGGTTTGATTGTTCATTCTTAAAAGCAAACATTTATTGAAGGTCTGTTCTGTGCAGATATCTTTACTGATTGGGGGATATAAAGATGAAGCGGACATAATCCCATCCTTAATGAGCTTACAGTGTGATAGCAGGGTGGGGAGAGGGGGCAGAAAAAAATAAACAAATAGTGACAACATAGAAGTAGAGAGGAGTCCAGGTGCTGTGACTCATGCCCGTAATCCCAGAAATTTGGGAGGCTGAGGCGGGCAGATTGCTTGAGCCAAGCAGTTCCAGACCAGCCTGGGCAACATGGCAAAACTCCATCTCTTTAAAAAAAAAAAAAAAGAAATACAAAAATTAGCTAGGCATGGTGGCACACACATGTACTCCCAGCTACGTGGGAGGCTAAGTGGGAGAAGCACCTGACCTGGGGAGATTGAGGCTGTTAAGGCTGCAGTGAGCCGTGATCATGTCACTGCACTCCCGCCTGGGTGACAGAGTGAGACCTTATCTCAAAAAAAAAAAAAAAAAAAAAAAAGTAGAGGAGAAAAGTTTTTGGAAGATGCTAAAGGACATATTTTGGGTCCTTTATATTTGTAAACATGTTTAAATTGCGTTTTCCTGAATATAAAATGAAAGTAAGATCCATAGTGGCAGCAATTTAATATGGTTATAACTTTGAGAAAGGACAACAAGAGTTAGAAAAAAAATTTATATTAACTATTTTAAATCTGATAGGCTTATAGTTATAATATGTGATATTTTTGAAATATAATATTGAGTGTACTCAATTCTAGGAAAGGTTCTAGATGTGACTAGTACTTTGGCACCACCTACTAAACAAAGCTTAATGTCTTAAAGTAATAAACTACAAAAAGGCAGAATTTTGGTGGGGGTGGGATACAGGATGGTATAGGGAGTGGTTATAGCCTGAGTGACCTATTACTTTATAATCACTGTGTTCAGTTTGTGGAAAGGTTAAGGGTTTGGTCTGAAAGACCCTGAATTGGGTAAATTTGAATTATTGCTAGGAAGCATGAATTACCTAGAATTTTGCTTTGACTTTCTAGAATGCAGATTTTTAAACTGGGAGTCCATGTGCCAAATTCAGTTTACAGATGTTTGATCTACAATATTTAACAACTATTTTGAATTATTTACCAACACTTAAAAGTTGGCACATTTAGGTGAGCTTTCATTCTGTTTTGTGCAATGGAAGCTACCCTAATTCATAAAAAAATGGAGAGATTTAGCATAAAAATCCAGCGTTCCGGCTTTTTGAAAAGTCAGAAGATTTTGCAGTGTTTGGCCTCCATTTCCTAAGAGCCACAGTCTGCTTAATCAGAATGGCTACTGCCCACTTTAGTGGGGGCAGGCACACTCCACTTCATCCCAGTCCCCATTAAACTCTATTATTTCTGTGACATCAAGGCTGAATATCTGTTCTACTTATCAGGCTTATACTTCTAAAGGCATCAAACTACAGATCACATGGGCCAAATGCAGCCCTACATCTATTTTTTTATGGTCCACAATCTAAGAATGGTTTTTATATTTTCAAATGGTTGAAAAAAGACAAGAAAGGTATATTTTTAGATGTGAAAATTACATGAAATTAAAATTTCAGTGTCCAAATAAAGTTTTATTGGAGCATAGCCACACTTGTTTGTTTACATATTGTCTAAGGCCGCTTTTGTGCTATAGTGTTGGAGTTGAGTAGTTGAGATAGAGGCCATATGACTTGAGAAGCCTAAACTATTTACTATCTGGCCCTTTAAAAAATTTGCTGAGCCTTGATGCAGAACAAAAGGAAAAGCTCTCCTTACCCCCCTTTTAATTTTTTCCTTTTCTTGTCTCTTTCACTGTTTTTTTGCTGTCCTATCTTAACATGTTCCTTTAGATCCAGGCTAGAATTACGTTATCAAATTCCATTTCACAGCAAGAATGAAAACAGTGAAAAACTCAGGAGACCAGGGTTCTGATCTCTGTGTTTAACTATCTGTGATCTTAGACAAGTCATTTAATCTCTCAGAGCTTCTATTTCCTCATTTGTTCAACAAAAGTGCTAAATTAGATCATCTCTAAAATATTTCTTATTTTCAATTCCATGAAGTAGACAAAAAAGAAAAAAGAGATAAGCTGGGTGAATAAAAATGTAAAGGACAAAGACTAAAGAATGATTGGAAGACTCCTGGTTGCTAGGTAGGTAGGATAGAATAATAATTGCCACCTTTATTCAGTTAGCCCATTTACATATATTATCTCTAATTCTCATAATGACCCTTTAAGGTAGGTATCATTACCCCATTTGCAGATGCAGAAACTGAGGGTCAAAGAGGTTAATTGGCTTGCTCTAAACCAATATCTATTAAGTGGCAAAAGAATCAAGGTTCATACCTGAAATGTCTGGCACAAAGCCAGTGCTCTTCCATTTCAACAAACTGCTAAAGTCAAAAGAAGAGAAGTGAGCTAAGAGAACTTATTGCTGTTATACATTTGTTTTCTGAAATAAATGGCACTGTTTCTCTGGTGATCTTATACATTATTCTTTAAACCTATCTATTCTTTTGTTGGCTTTGTGCCTTCAAAGGAGATACCCTTTCCAGTCTAAAATCTCCAAAGGATTTTCAAGGTAAAACACTTTTCAAGATGTTCAATCACATGGAAGAATGAAAATCTTTTATAATATTGTTTGTTAAACTGACAGCTCTACTTAACAGAAACCATTAAAATATTTACAAAGTAGCAGCTGCTCTTGTAAAAAAGTACAGCTTTTTGGAGGCATAAAAATGAACAAGTTGATAAGTATAAGATAAGCCATTTGGTGACTTCTTTATGTACATTGCACAATATATGGAAAATTCTGATATTTACACAGCAATTATACTACAAAGCCTTTTAAGTTAAAAGGACACAGACTGAGTAAGAACTGAACTGTTTACAAGAATTTTCCATACTGATCTTGGAAACAATTTAGGGAACCCCCAAACATAATCCTTTAATAAGCTTTAGGTTTTAGGTGTTTTTTTTTTTTTTTTCCAAAAAAGCTTTTTTTCTTAGAAGATAGTTATATATGAATGAATCTCTATTGAACTCATTTGCGTTTTATATTCTACTACAATTACAGCCAAGTTTCTTATATAAATAATTAGAAGTTGTGGGAAATAGATCAAGAGAGCAAACCAATATATGTTAGCAAAAATGTTTAAAAGTAACTGAACGTTTGCATTTTATGCCTTTATCTGTTGATATGACATTATTTATTTATTTAGAAACAAGGCCTTGCTCTGTTGTCCAGGCTGGAGTGCAGTGGCATGATCATAGCTCACTGCAACCTCTAACTGCTAGGCTTAAGCAATCCTCCCTAGCTCAGCCTCCTAGGTACAAGCATGAACCACCATGCCTGGCTAATTTTTAAATTACTTTTGTAGAGATGGGGTCTAACTATGTTGCCTAGGCTAGTAATTTGACATTTTATATATAAGCTAAGTGATTTTTTTTTAAAGTAAACAATCATTAAAAATCTGCATTGTTGGGTAAAAATTAATTTTATCAAAATACAGCAGTCATATGTAACTTTTACAACCCAAGGTTATTTATAAGGAAAAAAATGTATATGTATGTGAAGATGGCTTTTTGCAAAATTTGAGTTAATGGAAGAATGATACTGGTCATGATCCTGTGATAACATGAGCTTGCTGATTTATTTAATGACTTCTACTTACTGGTAAGAACATTAGATTGAAAAGAAAGAAAACCTTCTGGTAGTGATTTATAAATCTGCGATATACTAATAGCTTGAGAAAACCACATACTTTCATTTTTAAATATCCCTATAAATTATGGAATTATTACAAACCTTTAAAAATGTTTTGATATTATTCTTTTTCTACCTTCAAGTTCACTTAGTTCACACTTTGTTGTCCTTCCAAATACAAATTTTCCATGCTGTTCTTAAGGAAAATAATATTTTTCCATTTTTTAAAACTAGAAAAAGGCAGGAGACTAAGATGATGATGGAGGAAGTGTTAGGATGTTCAATAAGTGTCAGCAGCTTATCAAAAGAAAGAAAAAAAATAGTGTTACCTTGACCAAAAGGGTGAAAGCAGGCAACTTATCTTTTAGGGTAAATGTTATGAAGTCCCACACTGTTGGTCTTAGTTACTTCAAAGTGTTGATGTGATCTCTATGGAAGTTATGCCTTCCTGTGTAAGAAATATCTGCATATATATTGTTGACAATTCTTTTCATTAGAAAAATAAGCAAAACAGGAAAAATATGCAATTAATGATAATGTGTTATATTTATGTATAAAAGTTTGTTTTTAACATTGAGTTTTCCCTTCTCATCTTAGAAATCTTTGATATGAGTTGATGTGCCTATATGGAAATAAGCAGTCATTCTTTGGGGGAGATGTAAATATATTGAGACCAAAGTATTTTCTAAAAATTTCATTTTCAATTATCATTACTATGTGTTGGTCAATACATTGAGTTTCACTGTCTATATATTATCAAAGCATATCACAGGAAAAAGCAGATATTTGAACCAGTTTATTCCAGCATAACTTGGTAGGAAAAGAAATTTTATTAAACAAGATCAGATTTCAGTTTTCATTGCTTGTTGCAGGTAGAAAATATAATAAATATCAGGAATCACAAAATCTGTTTATTGTATTTCAATAGTAATCAGTTGGTTTTCTATGACTTAAATGTACTGGTAGGATACTAGTTATTACTGTTTTATTTTTACATATTTTCTCAAAAATGTATGGTAATTTTATCGTTAAATATAGGGCTAGGAAATATATAAACGACTGACTAGTCTTGATTAAATGACTTAATAGTCTTTACATTTCAAAAATCTTTTAGAGTTAGTATTTAATTTATTTTGCATTCATTCTTTACATTTTTATTGACTCAAAACTAAGATGACATTTTTATAATTGGTAGAGGAATCAAAGGCCGATGAGCCTTTTTATTCAGTGTTTCATAGACGCAGATTTACAGACTGTTCAACTAAACTGTACTGAGTCAGGCAACAATAATTACTGATAATTATGAGATTTATTCTAGACTCTGCCATGTGATCTTAAGCAGGTCATGTAATCTCTCAGATTGTTGGAAGTGGCATTTAGAAGTGGGCATCTTACATATTATTGGTAAATCAATACAGTTTACCGTAACCTTGACAACATGGGTTTGAACTGCGTGGGTCCACTTATACATGGATTTTTTTTCTTTTTACTTTTTTTTGATTTGATTTTTTTTGAGACAGGATCTTATTCTGGCATCCAGGCTGGATCACAGATCACTGCAGCCTCGAACTCCTGGGCTTAAGCGATCCTCCTGCCTCAGCATCCCAAAGGGTTACAGGCGTGAGCCACCATGCCAGGACAGACATAGATTTTTTTCAACAAATATATCAAAAAAAGTTTTTGGAGGTTTGTGACAATTTGAAAAACTCAAAAGATGAACCACATAGGCTAAAAATATCCAAAAAAATTAAGAAACAGGTATTTCATGAAATCAAAAAAAAAATGTAGATACTAGTCTAAGATAAATACAAATCTATTATAAAAAAGTTAAAATTTATCAAAATGTGTACACACACTTATAGACCATACATGGAACCATTCAATCAAAATAAATGTTAACAAACATAAAGATTGAATATTAAATCATAATCACATAAAATTAATTGTAGTACACATGCTATACTACTGTAATAATTATATTGAGTCTCTGCTTAAAATGCTGCATGATGCTAATCATCTATCCACGAGCAGTCTGTCTCTTAAGTAAATTGTGTATCATAGTTCTGTGTTTTTCATTATTTTTAGTGCAATACCAGAAACCTTGAGTAACACTATCAATCCCCTATGAAGTACCACTAGTGATGCTGGAAGTTCTGCCAAGAAATAGAGAAAAGTCCTGACATTACAAGAAAATGGTGAATTGCTTGATATGTACGATAGACTGGGGACCTGCAGCTGTGGTTGCTCACCATTTCAAGATAAATGAATCCAGCATAAGGACCATTCTAAAAAAGGAAAAAGAAATTCATGAAGCTGTCACTGAAGCTATGCCAGCAGGTGCTAAAATCTTGCACTTTTTGCAAAATATCCTTTTATCTTGTTTTGAAAATACAGGTTTCATGTGGGTACAGGATTCCTATGACAAAGACATATCTATAGACTATAATGATTTGAGAAAAAGTGAAGTCATTATATGACAACTTAAAGCAAAAGGAAGGTGAAGGATCTAAAGCTGGAGAATTTAATGTCAGCAAAGGATGGTCTGGTAATTTTAGAAAGGTGTTTGGCTTGAAAAATATCAAGATAACAGGAGAAGCAGCTTCTGCTGACCAAGAAGCAGCAGACAAGTTCTCAGGCACCATTAAGAAAATCATTGAGGAGAAAGGATATCAACCTGAGGTGTTTAATGCAGATAAAAGTGCTTGATTCTTGGGGAAAAAAATGCCACAAAGGACTTTTATTAGTAAGGAAGACATGAGTGCCTCTGCATATGAGTAGTCAGACCATGAGGAAGAAGACATAGAAGAACCAGTGCCAGAAAACAAATTGACAGGAATCTGGCAGAAGGGTTCTGACTGTTCAAGACTGCTTTTGACTGCTTCTGACACAGACTCTTCTATGAAACAGGCACTGAAACTAAAGCAAACAATGGAAGAAGGATTGGTACAATATAGAAACATCTTTAGAGAAATGAAAAACAGAAATTATGGTGTATTTCCATAAAGTTACACCAATTATGCCTACCTCTCTTGCCTCTCCTTCAACCTCCTTCATGTATTCTGCCTCTGCCACCCCAAGATAGCAATACCCACCCCTCCTCTTCCTCCTTCTCAGCCTACTCAACACGAAGACAACACGGATGAAGACCTTTATAATTCACTTCCATTTAATGGTAAATATATTTTCCCTTCCTTATGATTTTTGTAATAAAATTTTCTTTCTTCTAGCTTACTTTATTGTAAGAAGATAGTATATAACATATAAAACATATGTTAATTGATTGTTTATGCTATTGGTAAGGCTTCCAATCAACAGTTGGCTACTAGTAGTTAAGTTCTGGGAAAGTCAAAAGTTATACATGGATTTTCTACTTCATGGGGGTGCCCCTAAACCCCACCTTGTTCAAGGGTTAGTTGTACTTTTAAAAGGGCAATTTGGCAGTATTAATAAAAATAAAAATATTCATATTCTTTGGCCTAGAAAGCCTACCTATTGCAATATATCCTATAAAAAATATCAATAGAATGAGCATGAAGATATGTATAAGGGTACTTATGCAAGCTTGTGATTAAACGTACATAATTTATTAAGGAAATTTCAACATGTCTGAAACCAGTCATTATTTAGCTCCCACTTATAAGTGAGAACATGCAATATTTGTCTTTCTGTATTTGACTTGTTTCACTTAATGGCTTCCAGTTCTATCCATGTTGCTGCAAGACCTCCTTTTCTAACTAGCCAAAGAAAGTTCTCTGGTTGTTTTCATCAGATTGGGCCCACTTGGATAATACAGAATAATTTCTCTGTAATCTTAGTTAAATCTGCAAAGTCCCTTTTGCCGTGTAATGTAGCATATTCACAAGTTCTAGGGATTAGAATGTGAACATCTCTCGGGGGAGATATTTTGTCTACTATTCATTTTTAGGAAGGGTTCTCCCATTTACGGTTTATACCAGATTTCACCCATGTTTTCTTCTAGTACTTACATGGTTTCATTTGTTTACATTTAAATCCCTCATCCTTCTGGAATTTATCATGATGTGAGGAGTGAATCCAATTTTATCATTAAAAAATCTAATATACTTACAGAAATTCCATTTATTAAAAAGCTGAAGTTCATCTTTTCTTCACTGCTTTGAACTGCCTTTATCATACACTAAATTTCCATATGGATTTTCTGCTCATTTCCATTGGGATATCAATATACTCGGTAATTTTAATTAAATAGTTTTTACAGTATGTTTAAATGTCCATAGGGCTAGGTTCTTGTTACTATTCTTTTGTAGGATATTCCTAGATTTTTTTTTACTGGCTTTCCAAATAAATTTTACAATTAACTTGTGGACCCCAGGGAAAAATAGTCTGATGGTATTTTTATATGCATAATGTTAAATTTGTAAGTTAACTTAGGGAGGGGTGATCTCCTGTGTTGAAGGAAGAGCCTGGTGGGAGGTGATTGTATCATGGAGGCAGATTTCCCCCCACCTTGCTGTTCTACTAATAGTGAGTGAGTTCTCATGAGATCGAGTTGTTTAAAAGTGTGTGGCACCTTCACCTTCCCTCTCTTCCTCCTGCTCACCCTTTGCCTTCTGCCACGACTGTAAGTTTCCTGAGGCCTCTTATCTTTGTAAATTACCCAGTCTCAGTTCTTTATAGCAATGTGAGAAAGGACTAATACAGAAAAGTGGTACTGGGAGAGGAGCATTGATATAAAGATACCTGAAAATGTGGAAGCAACTTTGGAACTGGGTAGTGAGCAGAAGTTGGAACAGTTTGGAGGGCTCAGAAAAGACAGGAAGATGAGGGAAAGTTTGTAGCTTCTTAGAGACTGGTTAAATTATTGAAGTCCAGGCTAAGGTAGTCTCAGATGGAGATGAGAAACTTACTGGGAACTGGAGTAAAGTCACTCTTGCTATGCTTTAGCAGAGACTGACAGCATTGTGCCCCTGCTCTGGGGATCTGTGGAACTTTCAACTTGAGAGTCATGATTTAGGGTATATGGTGGAAGAATTTCTGAGCAGCACACCATTCAAGGTTTGGCCCAGCTGCTTCTAACAACATATGGTCATATGAGTGAGTAGAGATGATATGAAACTGGAACTTATATTTAAAGGGGAAACAAAGTGTAAAAGTTTGGAAAATTTGCAGCCTAACCATGTGGTAGAAAATAAAAATCCACTTTCTGGGGAGGAATTCAAGCTGGCTGCAGAAATTTGCATAAGAGGAGCTGAATGTTAGTAAAGACAATAAGGAAAATGCCTCCAAGGCATTTCAGAGACCTTTGCAGCAGCCCCTCCTATCACAAGCCTGGAGGCCTAGGAGGGAAGAATAGTTTTGTGGGCAAAGCTTGGGGCCCTACTGCTCTGTGCAGCCTCCAGACATGGCACCCTTCATCGGGGCTGCCGCAACTCCAGCCATGGCTAAAATGAGCCAAGGTATAGCTTGCGCCATTGCTTCAGAGGGTGCAAGCCCTAAGCCTTGGTGGCTTCCATGTGGTATTAAGCCTGCAGGTGCACAGTGTAAGAGTTGAGGCTTGGGAACTTCAGCCTAGATATCAGAGGATGTATGGACACACCTGGATGTCCAGGCAGAAGTCTGCTGCAGGGGCAGGACCCTCATTGAGAACTTCTGCTACAGCAGTGCAGACAGGAACTGTGGGGTTGGAGGCCCCCCATTTCCCCGCCCAGAGTCCCCACTGGGGCACTGCCTAGTGGAGCTGTGAGAAGAGGGCCACCATCCCCCAGACCCCAGAATGGTAGATACACCAACAGCTTGTACTGTGCACCTGGAAAAACCACAGGCACTCAACAGCAGCTCATGAAAGCAGCCATGGGAGCAGAGCCAACTATCTAGGGCCTTGGGAGCCCAGTGCTTGTATCAGCATGTGCTCGATGTGAGACACGGAGTGAAGGGAGATTATTTTGGAGCTTTAAAACCTAATGACTGCTCTGGTGGGTTTCAGACTTGCATGGGGCCTGTAGTCCCTTTATTTTGGCTGCTTTATCCCTTTTGGAATGGGTGTATTTATCCAATACCTGTACCCCCATTGTATCTTGAAAGTAACTAACTTGTTTTTGATTTTACAGGTTCATAGGTGGAAGGGACTTGCCTTTTTTAAGATGAGAAAAGGGAAAACTCATGCATTGTTGGTGGGAATGTAATTTAGTACAACCACTATGGAGAACAGGTTGGAGGTTCCTCAAAAAACTAAAACTAGAGCTATCATGTGATTCAACAATCCCACTGCTGGGTATCTACTCAAAAGAAGTTAAATTCATCTATCAAATAAATATCTGCACTCCCATATTTGTTGCAGTGTGGTTCACAGTAACCAAGACTTGGAAGCAACCTAAGTGTTCACCAGCAGATGAGTGGATAAAGAAAATGTGGTATACATACACAATGGCGTATTATTCAGCCGTAAAAAAGAATGAGATCCTGTTATCTGCAACAACACGGATGGAACTGGATGAAATAAGCCAGGCACAGAAAGACAAACTTCTCATGTTCTCATTTGTAAGAGCTAAAAATTAAAATAATTGTACTCAGATAGCATAGAAGGATGGCTACCAGAGGCTGGGAAGAGTAATGGGGGAGGTAGTGGGGAAGTGAAGGTGGTTGCTGCGTACAACAAAATAGAATGAATAAGACCTAGTATTTGCTAGCACAACAGGGTGTCTATGGTAAAAAATAGTTGTACATTTTAAAATAACTAAAAGAGTATAATTGGACTGTTTGTAAAATAGAGAGTAGAAGGATGGTTACCAGAGCTGGGGAGGTGGAGATGGTTAACAGATACCAAAAAAAAGATAGTTAGAAATAATGAATAAGACATAGTATTTGACAGCACAACAGGGTGACTTTAGTCAATAATAATTTAATTGTACACTTTAAAATGACTAAAAGGGTATAACTAGATTGTAACAGAAAGGATAAATACCTGAGGTGATGGATACCCCATTTCCACAATGTGATTATTATACATTGCATGCCTGTTTCAGAATATCTCATATACTCCATAAAGATCTATACATACTATATACTCACAAAAATTAAAAACAAATTAATAAAAAAATGACAGGTGCCAATGGTATTATATAAAGATATCAATATAAATGCAATTATTGGAATAAATACAAACTTTACTAAGTACTAAAAGTTTATACACACACACTCGCATGCACCCCAAATAAGGCAGACAGTACAGACTCTGTATGTGTGTACAGTGAAACAATATGACAAATTTGATACCAGATATAAACATTCATCTTATCAATGAATGTAAATGGGCTGAACTCACTTATAAAAAGTTCAGATTAGTAACAAAGCAAAATCTAAAACTATGCTGAATATCAGATACACAGATAGATACACAGACAAGGGAAGGAAGGAGGAAGAGGAAGAATGAGAGATTGATTTAGAATGGTTGAAAATAAAAGATAAACAAAGATGCAGACAAATGAAATGTGACACCTAGTCTTGGTATCTGAGAAAGGTATATAATTCAGATTAAAAAGAGACAGAAGGAGGGCTTTCATAATGCTAAATACTACAATTCACAATGAAGATGTAACGCTTTATGGAATCTCCTAATAACACAGCAACAGCTTTCATTAAGCAGAAGTTACAGGGCTGCAAGTAGAGACAGAAAGAACTGCACTATAAAAGGAAACTTTAACGTACCTCTCTCAATTTAAGAAAAATCAAGTGCACAAAAAAGGAAATAGAAAATCTAAACAACATAATCAATGAGGTAGATCTTTTAGATCTGTATTAAACTCTGAATTCTGATAATGGAGGATATGCCTTTTTTTAAGTGCTTATGGGAACATTCAGGAAAAGTTGGCCATATCTTAGGCAACAAATGAAACTTCAATCATAAGTCAGTTTCAAAGAACAGAAACAATAGAGAAAAATACACTCTGATCTGGAAGCAATAAAATGAGAAATGATTAATAAAATACAATCAAAAGGCCTGCTATTTGGCATCTTAAAAACATACTGTTGAATAATTCTTAAACTGCAGAATTTCTTGAAAATAAAACTAAAGAAAATCCTATATATATAAAAAACGATTGAGTTATTAGGGTAAAATGTATAGTACTTAATGTTTATATCAATAAAAATGAAATTTAAGAAAATCAGAAATCCTTAGAAGCTGTGAAATAGAGCAGTCCCCTCCTCAAAAAAATGGCAGAAGGAAGGACTGAATTTAAAAAGCAGAAATTAATGCCAGAATTTTTAGAAATTAAATCTAGAAAATAGACAATAGAAATAACAAATCCCAAATCTGGCCACTTGAAAAATAAATCACAAAAATAATCAGCTGTTGGAGGAAGGGAAAAGGCACAAATATACAAAATAGAAATGATAAATAATTACCAAACAGAAAATTTTAAGTATTATAAGAGAATACTTCATACAACTCTATGCAAATAAATTTGAAGAGTTACATTGGATGGATAATTTCTAAGAAAATTACAGTTTACCAGACTAACATTAAGTCTTAAATGACAATTTACCTTAGAAGAGAATAGGAAACTTCAAGTCCTCCCTCCACAATAACAGTCCCAGCTCAAAAAGTTTAGTGACGAAATTATACCAAACCTATAAAAATCAGATTACCCAATCATTCTTAAACTTTACTAGAGCATTAAAAGAGAGGAAATTGTCAAAATTGATGTTATAAATAAAGTATAACATTGATCTAAAACCTTAAAACCTATTGTACTGCAGATCATTCTCACTCTGAGTATCAGTGTAAAAACTTTTTAAGTATTAGCATGTGGAATCCAAAGCATATTTTTAAAATACTATATCATGACCAAGAGGGGTTTATTCCAGTTTGCAAGTATGATTTTTGTATTAGTCCATTCTCACATTGCTATAAGGCACTACCTCCTGAGACTGGGTAAATTATAAAGAAAATAGCTTTAATTGACTCTCAGTTCTGCAGGCTGTACAGGAAGCATGGCTGGAGAGACCTCAGGAAACTTATAATCATGGTGGAAGGCAAAGAGGAAGCAGGCATGTCCTACATGTCTGGAGCAGGAGGAAGAGAGTGAAGGTGAAGGTGCCACACTTTTAAACAACCAGATCTCATGAGAATTCACTATTATGAGAACAGCAAGGGGGAAATCCTCCCCCATGATCCAATTACCTCCCGCCAGGCTCCTCCTCTAACATTGGGAAATACAGTTTGACATTAGATTTGGTAGATTTGGGTGAGGACAAAGACCCAAACCATATCATTTAACCCCTGGTCCCTCCCATATTGTATGTATCTGTTAACCATCTCCACCTCCCCAGCTCTGGTAACCATCCTTCTACTCTCCATTTTACAAACAGTCCAATTATACTCTTTTAGTTATTTTAAAATGTACAACTATTTTTTACCATAGACACCCTGTTGTGCTAGCAAATACTAGGTCTTATTCATTCTATTTTGTTGTACGCAGCAACCACCCTCACTTCCCCACTACCTCCCCCATTACTCTTCCCAGCCTCTGGTAGCCATCCTTCTATGCTATCTGAGTACAATTATTTTAATTTTTAGCTCTTACAAATGAGAACATGAGAAGTTTGTCTTTCTGTGCCTGGCTTATTTCATCCAGTTCCATCCGTGTTGTTGCAGATAACAGGATCTCATTCTTTTTTATGGCTGAATAGTACACCATTGTGTATATATACATTTTCTTTATCCATTCATCTGCTGATGAACACTTAGGTTACTTCCAAGTCTTGGCTACTGTGAACCACACTGCAACAAACATGGGAGTGCAGATATCTCTTTGATAGAATAATTTACCTTCTTTTGAGTAGATACCCAGCAGTGGGATTGTTGAATCAGATGGTAGCTCTAGTTTTAGTTTTTTGAGGAACCTCCAACCTGTTCTCCATAGTGGTTGTATTAAATTACATTCCCACCAACAATGCATGAGTTTTCCCTTTTCTCCACATCCTCACCAGCTTTTCTTATTACCTGTCTTTTGGATAATAGCCATTTTAATTGGGGTGAGATGACATCCCATTGTAGTTTTGATTTGTATTTCTCTGGTGATCAGTGATGTTGAGCACATTTTTATATGGCTGTTTGCCATTTGTATATATATATATTTTTTCCCAGACAGAGTCTCGCTCTTATCACCCAGGCTGGAGTGCAATGGCACAGTCTCGGCTCACTGCAACCTCCACCTCCCAGGTTCAAGCAATTTTCTTGCCTCAGCCTCCGGAGTAGCTGGGATTACAGGCACCTGCCACCATGCCCGGCTAATTTTTGTGCTTTTAGTTGAGACAGGGTTTCACCATGTTGGCCAAGCTGGTATCAAACTCCTGACCTCAGGTAATCTGCCCACCTCAGCCTCCCAAAGTGTTGGGATTAAAGGCATGAGCCACTGTGCCTGGCTTGTATGTCTTCCTTTGAGAAATGTCTATTTAAGTCTTTAGCTCATTTTAAAATAGGATTATTACATGTTTTTTCCCTACAGAGTTGTTTCAATTCCTTATATATTCTGGTTATTAATCCCTTGTCAGGTGGCTAGTTTGCGGTATTTTCCCCCATTCTCTGGCTTGTCTCTTCACTTTGTGGATTGTTTCCTTTGCTGTGTAGAAGCTTTTAAACCTGATATGATCCCATTTGTCCATTTTTGCTTTAGTTACCTGTGCTTGTGGTGTATTAGCTCAGAAGTTTCTACCCAGACCAATGCCCTGGAGCATTTCCCCAATATTTTCTTGTATTAGTTTGAGGTTGTAGATTTAAGTCATTTCAATTTGATTTTTGTATATGGCAAGAGATATGGGTATAGTTTCATTCTTCTACATATGGATATCCAGTTTTCCCAGTACCGTTTATTGAAGAGACTATCTTCCCCAGTGTATGCTCTTGTCACCTTTGTTGACAATGAGTTCACTGGAAGTGTGTGGATTTGTTTCTGGTTAGCTGTTTCGTTCCATTGGTCTGCATGTCTATTTTTATGCCGGTACCATGTTGTTTTGGTTACTACTGCTCTGTTGTATAATTTTAAGGTAATATGATACTTTTTGCTTAGGATTGCTTTGGCTACTCTGTGTCTTTTGTGGTTCCATGTAAATTTTAGGGTTTTTTTTTTTTTTTTTTTTTCTATTTCTGTGAAGAATGTCAGTGGTATTTTGATAAGGATTGCATTGAATATGTAGATTGTTTTGGTAGTATGGACATTTTATCAATATTGATTCTTCCAGTCCACGAACATGGAATATCTTTCCACTTTTTGGTGTTCTCTTCAATTTCTGTCATCAGTGTTTTATAGTTTTCATTATACAGATTTTTCACTTCTTTGGTTAAGTTAATTCCTAGGTATTTTATTTTATTTGTGGCTATTGTAAATGGGATTACTTTTAAAATTTCTTCTTCACATTGTTCACTGTTGGTATATAGAAATGCTACTGATTTTTGTAGGTTGATTTTGTAACCCACAGCCCCACTGAATTTATCAGTTCTCACGGTTCTTTTGTGTGGATTCTTCACATTTTTTCAAGTATAAGATTATAGCATCTGCAAACCAGGACAGTTTGACTTCTTCCTTTCCAATATGGATGCCCTTTATTTCTTTCTCTTGTCTAATTGCTCTTGCTAAGACCTCCAGTACTATGTTGAATAACAGTGGTGAAAGCAGGCATCCTTGCTGTGTCCCCATTCTTAGAGGAAATGCTTTCAGTTTTTTCTCATTCAGTATGTTACCAGCTGTGGGTCTGTCATATATGGCTTTTATTAAGCTGAGGTATATTCTTTCTACACCATTTTTGATGGTTTTTAATCCTGAAGTGATGTTGAATTTTATCAAATGCTTTTTTAGCATCAAATGAAAACGGTCATATGGTTTTTGTCTTTCATTCTGTTGCTATGATATATCACATTCATTGATCTGCATATTTTGAACCATCCTTTCCTCCCAGGAGTAAATTTCACTAGGTCATGATGAATGCTCTTTTTAATGTATTGTTGAATTTGGTTTGCTAGTATTTTGTTGAGGATTTTTGCATCAATATTCATCAGAGATATTTACCAGCCATTTTCTTTTTTTCCTGTCATTTTTAGAGGAGTAGTCTGTTGGTTCTTTACTGTGAGCATTACAGGAATTAGTAACCAGTTTCCCCCTTTATCCTTCTTCTCTCCCAGTGTCAGATATGAAGTAATATACTTTTCATTTCTAGCCAGCACCTGTAAGAAAGTCCTTTATTTATTTTATTTTTTTCCTTTTCTTGGAGACAGGGTCGCACTCTGTCATCCAGACCGGAGCACAGTGGCTCATGGTTCACTGCAGCCTTGATCTCCTGGACTCAAGCAATCCTCCCACATCAGCCTCCTGAGAAGCTGGGAGTATAGGAGTGTGCCACCATGCCTGGCTAATTTTTGTACTTTCTATAGAGGTGGAGTTTTGCCATGTTACCCAGGCTGGGCTCAAGTGATCCTCCTGTCTCAGCATCCCACTTACTATATTTTTATTCTACTCTTCTTATTCTCCCTATATTTTTATTTGTTTTGGGTTGTGTCATTATCTCACTTTAACTATCATTTAGGTTTTTTTTTTTTTAAATTTACTTACAAGCTAATAGTTTTTTATTTATTGTGGTAAAAAACACATAAGAAAACTTACTATCTTAACCATTTTTAAGTGAATACTTCAGTAGTGTTGAGTATACTCACGTCGATGGGCAACAGATTGCTTGAACTTTTTAATCTTGCAAAACTGAAACCCATTAAACACTAATTCTCCTCCTCCCTTTTCTCCAGCTCTTGACAACCACCACTTTGTTTCTATGTGTTATGACCACTTTAGCTACTTCATATGAGTGGAATCATATAGTATTTACCCTTTTGTGACTGGCTTCATCAGTTAGTTTTAAATGTAGATATATTTATTATGCTTATCACTAGTCCTTACATAGAAGTCTCAAGTCATGTTGGTTGTTTGAATCTCATTATCCAATAGATTTCCTACTAGTGGCTCATGGAAATAATAGTGATATGGTTTGGCTCTGTGTCCATACCCAAATCTCATGTCAAACTCATGACAGTGAGTTCTCACAAGACTTGGTTGTTTCTGTAGCACCTCCCCCTTCACTCTCTTTCTCCCTCTCCACCATGTGAAGAAGGTGCTTGCTTCCCCTTCACCCTTCCACCCTGATGTAAGTTTCCTGAGGCCTCCCCAGCCATGCCTTCTGTACAGCATGCAGAACTATGAGTCAATTAAACCTCTTTTCTTAATAAATTACCCAGGCTCTGGTAGTTCTTTATAGCAATGTGAGAATGGACCTAATGCAAATAGGTTGTTTTGGCTCACCTTTTTCTTGAGTCTCTTAAATATATATATATATATATATATATATATATATATATATTTTTTTTTTTTTTTAAGAGAAAGAGAAGCGGGGGCCCAGGGGACCGGCGCTCAGCTTACAGAGGACCCACGCCGGCACCGGTCTCTCAGTTCCCTTAGTATTTATTGATAATTATCTTTACCATCTTAAAGACAGGGGAGTGGCAGGACAATAGGATCAAAGAAAAAGAGGAAATCGGCAGTAAGACATATGAACAAAACCTCTGAGACATGAATAAGTTTAAAGGAAAATGCTGTGCCTTGAGATGCATATGCAAACATCTCCATAAACCTTTTAGTAGCATTGTTTCAGTCTATCACATGGGGAGAAACCTTAGACAACACCTAGCTTTCCTAGGCAGAGGTCCCTGCGACCTTTGGCCGTGTACGTGTCCTTGGGTAGTTGAAATTAAGAGAATGGTGATGACTTTTACCCAGCAAGCTGCCTTCAGGCACTTGTTTAACAAAGACACATCCTGCACAACCCAAAATCCATTCAACCTTGAGTCACCGCAGCACATGTCTCTTGCAAGGACAAGGTTGGGGGTAGGGTCACAGATGAACAGTATCTCAAATACAGAACAAAGAACAAAATGGAGTCTCTTATGTCTACTTCTTTCTATATAGACACAGTAACAGGCTGATCTCTCTTTCTTTTCCCCACATTTCCCCCTTTTCTTTTCAACAAAACTACCATTGTCATCATGACACCGAGATTACATACTTCACAAAGTAATAGAATATTACAAAGCAAGTGGAGGCAGGATGAGATCACAGGATGGCGTTAAAATTAAAAATGAAATTTTGGGCACGCATTGTCATTGATAACATCTTATCAGGAAACAGGGTTTGAGAGCAGACAACCTGTCTGACCAAAATTTATTAGGTGGGAATTTCCTCGTCCTAATAAGCCTGGGAGCGCTACAGGAGGCCGGGGCTTATTTCATCCCTTCGGCTTCAACCGTAAAAGGTGGCACGCCTCCAAGGGGGTCGTTTATAGGCCTACCCTCAGAGCGCATTCTCTTTCTCAGGGATGTTCCTTGCTGAGAAAAAGAATTCAGCGATATTTCTCCTATTTGCATAAGAAAAGAGAAGAAATATGGCTCTGTTCCGTCCGGCTCACCGGCGGCCAGTTCAAGGTTGCCTCCCTTGTTCCCTGAACATTGCTGTTATCTTATTCTTTCTTCAAGATGCCCAGATTTCATATTGTTCAAACACACATGCTCCACAAACAATTTGTGCAGTTTAAGGCAATCATCACAGGGTCCTGAAGTGACATATACCCTCCTCAGTTTACAAAGAAGATGATGGAATTTAAGAGATTAAAGTAAAGACAGACATAAGAAATTATAAAGGCATTAACTTTGGAGAACAAATAAATGTCCATGAAATCTTCACATTTTATGTTTTTCTGCCGTGGCTTCAGCCAGTCCCTGCATTCAAAGTCCCTGATTTCCCGCAACGTTCTCCCTCCCTTTTCCTCTATATAAATGTGCCATGGCGATGAAGGCTTGTTCGTTCTCTCGATTCTGACGCAGGATTCTTCGACTGGTCCGGCACACACCTTTGATACAATCATTAAAGCTGTAAGCAGCATTTTTTCTGGGGTTTGTGTCACCTTTGTGCTAGCTAGGCTTTTTCCAGCTAACGGTGTCAGCTCCTTTAACTGTGCCCAGGTCGGCAGCTCCGCCTTCTTGGTGCGTGGTGACTTCATCTGTTCTTCTGATGCCATCACTTGGTTCATCATGCGAGTCAATGGTGCTCGATTGCGGTGTTTCCGTCTCCCTGGAGGCGCTTTTCTTTGCATCTCCGATGGGTTCATTGTAGAACTTCAAATGTCGCAAGGCTGACTGTAGACGTACTCGGGAGTCTCTCGTCGACTTGTCCTCAATGACCACGCTCCAGCGTACCTTCACCTTAGAGAAAAGCTTCCACGTTGGGCACCAGATGAAGGGGTGGCCTGCCCCTCCACACCTGTGGGTGTTTCTCATAAGGTGGAACGAGAGACTTGAGAAAAGAAATAAGACACAGAGACAAAGTATAGAGAAAGAGAAGCGGGGGCCCAGGGGACCGGCACTCAGCTTACAGAGGACCCTTAAATATATTTTTGTATTGTGTTCTGATATAAAGTGTTGCTGAGAAAAAGTGATCATAATCCATTTTCATTCATTTATGAGAACCTGGTATTTTCGTCTAAATGCTCAACGGATTTCATTAGACCATGTCTTGATGTCGACCAACCTGGGCTGGTGTTTCCAGGTCATGATGTGCTCTTTCATTACTACTATAAAGTATTTTTCTATTTCAGGAAATTTTTCTTAAGAGTTTTTCAGGATGCTGCTGTATTGCATTGGTTTTTCTTCTCTAGGAATTCTTATTTTATGTATGTTGGATCTTCTTTGCCTATGAGCTTTCTCTAGCACTTTTTCTTGAGTCAATTTTCATTTATCTTTGATTTTTAAGTATTTCCTTTTTTAAATTCTCTAGTTATCATAAACAATTGTGTTTAGTGTTGTGATCCTTCTAAGTTCATTTCTAAAATGATTTTTTCTTTTGTTTCTTATTCTTTCATTCTCTAAAAAAATCTTCCTTAATCACCTCTGAGTTTATTATCCTTATTTACATTATTCTTTCATAACTTATATCACTGTATTTAAGATTATTTTAAAATACTGGGGTCAACTCTCATCTATTTGTGGGCATGTCTTTCTAGAGTGCTTTCATTGTTGATAGGGAAATTACTCTTATTCTGTTTTTCAAATGGGTGAGTGTGCCAAGAAAGCTTTCTTATCTGCATAGGTCTGGAGCTTCTGAGTGTGTTGTGTTCATCACATAGACAAAAATATGGTCTTCTATTTTACCCCTTTAATTTCTACATTCTTTTTCCTATGCCCCCATTGTGCTTGGTGTGCTCAATTTGGACTCTACTCTCAACTGTTTCTCCTAAGTTTTGGGATTTATCTAGAAAGATTATTTTGATTTGTTAGTCTTATGCATTTATAGGATCCAGAATTTAGATCATCCCATCACCACCATACCTTCTACAGTTTTCTTGTATCCACAAATTGGAATCTATGGAATCATCTCTGTTTTCTGCTGCGGTTCTGAGAATGACTTCACAAAATCTTCCAATTAGTAGTTGAATTTTTCATCTGTCTGGACCATGAGAAGTCCCCCTACCTTCCATGTGTTTCTCCCATGAAAGTGTTGTTGTTGTTATTTTTGTGTGAGGCTTGGCTTTCATGGTCTATATTTATACTGAAAATCAAGATCAAGTCAGCTTTTCCCTTCTGCTCCATAGGAGGTTTATACCCTACCTGAGCTTGCCATGGAACACCTACATTATTGTTTCATAGGTATACCCGCCCCCGCGATCCCCCCCAGTTTAACTCCCAATTTGGCTCTGGCTCTGGCAAGGGTTGTGTCTGGCTGGTGTGACTGGGTGCTTACAGCTGGAAGTAACAGCCCATTAGAGCTCACTTTCTACTCTCCCCATACTGGGCCAGTAAAAAACAAAAACAAAAACAGTAAGAATAGTGATACATTTCAGAGGCAGCCCAGAAGGCTGCCTCTATCCCACTCCCTCACAGGGGTGCCTCTAATTATTTTACTTTTTGTGATTGTAGAATTGCATAATACTTTATTCCGTAAAAAGAATAAGTGTTCTCCCTCCCACTTACTGTTCACCTTTCATAGCTGCTTCTGCCATATTTATTCCCTTGGCTGAGGTTTCACTAGATAGTAGGTAGGGACAGTGGGGATCTTGATCATCCATTCATGCGTGTCACTAATTAAATGACCAAGCTTTTGGGTTCCTTAAGAGACTTATAGTTGTTACTGCCACTTACCTGAGCCTCACTGAATATTTTCATGTTGACCTTCAGAGGACTGCAAAGAAATCACATTGCCTCAGCACCCACTGTGGACCCTCTAGACCTCATGAAGTTTTTAGTGGGTCCTGTAGCTGTTGGTGATTTATCCCTATCCACTTATGTTTTGGGGTTTATAAGAATATGTTGTCACTAAAGTTTGTTGTAGATGCTGTCCATGGATATTGGCATTCATTATTGTAGTTGCTCTTTCTGTTAAGAGAGGTTCCAGGGGATTAAAATACTTCAATGACAGCATCTTCTTAGAATTATCTAGCAGCATTGATTTTACTAAAAACAGGGAATGACTCAAACACCCACTAATTGGGTACTGATAAAATTGTAATATATTCATACAATTGAATAATATAGCTATAAAAAAGAGAAGGGGGTCAGTCTACATAAACTGACATATAGCTTTCCAAAATTGTTTTGTTAAATTTTTTAAAAGTCATGTTGCAAAACTGGAAGCCTGATTATATTTTGTTAAAAATATGTGAAAGGGGAAAAGCTAGAAAACACGTACTATGTTAAGATTCCTTTTCTGGTTGGTGGCATGATACAGATCTCTTAGTTTCTAAATGTTTGAGTTTTATGTAATGTGAATGTATTAACTTGTCATTAGAAAGAAGAGTACATTTTGAAAACAATGGCTATGCTATAAAATTAAGATAAAAGTAATATACATATAAAATTATAAATGTTATATATTTACAGAATATACATAAGTAATTGCAAACCTAATATGGACTGTTTAGTTTATAACAGTTAACATTATTTGCCACTGAAGAGAAGACTGGATGACTACAGAACAAGTTTGGCAGTAGACACTTTCACTAGAAACCTTTGGAATTCTGAGCCATGTTTGTATTTATTATTCAAAAAATTAAATGTAATTTAAAATTAAAAATTTTCACAGACTAAAACTTCTTTGGTGTAATTAATTTACACAAATTAAAATTTTTTAAAATAAAAATGAGTGTAAATTAACTTTACACAAATTTAAAACTCATTTAAAATAGTTAATGTAGGAGGAGGTGACAAGATGGCCAAATAGGAATAGCTCCAGTCCACAGCTCCCAGCGTGAGCAATGCACAAGACAGGTGATTTCTGCATTTCCAACTGAGGTAACGTTTCATCTCACAGGGGCTTGTCGGACAGTGGGGGCACGAAAGTGGGTGCAGCCGATGGACCGTGAGCGGAAGGAGGGCGAGGCATCGCCTCACCCTGGAAGCGCAAGGGATCGGGGAAATCCCTTTCCTAGCCAAGGGAAGCTGTCACAGATGGTACCCGGAAAATCGGATCACTCCCACCCTAATACTGCGCTTTTCTAAGGGTCTTAGCAAATGGTACACCAGGAGATAATATCCGGTGCCTGGCTCGGAGGGTCCGTCGTCCACGGAGCCTCGCTCACTGCTAGCACAGCAGTCTGAGATCGAACTGCAAGGTGGCAATGAGGCTGGGGGAGGGGTGCCCACCATTGTTGAGGCTTGAGTAGGTAAACAAAGCCACTGGGAAGCTCAAACTGGATGGAGCCCACCGCAGCTCAAGGAGGCCTGCCAGCCTCTGTAGACTCCACGGGGTCTTCCAGGGTGAGGGGATGCCTCACCCTCCTTCCGCTCACGGTCCATCGGCTGCACCCACGGTCGTGCCCCCACTGTCTGAGAAGCCCCGGTGAGATGAACCCGGTACCTCAGTTGGAAATGCAGAAATCACCTGTCTTGTGCATCGCTCACGCTGGGAGCTGTAGACTGGAGCTATTCCTATTCGGCCATCTTGTCACCTGGAGTCACGGCATAGCCGAACAAAAGGCAGCAGAAACCTCTGCAGACTTAAATGTCCATGTGTGACAGCTTTGAAGAGAGTAGTGGTTCTCCCAGCAAGGAGTCTGAGATCTGAAAACGGACAGACTGCCTCCTCAAGTGGGTCCCTGACCCCCGAGTAGCCTAACTGGGAAGCACCCTCCAGTAGGGGCCAACTAACACCTCACACGGCCGGGTACCCGTTTGAGACGAAGCTTCCAGAGGAACGATCAGGCAGCAGCATTTGCTGTTCAGCAATATTCGCTGTTCTGCAGCCTCCACTGGTGATACCCAGGCAAACAGGATCTGGAGTGGACCTCCAGCAAACTCCAACAGACCTGCAGCTGAGGGTCCTCACTGTTAGAAGGAAAACTAACAAACAGAAAGGACACCCACACCAAAACCCCATCTGTACGTCACCATCATCAAAGACCAAAGGTAGATAAAACCACAAAGATGGGGAAAAAACAGACCAGAAAAGCTGAAAATTCTAAAAATCAGAGTGCCTCTCCCCTTCCATGGGAAGGCAGCTCCTCGCCAGCAACGGAACAAAGCTGGACAGAGAATGACTTTGACGAGTTGAGAGAAGAAGGCTTCAGACGATCGGTAATAACAAACTTCTCCAAGCTAAAGGAGGATGTTTGAACCCATTGCAAAGAAACTAAAAACCTTGAAAGAATATTGGAGGAATGGCTAACTAGAATAAACAGCGTGGAGAAGACCTTAAATGACCTGATGGAGCTTAAACCCATGGCACGAGAACTACGTGACACATGCACGAGCTTCAGTAGCTGATTCGATCAACTGGAAGAAAGGGTATCAGTGACTGAAGATCAAATGAATGAAATGAAGCAAGAAGAGAAGTTTAGAGAACAAAGAGTAAAAAGAAATGAACAAAGCCTCCAAGAAATACGGCACTGTGAGAAAAGACCAAACCTACATCTGATTGGTGTACCTGAAAGTGACGGGGAGAATGGAACCAAGTTGGAAAACGCCCTTCAGGATATTATCCAGGAGAACTTCCCCAACCTAGCAAGGCAGGCCAACATTCAAATTCAGGAAATACAGAGAACACCACAAAGATACTCCTCGAGAAGAGCAACTCCAAGACACGTAATTGTCAGATTCACCAAAGTTGAAACGAAGGAAAAAATGTTAAGGGCAGCCAGAGAGAAAGGTCGGGTTACTCACAAAGGGAACCCCATCAGACTAACAGCAGATCTCTCAGCAGAAACTCTACAAGTCAGAAGAGAGTGGGGGCCAATATTCAACATTCTTAAAGAAAAGAATTTTCAACCCAGAATATCATATCCAGCCAAACTAAGCTTCCTAATAAGTGAAGGAGAAATAAAATCCTTTACAGACAAGCAAATGCTGAGAGATTTTGTCTGCCCTACACGAGCTCCTGAAGGAAGCACTAAACATGGAAAGGAACAACCGGTACCACCCACTGCAAAAACATGCCAAATTTTAAAGACCTTCGATGCTAGGAAGAAACTGCATCAACTAACGAGCAAAATAACCAGATAACATCATAATGACAGGATCAAATTCACACATAACAATATTAACCTTAAATATAAATGGGCTAAATGTTCCAATTAAAAGACACAGACTGGCAAATTGGATACAGTCAAGACCCATCAGTGTGCTGTATTCAGGGAGACCCATCTCACGTGCAGAGACACACATAGGCTCAAAATAAAGGGATGGAGGAAGATCTACCAAGCAAATGGAAAACAAAACAAAACAAAAAACAGGGATTGCAATCCTACTCTCTGATAAAACAGACTTTAAACCAACAAAGATCAGAAGAGACAAAGAAGGCCATTACATAATGGTAAATGGATCAATTCAACAAGAAGAGCTAACTATCCTAAATATATATGCACCCAACACAGGAGCACCCAGATTCATAAAGCAAGTCCTTGGAGACCTACAAAGAGACTTAGACTCCCATACAATAATCATGGGAGACTTTAACACCTCACTGTCAACATTAGACAGAGCCACGAGACAGAAAGTTAACAAGGATATCCAGGAATTGAACTCAGCTCTGCACCAAGCGGACCTAATAGGCATCTACAGAACTCTCCACCCCAAATCAACAGAATATACATTCTTCTCAGCACCACATCGCACTTATTCCAAAATTGACCACATACTTGGAGGTAAAGCACTCCTCAGCAAATGTAAAAGAACAGAAATTATAACAAACTGTCTCTCAGACCACAGTGCAATCAAACTAGAACTCAGCATTAAGAAACTCACTCAAAACCTCTCAACTACATGGAAACTGAACAACCTGCTCCTGAATGACTACTGAGTACGTAACGAAATGAAGGCAGAAATAAAGATGTTCTTTGAAACCAATGAGAACAAAGACAAAACATACCAGAATCTCTGGGACACATTTAAAGCAGTGTGTAGAGGGAAACTTATAGCACTAAATGCCCACAAGAGAAAGCAGGAAAGATCTAAAATTGACACCCTAACATCACAATTAAAAGAACTAGAGAAGCAAGAGCAAACACATTCAAAAGCTAGCAGAAGGCAAGAATTAACTAAGATCAGAGCAGAACTGAAGGAGACAGAGACACAAAACAACCCTTCAAAAAATCCATGAATCCAGGAGCTGGTTTTTGGAAAAGATCAACAAAACTGATAGACTGCTAGCAAGACTAATAAGAAAGAAAAGAGAGAAGAATCAAATAGACGCAATAAAAAATGATAAAGGGGATATCACCACCGATCCCACAGAGATACAAACTACCGTCAGAGACTACTATAAACACCTCTACACAAATAAACTAGAAAATCTAGAAGAAATGGATAAATTCATGGACACATACACCCTCCCAAGATTAAACCAGGAAGAAGTTGAATCCCTGAATAGACCAATAACAGGATCTTAAATTGAGGCAATAATTAATAGCCTACCAACCAAAAAAAGTCCAGGACCAGATGGATTCACAGCCGAATTCTACCAGAGGTACAAAGAGGAGCTGGTACCATTCCTTTTGAAACTATACCAATCAATAGAAAAAGAGGGAATCCTCCCTAACTCATTTTGTGAGTCCAGCATCATCTTGATACCAAAGCCTGGCAGAGACACACACACAAAAAAGAATTTTAGACCAATATCCCAGATGAACATTCATGCAAAAATCCTCAATAGAATACTGGCAAACCGAATCCAGCAGCACATCAAAAAGCTTATCCACCATGATCAAGTGGGCTTCATCCCTGGGATGCAAGGCTGGTTCAACATGCGCAAATCGATAAATGTAATCCATCGTATAAACAGAACCAAAGACAAAAACCACACGATTATCTCAATAGATGCAGAAAAGGCCTTTGACAAAATTCAGCAGCCCCTCATGCTAAAAACTCTCAGTAAACTACGTAGTGATGGGACGTATCTCAAAATAATAAGAGCTATCTATGACAAACCCACATCCTGAATGGGCAAAAACTGGAAGCATTCCCCTTGAAAACTGGCACAAGACAGGGATGCCCTCTCCCACCACTCCTATTCAACATAGTGTTGGAAGTTCTTGCCAGGGCAATCAGGCAGGAGAAAGAAATAAAGGGTATTCAATTAGGAAAAGAGGAAGTCAAATTGTCCCTGTTTGCAGATGACGTGACTGTATATTTAGAAAACCCCATCGTCTCAGCCCCAAATCTCCTTCAGCTGATAAGCAACTTCGGCAAAGTCTCAGGATACAAAATCAATGTGCAAAAATCACAAGCATTCTTATACACCAATAACAGACTAACAGAGAGCTAAATCATGAGTGAACTCCCATTCACAGTTGCTTCAAAGAGAATAAAATACGTAGGAATCCAGCTTACAAGGGATGTGAAGGACCTCTTCAAGGAGAATGACAAACCACTGCTCAACAAAATAAAAGAGGACACAAACAAATGGAAGAGAACATTCCATGCTCATGGATAGGAAGAATCAATAGCATGAAAATGGCCATACTGCCCAAGGTAATTTATTGATTCAGTGCCATCCCCATTAAGCTACCAATGACTTTCTTCACAGAATTGGAAAAAACTACTTTTAAGTTCACATGGAAACAAAAAAGACCCCGCATTGCCAAGACAGTGCTAAGCCAAAAGAACAAAGCTGGAGGCGTCATGCTACCTGACTTCAAACTATACTACAAGGCTACAGTAACCAAAACAGCATGGTACTGGTACCAAAACACAGATATAGACCAATGGAACAGAACAGAGCCCCCAGAAATAATACCACACATCTACAACCACCTGATCTTTGACAAACCTGACAAAAACAAGAAATGGGATTAATTAAATAGGATTACCTATTTAATAACTGGTGCCAGGAAAACTGGCTAGCCATATGTAGAAAGCTGAAACTGGATCCCTTCCTTACACCTTATGCAAAAATTAATTCAAGATGGATTAGAGACTTAAATGTTAGACCTAATACCATAAAAACCCTAGAAGAAAACCTAGGCAATACCATTCAGGACATAGGCATGGGCAAGGACTTCATGTCTAAAACACCAAAAGCAACGGCAACAAAAGCCAAAATTGACAAATGGGATCTAATTAAACTAAAGAGCTTCTGCACAGCAAAAGAAACTACCATCAGAGTGAACAGGCAACCTACAGAATGGGAGAAAATTTTTGCAATCTACTTATCTGGCAAAGGGCTAATATCCAGAATCTACAAGGAACTTAAACAAATTTACAAGAAAAAAACAACCCCATCAAAAAGTGGGCAAAGGATATGAACAGACACTTCTCTAAAGACGACGTTTATGCAGCCAACAGACACATGAAAAAATGCTCATCGTCACTGGCCGTCAGAGAAATGCATACAAAACCACAATGGGATACCATCTCACACCAGTTAGAATGGCGATCATTAAAAAGTCAGGAAACAACACGTGCTGGAGAGGATGTGGAGAAATAGGAACACTTTTACACTGTTGGTGGGACTGTAAACTAGTTCAACCATTGTGGAAGACAGTGTGGCGATTCCTCAAGGATCTAGAACTAGAAGTACCATTTGACCCAGCCATCCCATTACTGGGTATATACCCAAAGGATTATAAATCATGCTGCTATAAAGACACATGCACACCTATGTGTATTGTGGCACTATGCACAATAGCAAAGACTTGGAACCAACCCAAATGTCCATCAGTGATAGACTGTATTAAGAAAATGTGGCACATATACACCATGGAATACTATGCAGCCATAAAAAAGGATGAGTTCATGTCCTCAGTAGGGACACTGACAAAGCTGGAAACCATCATTCTCAGCAAACTATCGCAAGGACAGAAAACCGAACACCACATGTTCTCACTCATAGGTGGGAATTGAACAGTGAGAACACTTGGATACAGGAAGGGGAACATCACACACCGGGACCTGTCATGGGGTGGGAGGAGGTGAGAGGACTAGCATTAGGAGATATACCTAATGTAAATGATGAGTTAATGGGTGCAGCACATCAACATGGCACATGTATACATATGTAATAAACCTGTACGTTGTGCACATGTACCCTAGAACTTAAAGTATAATAAAAAAAAATAATAAACTGAAAAAAATTAGTTAATATAGAACATGGCCAAACTTAGTTTTTTTTTCCAAAAAATATATTAGGATAGGAAATTTTTTAATGAAGTAAATGGAACAAAAGATTTTTTACTGAAAACTGATGTTTTCTACCAAGGACTATTATAATGAATGTGGTCTATAGACACTGAATTGGATTCACTTGAGGGAAATATTTTACATGGCATTACTTCCAATAATTATTCTGGTAATTGGTAGGTTTCTTGAACCTATCAAATACTTTAAACAAAATTTTAAAAAATACTTCAGTTACATGTTTTTCCTTTGAAGCATAGGTACAGTCTATAAAACAAGAATCAGAACAATCTTTTAGAACAAGGGTCACCAAACTATGTTCAGGCAAAATCCAGGCTCATGCCTGTTGTTCTGTAACCTATGAGCTAAGAATGGTTTTTACTTTTTTATGGTTGGAAAAACATCAAAAGAATATTCTGAGACCTGTCAACATTATATAGAATTAATATTTATGTCCATAAATTCAGTTTTATTGAATTCAGCCTTGATTATTCATTTACATATCATCTGTGGCTGCTTTTGGACTACAAGGGCAGTGTCAAGTAGTTGTGACAGAAACTGTGTGACCCACAAAACCTAAAATACTTACTATCTGGCCCTTTACAGAAAAAAAAATTGCCGACCTCTGCTTTAAAATATTTCATTAATCTGGAAAAGCTGGGTCTATTAGAATCATGAGTTTTAAATCCTTGACCTTAATATTATTTAGGTTCTAACAGAGTGATCAAAGAAATAATTGGTTTGATCCTCAATAGGAAAATTTTTCATTTTCATTCATGATTTAGGTACATTCTTGAGACCAACAAATAAAGTATTTGAAATAGCTTTCTTTCTCCTGAACTAAAACCTTACCTCTCAGCTGTCATCTTAGAGTAAAAGGGAAGACTAACATATCATTTTGTGCTGAGCCACATAATTAATGGACCAGTGCACACATTGATGGGTTTAGATGAAAAGCGACTGAAATTTGAACTATTAGCTTTCTCTTTCTTGTTACTTCAAAACTAGTTTGGGCTTTAAACATCAACTTACAGGTGTTTATCTTTTCTCAGTTGTCAGATAAATGGGCTTCCTCAGACATCATTTTGCAGTTTGGTCTACCTCAAAAAGAAAAACCCAAGAATCCCACAGTTGAACTCTTTGATAAAGATTAGACTACCTAATGTCCCTTTAGGTTGCCTCTGTGGAGATATCCTTCAGAAGTGAAAAATTAGAAGTATCATTATTCAGTACTAATTTAATGAGCAGTTACACAGAATGCTCTTTACCTTCCAAGTTTGAGTACTAATGAGAACTGAATTTGATAATTTATGGTAAATGGATTAAAACCTTTAATACTTATCTAAAAGCTACATTTGAATTACTACCCTTATTGAAATTTAGACCACAAAAATTAATTTGTTCTAAATAAAGTTTTTGGTCAGTGAAGGAGGGGATTATGGGGCATTTTTATTGACTATATTATACTTTCCTATACTGTATGAATTTTACAAATGAATATATATTACTTTTATTAGAAATAGGATAGAGTTATCTTATATTCAGGAAGGGGTATTAGCACTATTAATAAAAGTCAAATTGTAATTTTTTTTTCAATTCAAGTTAATAAAAGTCAAATTGTAATTTTTTGTAAGTTTTTTCTTACAACTGTACAGTTGTAAGAAAAGTATGATGGGAACATATATTTGTTTCTGTTTAGTATCTTAAAGTTAAATTGGATGTTTCTCATAAAATACAGCATGCTTTAAAATACAGATTGTTCTTTTATTTATTTTTATTTTATTTTATTTTATTATTTTTTGAGACGAAGCCTCACTCTGTCATCCTGGCTGGAGTGCAGTGACCCTATCTTGGCTCACTGCAACCTCTGCTTCCTGGGTTCAAGTGATTCTCCTGCCTCAGCCTCCCAAGTAGCTGGGACTACAGGCATGCACCACTACACCCAGCTAATTTTTGTATTTTTTTTAGTAGAGACGGGGTTTCACCATGTTGGTGAAGGATGGTCTTGATCTCTTGACCTCATGATCCACCCGCCTCAGCCTTCCAAAGTGCTGGGATTACAGGCGTGAGCCACCACACCCGGCCAAGAAACAGATTGTTCTATAGTTCTTTTTAGATAGCAAAAATCTCCAATAAAGTTTTTGTTATTAATTGCAATTTTAATGCAGTATATATGTTTAATAGTATGTTTTAAAATATGGCTTAAAACCTGACACAAAACAATAGAATGATTTTCTTTGTCCTCAATCTGAAATACGTTCTGAACTATAATGAAGGCCGCGTTAGCTAATTGTGATGGTTACATATACTATTTACATGTATGCATAGTGTCATAAATCTTTGCATTGCTCTTTACTATTAGGGTTATTTAGTATTTTCCAGATGGATGCTTTTATGAGCCAAAACATAGGAACATTTTCTGAATTCACCTCTGGGCATTAGACAAAAGAAGTAGAGGTATTATAACCTGACTTGTTTGAAACATCACTATGCTACTCTGAATGACAGTTTACAATTTACAAGTAGGGTGTGGCTAAAAAAGTCACTGAAGCAGACATAAGCATAGGTTTTCCCTCATACACACTTCTGGCCTGTCAGTCATGCCTCTCAAATGCTTTGTTGCACAGGCATGCCAATAAGTAAAACCACATTTTATCAGTTTTGTGCCCAAAGGCTTTTAAAAGGCCATGCAACCATATCAGTGTTTGAAAACCCTAGATTAAAGTTGAAGTCCTCAAGCAGGGACTTTCTTCTATTTAAAAGAGTAGTCTTGTATTTTCTTAGTGATTGATGTAAAAATGATAAAAATTTAATATTTTAACAAAATTGTTAAAACTTTGGTTATTTTATCTTGCTTCCAACATTTTCTTTAAATAATTTTTACACATCTAAAAAATTCTATCAATTAAAATATATATCATTTTCAGGGATTGTATGTATATTAAGATATAGTAAAAACAGGCCAGACACGGTGGTTCATGCCTGTAATCCCAGCACTTTGGGAGGCTAAGGTGGGCAGATCACGAGGTCAGGAGTTCGAGAGCAGCCTGGCTAACCAATATGATGAAACCCCATCTCTACTAAAAATACAAAAATTAGCCGGGCATAGTGGTGGCACCTATAGTCCTAGCTACTCGGGAGGCTGAGGCAGAAGAATCTCATGAACCCAGGAGGCAGTGGTTGCAGTGAGCCAAGGTCGCGCCACTGCACTCCAACCTGGGCGACAGAGTGCAACTCTGTCTCCGAAAAAAAGGAAAAGAAAAAAGATACAGTAAAAACAAACAACAAAAGCCTTTGGCTACACTGACCACACCTCCTTCTTCTGCTACCTAAAATATGTCATCCTTAAGTTTTAACTTAAAGGCATAGATTTGGGTAGCTGAAGCCAGAGTTTAAGCCAATAAAAGTTGCACATGTATTTTATCACTTTCTGGTTTTAGAAAGCTGATTCCCATTATCATCAATTTCAGAGCTGGCCATGGAGCTGTTGAGAATTTGTTAGCTTCTGGGATTGGAGAATGGGGTGAGAACTTAATGAGAGAAGTAGGGATCAGCAGAAAAAGAGAAGCAGGGTAAATCTGACTGAACATAAACAACTCTAGGCTGAATATTAGATGGTTGGTTAAATCTGTGACCCTGAATGGCTCTAGGAAGTGTTTAGCTAAAATTGGTAGTATGGATATGTTCTGGAGGAAAATGGTATCTCCAACTTGGATTATGTCTTCTGATAACTACTGTTTATTGCTTGGCATATTAGAAGGTTTACTATGAGTCTTCTTAGTTTTTGTTTTTTTTTTGTCTGAAGTTCTTTCTAGCTGTTGATTGGCAAGGGTTAGTGAAATTACCCAGTAGGACAGACAAAATGCAGGTAAGGAAGTTAAAGTTACTATACAGTGATCTGTAAATGAATGTAGTACCTTATTATATGCATATTTTTCTTTTTTAAAATTTAAAGTTCCAGGATACACGTGCAGGATGTGCAGGTTTGTTACATAGGTAAACATGTGGCATGGTGGTTTGCCTATCACCATCACCTAGGTACTAAGCCCTGCATGCATTAGCTATATTTATCCTGATGCTCTCCCTCCCCCTGCCCACCAACAGGCCCCAGTGTGTGTTGTTCCCCTCCTTGTGTCCATGTGTTCACATTGTGCAGCTCCCACTTATAAGTGAAAACATGCAGTATTTGGTTTTCTGTTCCTGCTAGTTTGCTAAGGATAATGGCTTTCAGGTCCATCCCTGTCCCACAAAGGACATGATCTCATTCTTTTTATGGTTGTATAGTATTCCATGGTGTGTATGTACCACATTTTCTTTATCCAGTCTATCATTGATGGGCATTTGGGTTGATTCCATGTCTTTGCTATTGTGAATAGTATATGCCTATGTTTCAACAATGAGATAAGAGAACCAGGAGTGTTGTCTATATCACATGTAGCTGTAGAACTATTTTTCCAGGATTCATGTAGTATTAGTTTTCTCTTCCCTTCATTTGAATGAGTTTCTTCACAGAATTAGAAAAAAACTGCTTTAAAGTTCATATGGAACCAAAAAAGAGCCCGCATTGCCAAGACAATCCTAAGTCAAAAGAACAAAGCTGGAGGCATCACGCTACCTGACTTCAAACTATACTACAAGGCTGCAGTAACCAAAACAGCATGGTACTGGTACCAAAACAGAGATGTAGACCAATGGAACAGAACAGAGTCCTCAGAAATAATACCACACATCTACAGTCATCTGATCTTTAACCTCAGAAAAACAAGAAATGGGGAAAGGATTCTCTATTTAATAAATGGTGTGGGAAAATTGGCTAGCCATAGGTAGAAAGCTGAAACTGGATCCTTTCCTTACTCCTTATACGAAAATTAATTCAAGATGGATTAGAGACTTAAATGTTAGACCTAATACCATAAAAACCCTAGAAGAAAACCTAGGTAATACCATTCAGGACATAGGCATGGGCAAAGACTTCATGTCTAAAACACCAAAAGCAACGGCAACAAAAGCCAAAATTGACAAATGGGATCTAATTAAACTAAAGAGCTTCTGCACAGCAAAAGAAACTACCATCAGAGTGAACAGGCAACCTACAGAATGGGAGAAAATTTTTGCAATCTACTTATCTGACAAAGGGCTAATATCCAGAACCTACAAAGAACTCAAACAAATTTACAAGAAAAAAACAAACAACCCCATCGAAAAGTGGGCAAAGGATATGAACAGACAGTTCTCAAAAGAAGACATTCATACAGCCAACAGACACATGAAAAAATGCTCATCGTCACTGGCCATCAGAGAAATGCAAATCAAAACCACAATGAGATACCATCTCACACCAGTTAGAATGGCGATCATTAAAAAGTCAGGAAACAACACGTGCTGGAGAGGATGTGGAGAAATAGGAACACTTACAGTGTTGGTGGGATTGTAAACTAGTTCAGCCATTATGGAAAACAGTATGGCGATTCCTCAAGGATCTAGAACTAGAAGTACCATTTGACCCAGCCATCCCATTACTGGGGATATACCCAAAGGATTATAAATCATGCTGCTATAAAGACACATGCACACGTATGTTTATTGCGGCACTATTCACAATAGCAAAGACTTGGAATCAACCCAAATGTCCATCAGTGACGGACTGTATTAAGAAAATGTGGCACATATACACCATGGAATACTATGCAGCCATAAAAAAGGATGAGTTTGTGTCCTTTGTAGGGACATGGAAGCAGCTGGAAACCATCATTCTCAGCAAACTATCACGAGCACAGAAAACCAAACACCGCATGTTCTCACTCATAGATGGGAACTGAACAATGAGATCACTTGGACTCGGGAAGGGGAACATCACACACCGGGGTCTATCACGGGGAGGGGGGAGGGATTGCATTGGGAGTTATACCTGATGTAAATGACGAGTTGATGGGTGCTGACGAGTTGATGGGTGCAGCACGCCAACATGGCACAAGTATACATATGTAACAAACCTGCACCTTATCCACATGTACCCTAGAACTTAAAGTATAATAAAAAAAAAAAAAAAAAAAAAAAAGAAGAAGATGAATTGTTTCAGCTAAAGCAGCTGTTTCGTTATGCTTTCCACAGTCGCATATATAAACTGTGGGATAAGGAAATAGGCTGTGGGGAAGTTAACAGTGGTAGAAAACTTTGATGAATGACATACTAATAGAACACAGGAGCCAATAGGCCCAAAGAAGGTAATAGAGCCCTTCTTGGACATTCTGGGTCTTTGCTGGAGGTATATATATCACAAAAGTAAAGCTTTGCTGGAGCTTTTAAAAGATACATAGAACCAGGTGTATTGGTAGATAACTTCCCCTCCATTTCCTGGCCTGCATTCCTTATCTTCAGGGGCTTGACTCTAAAAGGTTCTCGATTAGGTCAGGCATTGCTATATGTAGGTGTCCACTTGTTGTTTCCTCCTAATTATCTCAGTTAATTAAAATTATGTGGAGAATTTATGACCAGAACTCAAGCAAAACCTTGTATTTTTTGAGAAGGTTCATTAGGTAGGGCAATGACATTAGAGAAATGGGTGATGAAATAACCTGCAAATCCTAGTAACATTTAAATATCTTTGATGAGGGGTGCAGGCTGTCCCATTCTGGGTTGGATCCTTTCCCATAGTTGGAGAGAACATTGCTTAGAAAAGTCACCACCAGGCTCTCAAAGATACAATTTTAGGGATTGGTCCAGTGGTAGTACTCTTGCAGGCAATTCACCTTTGCCTCGACAGAGACTCATATGCAGTTGAGGCAAGAGAGAAAGCAAAGTTTCATCTATATATATATGTTTACTCCTATTATTACAGACCAACCTTTGTAATGTGCCTATAGCATTTTATGGACTTAAGAACATCACCAGTTACTTCCAGACACTTTTAACAGTGTCTAGAAGGCTTCCTCACTTACAATTCTACTGTTTAAGTTCAGCTTCTTTAAGACTTCTACCATCAGACTTGTGGGGATTTAGCACAACAGGATTACCTCAACCCCCACCTTTTAAAAAACAAGACACTGGCATGGACATAGATCAGGAATGTGGGAGCAAGGACCTCTGGCTTAGATAGTAAATACACTGTTTATCATGTCAAGCACCAAGTCTTTCACCTGCAGTTCTGGTGACAATGTAAATCCTCTGTCTCCTCATCTGAGAAGACCTATGGGAAGCAGTACATTTGGTCAGAATTTTAGGAGTAGATAGAGCAGATGGCACATCTAGGTAGGTAGTTTGCAGACTATGCTTAAGGCAGTGCCTGGAGGTGAAGCTTATAATCATTTAAGTCAGCACTACAACATAGCTGTATCAGCTGCATTTGTAGCTGTAACATTTACTGTGATTTTATGTACAAGTATAAGCAACTAAATAATTATGTCTTTTAGTACAGAATTGTTACATGAATCTATTTTTTAACTTATAAATTATTTTCCATTTATTTCTTCTCTGTAAAGTTATGACATGGTATTGTCATTAATAATATGTGTATATGTACATGTGTTCATTATGAGTTTGAGTAAAATAAAATTGATCTTCTTTGAAATATGTTTTAAAAGGGGGAAAAGGTCTAAGAGGGTTAAGAACACCTGATTGATACAAAACATAAGAAAAAATAGGAAAGTGATCCTAACAAACCAATTATCTATAACCAGATAAGATAAAATGGGTATAATCTTTTAATCCTTAATTAAACAAAATATTACTGTATCAGTACTAAATAAATATAAATATGTCTATATGTAGGATGTCTTAAATTTTAAATGAGAAAGCTAGCAATTCCTATTAGATGGAAATAACTCATCTGCTATCAAATATGCTTATGAATTCTATTCATACCTCAATGTTGGGTGAGTTTTGACTAAATTGGGCAATGCATTTGCAACTATTCAGATAACTTCTGATAGACAGATGGCAATCAGCAAAGACCTAGATTCTTCATTAACCTAATGATATCAGAGAATGTTTTACCACCCTCACATGTGAGAATCCCTACATAGCATATTGTTTGGTTGAGAAAATCTGATTGGCACTCACAAACTAGCCATTATAAAGGCAATATGCCTACAGTTACATAAAGGCTTTCCTGGAAAAGAGAAACTAAATTGTAATAATCCAATCTGTGCTTTTCTGTGGAGCTTAGAAGAGGCGTTATTCCAGGGCAGTAAGCAGGCAAGAATTGAGTTAATTCTGCGAAACATGAGATGCACTACAATTGTGGCATACGGTGGCAGGGCTATAGCATGGCCAGGTAAATACCTAGCAGCAGTATGTTTCAGGAGATTGGCCCTCTCCTTTTAAACTATTTAATCCATAAGGAATTGCTTTGTGTGTATACTATTAGGCAGGGTTTAAAAAACTTACATTTTAATCACATATTTAATCCAAATAACCTAGCACCATTTATTTAAAAGATTATCCTTTCTCTTCTGTACTACAGTGTCACCTTTGTCATAAAGCATCTGGCCATACTATATATGGGGTGTGTTTCTGGCTTATTTGCTTCCATTGGTCTGCTTGTCTATTCTTCCATCAGTATCACTATTCAGTTACTATAGACTTGGAAAAGTTCTTGATTTCTAGCACTGTGTAAGTCTTCCAGCTTTGTTGTTCTTCAGAATTGCCTTCATTATTCTTGGTCCTTTGCATTTCCATTTTCATCTTATAATCAGTTGTCAGTTTACACCAAAAAGACTGTTATAGACCTAAAAAGACATCTTACCAAAGAAGATATATATATGGCAAATAAGCATAGGAAAAGATACACCACATCATACGTCATTAAGGAAATGCAATTTTAAATAAGCAGATATGACTACACACCTATTAGGATGGCCAAAATCTAGCACACTTACAACATAAAATGCTGGTGGAACAAGGGTTCTTATTCATCAATGGCGGGAATGGAAAACGGTACAGTCACTTTGGAGGAAAATTTGGTGCTTTCTTACAAAACTTAACATACTCATACTGTATGACCCAATACTTGCAATCCTTAATATTTACCCAAGGGAAATGAAAACTTATGTCCACACAAAATCCTGCACACAGATATATAGCTTTATTCATAACTACCACAACTCAGAAGTAACCAAGTTGTCCTTCAGTCGATGACTAGATAAACTGTGGTACATTTAGATAATGGAGTATTATTCAACACTAAAAGTAAATGAGCTATGAAGCGATGAAAAAAAAATGAGGAAACCTTAAATGCATATCACCAAGTGAAAGAAACCAATCCGAAAAGGCTGTATGATTCCAGCTATGTGACATTCTAGAAAAGACAAAACTATAAAAGCATCAGTGGTTACCAGGGACTAGGGAGGAGAGAGGGATGAACAGGCAGAATACAGAGGATTCTCAGGACAGTGAAACTAGTCTATATGATATTATATCGTGGATATATGTCCTTGTACATTTATTTGTCTAAACCTATAGAATATGCAACAAAAACAGTAAACACTAATGTAAATTATTATTCTGGGGGACAATGATGTGTTAATACAGGCTCACCAACTGTAACAGATGTACCATTCTAGAAAGGGATGTTGATATAGGGGAACACTGTTATATGTGTGGGAGCTGGGGGTATAGGGGAAAGCTCTGTACCTTCAGCTTAATTTGCTGCGAACCTACAATGACTGGAAAAAAAAAACCTATTAAAATAATTTTTATAAAGATACTCAGGAATGAAAAAATACTTTTCAGACTTTGGGCTTGTTTTGCAGTACATATATCTAACAAAAGATTTGTATAAGGAATATATGAAGAACTCCCGGAAAGTGTAAGAATAGGGATGATAACTATATAGAACAATAGGCAGAAGGCAAAAGTCTGAAAAGAGCACCTCACAAAAGATATATCCAAATTCCCAATAAACATAAAAAAGAAACTTTGTGAATCATCCGAAAAATACAAATTAAGTAAAATGCTGGTGGTGGTTGGGGGTTGGGGATACCAAGTGTTGGCAAGGATGGGAATGTAAGAGAATTCTCACCTACTGGCAGTGAGAACATAAATTGCTAGTTACTCTGGAAAAATCCTAAGAGGTATCTAGTAAAGCTGAAAAAACACATGCCCTAAGACCCAACAATTCAAGTCCCAGATATTATACCCAAAAGAAATGGGTATATACATTCACAAAAGACATGCAGAATAATATTTATAATAGCCTCAAACTGGAGACAACCCAAATATTTCCTTTTTTTAAATTATACTTTAAGTTCTAGGGTACATGTGCACAACGTACAGGTTTATTACATATGTATACATGTGCCATGTTGATGTGCTGCACCCATTAACTCATCATTTACATTAGGTATATCTCCTAATGCTAGTCCTCTCACCTCCTCCCACCCCATGACAGGTCCCGGTGTGTGATGTTCCCCTTCCTGTATCCAAGTGTTCTCACTGTTCAATTCCCACCTATGAGTGAGAACATGTGGTGTTCGGTTTTCTGTCCTTGCGATAGTTTGCTGAGAATGATGGTTTCCAGCTTTGTCAGTGTCCCTACTGAGGACATGAACTCATCCTTTTTTATGGCTGCATAGTATTCCATGGTGTATATGTGCCACATTTTCTTAATACAGTCTATCACTGATGGACATTTGGGTTGGTTCCAAGTCTTTGCTATTGTGCATAGTGCCACAATACACATAGGTGTGCATGTGTCTTTATAGCAGCATGATTTATAATCCTTTGGGTATATACCCAGTAATGGGATGGCTGGGTCAAATGGTACTTCTAGTTCTAGATCCTTGAGGAATCGCCACACTGTCTTCCACAATGGTTGAACTAGTTTACAGTCCCACCAACAGTGTAAAAGTGTTCCTATTTCTCCACATCCTCTCCAGCACGTGTTGTTTCCTGACTTTTTAATGATCGCCATTCTAACTGGTGTGAGATGGTATCCCATTGTGGTTTTGTATGCATTTCTCTGACGGCCAGTGACGATGAGCATTTTTTCATGTGTCTGTTGGCTGCATAAACGTCGTCTTTAGAGAAGTGTCTGTTCATATCCTTTGCCCACTTTTTGATGGGGTTGTTTTTTTCTTGTAAATTTGTTTAAGTTCCTTGTAGATTCTGGATATTAGCCCTTTGCCAGATAAGTAGATTGCAAAAATTTTCTCCCATTCTGTAGGTTGCCTGTTCACTCTGATGGTAGTTTCTTTTGCTGTGCAGAAGCTCTTTAGTTTAATTAGATCCCATTTGTCAATTTTGGCTTTTGTTGCCGTTGCTTTTGGTGTTTTAGACATGAAGTCCTTGCCCATGCCTATGTCCTGAATGGTATTGCCTAGGTTTTCTTCTAGGGTTTTTATGGTATTAGGTCTAACATTTAAGTCTCTAATCCATCTTGAATTAATTTTTGCATAAGGTGTAAGGAAGGGATCCAGTTTCAGCTTTCTACATATGGCTAGCCAGTTTTCCTGGCACCAGTTATTAAATAGGTAATCCTATTTAATTAATCCCATTTCTTGTTTTTGTCAGGTTTGTCAAAGATCAGGTGGTTGTAGATGTGTGGTATTATTTCTGGGGGCTCTGTTCTGTTCCATTGGTCTATATCTGTGTTTTGGTACCAGTACCATGCTGTTTTGGTTACTGTAGCCTTGTAGTATAGTTTGAAGTCAGGTAGCATGACGCCTCCAGCTTTGTTCTTTTGGCTTAGCACTGTCTTGGCAATGCGGGGTCTTTTTTGTTTCCATGTGAACTTAAAAGTAGTTTTTTCCAATTCTGTGAAGAAAGTCATTGGTAGCTTAATGGGGATGGCACTGAATCAATAAATTACCTTGGGCAGTATGGCCATTTTCATGCTATTGATTCTTCCTATCCATGAGCATGGAATGTTCTCTTCCATTTGTTTGTGTCCTCTTTTATTTTGTTGAGCAGTGGTTTGTCATTCTCCTTGAAGAGGTCCTTCACATCCCTTGTAAGCTGGATTCCTACGTATTTTATTCTCTTTGAAGCAACTGTGAATGGGAGTTCACTCATGATTTAGCTCTCTGTTAGTCTGTTATTGGTGTATAAGAATGCTTGTGATTTTTGCACATTGATTTTGTATCCTGAGACTTTGCCGAAGTTGCTTATCAGCTGAAGGAGATTTGGGGCTGAGACGATGGGGTTTTCTAAATATACAGTCACGTCATCTGCAAACAGGGACAATTTGACTTCCTCTTTTCCTAATTGAATACCCTTTATTTCTTTCTCCTGCCTGATTGCCCTGGCAAGAACTTCCAACACTATGTTGAATAGGAGTGGTGGGAGAGGGCATCCCTGTCTTGTGCCAGTTTTCAAGGGGAATGCTTCCAGTTTTTGCCCATTCAGGATGTGGGTTTGTCATAGATAGCTCTTATTATTTTGAGATACGTCCCATCACTACGTAGTTTACTGAGAGTTTTTAGCATGAGGGGCTGCTGAATTTTGTCAAAGGCCTTTTCTGCATCTATTGAGATAATCGTGTGGTTTTTGTCTTTGGTTCTGTTTATACGATGGATTACATTTATCGATTTGCGCATGTTGAACCAGCCTTGCATCCCAGGGATGAAGCCCACTTGATCATGGTGGATAAGCTTTTTGATGTGCTGCTGGATTCGGTTTGCCAGTATTCTATTGAGGATTTTTGCATGAATGTTCATCTGGGATATTGGTCTAAAATTCTTTTTTGTGTGTGTGTCTCTGCCAGGCTTTGGTATCAAGATGATGCTGGACTCACAAAATGAGTTAGGGAGGATTCCCTCTTTTTCTATTGATTGGTATAGTTTCAAAAGGAATGGTACCAGCTCCTCTTTGTACCTCTGGTAGAATTCGGCTGTGAATCCATCTGGTCCTGGACTTTTTTTGGTTGGTAGGCTATTAATTATTGCCTCAATTTAAGATCCTGTTATTGGTCTATTCAGGGATTCAACTTCTTCCTGGTTTAATCTTGGGAGGGTGTATGTGTCCATGAATTTATCCATTTCTTCTAGATTTTCTAGTTTATTTGTGTAGAGGTGTTTATAGTAGTCTCTGACGGTAGTTTGTATCTCTGTGGGATCGGTGGTGATATCCCCTTTATCATTTTTTATTGCGTCTATTTGATTCTTCTCTCTTTTCTTTCTTATTAGTCTTGCTAGCAGTCTATCAGTTTTGTTGATCTTTTCCAAAAACCAGCTCCTGGATTCATGGATTTTTTGAAGGGTTGTTTTGTGTCTCTGTCTCCTTCAGTTCTGCTCTGATCTTAGTTAATTCTTGCCTTCTGCTAGCTTTTGAATGTGTTTGCTCTTGCTTCTCTAGTTCTTTTAATTGTGATGTTAGGGTGTCAATTTTAGATCTTTCCTGCTTTCTCTTGTGGGCATTTAGTGCTATAAGTTTCCCTCTACACACTGCTTTAAATGTGTCCCAGAGATTCTGGTATGTTTTGTCTTTGTTCTCATTGGTTTCAAAGAACATCTTTATTTCTGCCTTCATTTCGTTACGTACTCAGTAGTCATTCAGGAGCAGGTTGTTCAGTTTCCATGTAGTTGAGAGGTTTTGAGTGAGTTTCTTAATGCTGAGTTCTAGTTTGATTGCACTGTGGTCTGAGAGACAGTTTGTTATAATTTCTGTTCTTTTACATTTGCTGAGGAGTGCTTTACCTCCAAGTATGTGGTCAATTTTGGAATAAGTGCGATGTGGTGCTGAGAAGAATGTATATTCTGTTGATTTGGGGTGGAGAGTTCTGTAGATGCCTATTAGGTCCGCTTGGTGCAGAGCTGAGTTCAATTCCTGGATATCCTTGTTAACTTTCTGTCTCGTGGCTCTGTCTAATGTTGACAGTGAGGTGTTAAAGTCTCCCATGATTATTGTATGGGAGTCTAAGTCTCTTTGTAGGTCTCCAAGGACTTGCTTTATGAATCTGGGTGCTCCTGTGTTGGGTGCATATATATTTAGGATAGTTAGCTCTTCTTGTTGAATTGATCCATTTACCATTATGTAATGGCCTTCTTTGTCTCTTCTGATCTTTGTTGGTTTAAAGTCTGTTTTATCAGAGAGTAGGATTGCAATCCCTGTTTTTTGTTTTGTTTTGTTTTCCATTTGCTTGGTAGATCTTCCTCCATCCCTTTATTTTGAGCCTATGTGTGTCTCTGCACGTGAGATGGGTCTCCCTGAATACAGCACACTGATGGGTCTTGACTGTATCCAATTTGCCAGTCTGTGTCTTTTAATTGGAACATTTAGCCCATTTATATTTAAGGTTAATATTGTTATGTGTGAATTTGATCCTGTCATTATGATGTTATCTGGTTATTTTGCTCGTTAGTTGATGCAGTTTCTTCCTAGCATCGAAGGTCTTTAAAATTTGGCATGTTTTTGCAGTGGGTGGTACCGGTTGTTCCTTTCCATGTTTAGTGCTTCCTTCAGGAGCTCGTGTAGGGCAGACAAAATCTCTCAGCATTTGCTTGTCTGTAAAGGATTTTATTTCTCCTTCACTTATTAGGAAGCTTAGTTTGGCTGGATATGATATTCTGGGTTGAAAATTCTTTTCTTTAAGAATGTTGAATATTGGCCCCCACTCTCTTCTGACTTGTAGAGTTTCTGCTGAGAGATCTGCTGTTAGTCTGATGGGGTTCCCTTTGTGAGTAACCCGACCTTTCTCTCTGGCTGCCCTTAACATTTTTTCCTTCGTTTCAACTTTGGTGAATCTGACAATTACGTGTCTTGGAGTTGCTCTTCTCGAGGAGTATCTTTGTGGTGTTCTCTGTATTTCCTGAATTTGAATGTTGGCCTGCCTTGCTAGGTTGGGGAAGTTCTCCTGGATAATATCCTGAAGGGCGTTTTCCAACTTGGTTCCATTCTCCCCGTCACTTTCAGGTACACCAATCAGATGTAGGTTTGGTCTTTTCTCACAGTGCCGTATTTCTTGGAGGCTTTGTTCATTTCTTTTTACTCTTTGTTCTCTAAACTTCTCTTCTTGCTTCATTTCATTCATTTGATCTTCAGTCACTGATACCCTTTCTTCCAGTTGATCGAATCAGCTACTGAAGCTCGTGCATGTGTCACGTAGTTCTCGTGCCATGGGTTTAAGCTCCATCAGGTCATTTAAGGTCTTCTCCACGCTGTTTATTCTAGTTAGCCATTCCTCCAATATTCTTTCAAGGTTTTTAGTTTCTTTGCAATGGGTTCAAACATCCTCCTTTAGCTTGGAGAAGTTTGTTATTACCGATCGTCTGAAGCCTTCTTCTCTCAACTCGTCAAAGTCATTCTCTGTCCAGCTTTGTTCCGTTGCTGGCGAGGAGCTGCCTTCCCATGGAAGGGGAGAGGCACTCTGATTTTTAGAATTTTCAGCTTTTCTGGTCTGTTTTTTCCCCATCTTTGTGGTTTTATCTACCTTTGGTCTTTGATGATGGTGACGTACAGATGGGGTTTTGGTGTGGGTGTCCTTTCTGTTTGTTAGTTTTCCTTCTAACAGTGAGGACCCTCAGCTGCAGGTCTGTTGGAGTTTGCTGGAGGTCCACTCCAGATCCTGTTTGCCTGGGTATCACCAGTGGAGGCTGCAGAACAGCGAATATTGCTGAACAGCAAATGCTGCTGCCTGATCGTTCCTCTGGAAGCTTCGTCTCAAACGGGTACCCGGCCGTGTGAGGTGTTAGTTGGCCCCTACTGGAGGGTGCTTCCCAGTTAGGCTACTCGGGGGTCAGGGACCCACTTGAGGAGGCAGTCTGTCCGTTTTCAGATCTCAGACTCCTTGCTGGGAGAACCACTACTCTCTTCAAAGCTGTCACACATGGACATTTAAGTCTGCAGAGGTTTCTGCTGCCTTTTGTTCGGCTATGCCGTGACCCTAGAGGTGGAGTTTATCGAGGCTGGCAGGCCTCCTTGAGCTGCGGTGGGCTCCATCCAGTTTGAGCTTCCCAGTGGCTTTGTTTACCTACTCAAGCCTCAACAGTGGTGGGTGCCCCCCCACACCCCAGCCTCATTGCCACCTTGCAGTTTGATCTCAGACTGCTGTGCTAGCAATGAGCGAGGCTCCTTGGGCCTGGGACCCTCTGGGCCAGGTGCTGGATATAATCTCCTGGTGTGCCGTTTGCTAAGACGGTTGTAAAAGTGCAGTATTAGGGCGTGAGTCACCTGATTTTCCGGTGCCCTCCATCACCTCACTGCTTCCCTTGGCTAGGAATGGGAATTCCCTGACCCCTTGCAGTTCTCAGGTGAGGCAATGCCTTGCCCCGTTTTGGCTCACGCTCAGTGGGCTGCACCCACTGTCCTGCCCCTACTGTCCGACAAGCCCCCGTGAGATGAACCTGGTACCTCAGTTGGAAATGCAGAAATCACCTGTCTTGTGCATCGCTCACGCTGGGAGCTGTAGACTGGAGCTGTTCCTATTGGGCCATCTTGGACGTGAAGCTCAACCCAAATGTTTCTTAATGGTGAAATGAATATACAAATTGTGGTATACAGTGGGATAATATACATAACAATATGGGTACATTTCACAAACATAATAGTAGTAAAATTATGTCTTCCTCATCTACCTCCGCTAAGACACAAAAAGACGCAAATAGTCATCTCTGTATATTACTACAGTATATATATTTACGAATGCACTTGTTTCTGGATAAGGATGTGTAATTCTCTTCCAAAACCAGGTGAAACTGATTTATAGTATTAGAAGGCAGGAAATTTAATCCTTTGCAGTATAAGAAGATTGCACAAAGGAACCTTTTGGAATGCTGGTAAAATTTAGTTCATCGTCTGGATGCCAATTATATGTGTGTTTCACTTAGTCAAAATTCTTTGAGTTGAACACTTACAATATGTATATTCACTATGATAGAAACAAAATTTGGCTCTTTCAAAGCAAATCTTGTGATCTACTCATCTACCCATTCTCTATGTTGAAATCCTGTGCTTTGGAACAGGTGTTTGTGATGACAGCTAAATATATTGCAGAAGCTTTAGAAAAATAAAGGTAGGTAGATGAGGAAAACATAATTTTATTACTAGAATGGTTTGGTCAACAATGGAATGTGTAAACTCTAACTAAATACCTGTGTCTGCTGGAAGAGACTCTAACCCAGAGAAACTTAGGGATTCCTGCCTTACCTCAACTGCCATATATTTTCCTTTTTTTGAGTAAAAGACTTTCCTAAGCATTTGAACTAAATTATTTGATAGACAGGAAAAAAATACTATATATTCTGTATAACCTTAAAATACTATTTATTTAAGTCATTTTAAGATACGGTTTTCAAGATTTCTTGAAATTCCTGACCTGAGTCATCTTTGTGATATGTCACACCCTGTCACATTAAGTTACCTTATGTCGAATAAACAGAAGAAAGGTTATAAAAACCTAGCATGCATACCACCTGACATGAAAATATTTGCCAGCTATTCCTTCCACTGAAATGAATGCATCCCAAATATCTAGATTATTAGCATGGAAAAATTATACACTTTACAAAATAATGAAAAAGTAATCTCTCTACATTACTATAGTACATATATTTATGAGTATACTTAATTCTAGATAAGGGTAGAGTTTTACTAGAAATATTATGTTTCTCTTTCACATTTTCTTTTCATAGGAATGTACATGTACAAACTTGTTTTACTTCTTTCTTGGAAGCAGTCTTATGTACAACATAGTAACTATCTAGTACAAGTGGAATTTAGCCAGAAAATAAAGAAGAAAGAACTAATTGAAAATTAACAGAAAATTTGGCCAGGAAGTGTTTATGGAACTTAACACACCATTTGTTAAGAAAAACATCATTATGAACATCTAAGTAACCTAGAATAGCTCCAAACACTTTTATTTTTGATTAATAAGGCAAAATAAAGTGAGGCTCTCGAAGGATATTCAGGTAATGTAGAAAAAAAGTTTTCCTAAGGAAAAGGAATCACTCTATGCACATAATCAACAGTCAGTCCCCATTAATATAAATTATTTAGCTATGACAAGCAATGTTTTATCCTCTATCTCATATTTTATTATAAATATAGTTTTAAAATACCCACTGAATGAACTACTTCCTTTAGTTCTAGAGGAATTGTAGAAGTTTCCGTTTCATAAATGAAGGAACTACTTAGCTCAAGCTAAAAGCTCTAAGGTAAAAACCTCCAGTTCCACAGTAGTATTATAACCTGTCAGTATGATACCATGCAAAGGTGTTATAGAGATTGTATGATTAAATGCTCAAAGCTACTTTCCTGCACTGTGCTATGTAAGTGGCATAAGCACTTCCTTGTAGCATTGTTAATATAATATGGTAAACAAAGAAGACAAAGAAAACCTTTCTTGCTATCTTTTCTGTGCCAAAATTAAAAAAAGAACCACACAACTAATCTTTAACATGCAACATTATGGTGGTAAAAAATACGGGAAATGGCAGTGGACTTAAAAAGCAGAACAGTAAAGTGATTTAGAGTATGAGATTTGTAGTCAAATAGGCATGGTTTCAAAATCTGCCACTGACAGGCTGTCTCTGTGTCCTTATTTGTAAATGGGAAAAGTAATATTTAACTCTGTAGTTGTAAATATGAAATAGGATAGTAATTACAGAGCTTAGCATTATGGCTTACAAATAGCATGTGCGAATACATAATAGTTATCTTTAATGAAGATTGGTTCCTTTATTCCCCAACCTTGATAATATTCCATTTTTATTTATTTCAAGTTCAAAAGGTACATTTATTTTGCACTCTGTTTAACAAAGGAACAGAGTATAAATGTAAGAGGGAACAAAGGAAACAAAAATGACAGGCATATATATTTACTACCAAGTATAGCAATATTTGTTGAGAAGAGTCTTTAAATATAACTAGTTGAAGCATTTAATAGTCAAAATCAGTTGCTAATAATAATTTATTATCTCAGGAAGAAATTTTAGAAGGCTCAACATATACGACTCAAACTCTGACTTTCTTAATGAAAAAAGTTTACTTTTATCTTCTGAAAATCTCCCAAGTTGCTGGAGGTCATGTACACGAGATCACTGCCAATTTTTAAAAGATTCAAAAGCTCTTAAATTAGCAAGTCACAATTGCTTAGGAAAACTATTTGAAGTGTATATCAACTTTCAGTAATATTAACACATGAAAAAAATCCATAAACCTATCATCAGTAAAATGTTGCTGGATCTTCCAAAACCAGAGACAAGGTATTCTTTTTGTTTTGTTTTATTTTTAAAATTATACTTTAAGTTCTAGGGTACATGTGCACAACGTGCAGGTTTGTTACATATGTATACATGTGCCATGTTGGTGTATTGCACCCGTTAACTCGTCATTTACGTTAGGTATATCTCCTAATGCTATCCCTCCTCCCTCCCCCCACCCCACGAAAGGCCCCAGTGCGTGATGTTCCGCACCCTGTGTACAAGTATTCTCATTGTTCAGTTTCCACCTATGAGTGAGAACATGTGGTGTTTGGTTTTCTGACCTTGCGATAGTTTGCTCAGAATGATGGTTTCCAGCTGCATCCATGTTCCTACAAAGGACATGAACTCATCGTTTTTTATGGTTGCATAGTATTCCTTAGAGTATATATGCTCTTAATCTTTTCTCAATCCAGTCTATCATTGATGAATATTTAGGTTGGTTCCAAGTCTTTACTATTGTGAATAGTGCCGCAATAAACATACATGTTTATATGTCTTTATAGCAGCATGATTTATAATCCTTGGGGTATGTGCCCAGTAATGAGATTGCTGGGTCAAATGGTATTTCTAGTTCTAGATCCTTGAGGAATCGCCACACTGTCTTCCACAATGGTTGCACTAGTTTACAGTATCACCAACAGTGTAAAAGTGTTCCCATTTCTCCACATCCTCTCCAGCACCTCTTGTTTCCTGACATTTTAATCATCGCCATTCTAACTGGTATGAGATGGTATCTCATTGTAGTTTTGATTTGCATTTCTATGATGGCCAGTGATGAGGATTTTTTCATGTGTCTGTTGGCTGCATAAATGTCTTCTTTTGAGAAGTGTCTGTTCATATCCTCTGCCCACTTTTTGATGGGGTTGTTTGATTTTTTCTTGTAAATTTGTTTGAGTTCTTCGTAGATTCTGGATATTAGCCCTTTGTCAGATGGATAGATTGCAAAAATATTCTCCCATTCTGTAGGTTGCCTGTTCACTCTGATGGTAGTTTATTTTGCTCTGCAGAAACTTTAGTTTAATTAGATCCCATTTGTCAATTTTGGCTTTTGTTGCCATTGCTTTTGGTGTTTTAATCCTCAATAAAATACTGGCAAACTGAATCCAGCAGCACATCAAAAAGCCTATACATCAAGTTGACTTCATCCCTGGGATGCAATGCTGGTTCAATATATGCAAATCAATAAACGTAATCCATCATATAAACAGAACTAAAGACAAAAACCACATAATTATCTCAATAAATGCAGCAAAGGCCCTCGACAAAATTCAACAGCCCTTCATGCTAAAAACTCTCAATAAACTAGGTATTGATGGGACGTATCTCAAAATAAGAGCTATTTATGACAAATCCACAGCCAATATCATACTGAATGGGCAAAAGCTGGAAGCATTCCCCTTGAAAACTGGCACAAGACAGGGATGCCCTCTCCCACCACTCCTATTCAACATAGTGTTGGAAGTTCTTGCCAGGGCAATCAGGCAGGAGAAAGAAATAAAGGGTATTCAATTAGGAAAAGAGGAAGCCAAATTGTCCCTGTTTGCAGATGACATGACTGTATATTTAGAAAACCCCATCATCTCAGCCCCAAATCTCCTTCAGCTGATAAGCAACTTCGGCAAAGTCTCAGGATACAAAATCAGTGTGCAAAAATCACAGGCATTCTTATACACCAGTAACAGACTAATAGAGAGCCAAATCATGAGTGAACTCCTATTCACAATTGCTTCAAAGAGAATAAAATACGTAGGAATCCAGCTTACAAGGGATGTGAGGGACCTCTTCAAGGAGAACTACAAACCACTGCTCAAGGAAATAAGAGGACACAAACAAATGGAAGAACATTCCATGCTCATGGATAGGAAGAATCAATATCGTGAAAATGGCCATATCGCCCAAGGTAATTTATAGATTCAATGCCATCCCCATCAAACTACAAATGACTTTCTTCACAGAATAGGAAAAAACTACTTTGAAGTTCATATGGAACCAAAAAAGAGCCCGCATTGCCAAGACAGTGCTAAGCCGAAAGAACAAAGCTGGAGGCGTCATGCTACCTGACTCCAAACTATACTACAAGGCTACAGTAACCAAAACAGCATGGTACTGGTACCAACACAAAGATATAGACCAATGAAACAGAATAGAGCCCCCGGAAATAATACCACAGATCTACAGCCATCTGATCTTTGATCAACCTGACAAAAACAAGAAATGGGGCAAGGATTCCCTATTTAATAAATAGTGCTGGCAAAACTGGCTAGCCATATGTAGAAAGCTGAAACTGGATCCCTTCCTTATATCTTAAACAAAAATTAATTCAAGATGGATTAAAGACTGAAATGTTACACCTAAAACCATAAAAACCCTAGAAGAAAACCTTGGCAGTATCATTCAAGCCATAGGCATGCCCAAGGACTTCGAGACAAGGTATTCTTAAGAGTCCAGACTTTTTAGAACTCTACACTAGTATATTCCAGCATACAGACTTTATTTGACTTCATTTAACAGAAGAGAAGATCCTTTGAAATGTAGTGAAAGACAGGCTGGTGTATTTTTGTAATCTTTCCTTCTAAGTTTAGACACAGATTTCGTTGCTGATACCTTGGCCAGCAGCTGCTGTGTTTATCAGTTTTGCTTGAGATCACTGTCCTTACTGTGAAATGTGATGCCCAAACCTTGACGTTATTGGACTAGAAAATGCGGAAGACTCTCAAGATGTATTTGCTTTCTCAAAAGAATCTTGAAATGCAAATTTCTGCATAAGTGCATGAGATATTAAAGACATTGGGTCCTATTATGAATTTTGTCTTTTCCTTTTATGAATGGGTTTACTGCCAGGTGACCATTAATTACATTAAGCTTAACCTTTTTCATATCCTTTAGAACATCAAATATGTTTGGATTATATTTCTCTGGCTTTTTGAATGATAATTATAATTGGTCTTACTGGCACTTGCGTGTTGTTTGTTCATTTCAGTAGCTGGATTATCTGAGTTACAAATATTGGATCCTGGTTGTACAGGAGGAATATGGAGGCTGGAGAGAAGAAAACTGAGGAGGACATGGTGGTGGAGGAGAAGGAAGCAAGGAGGAAAAGAAAGCATTGAATTTGGAAACTGATCTGACTCCAAGTTAGAAACTCATCTGAGCAGCCCCCAATGCTGGCATTTGTCTCAAACTAATAGGCCTATCGTTCAAGCCAAAGGAGCTAGAATTTGTACTCTTTTTAAGTTCCTGCATTTCCACAATTGCAGCAATCCGACAGCAAAAACAAAACAAAACTTCAAGGACAACTACTTTTTTTAATTGCAGCTTCATTTGCAGGCAGATCTTTTTTCGCTGGTTTGTTATATCTTAGGGCAGGTGACAATGGATCCCAAATTAGTTGCAAAATACGGAAAAATTCAATTTTGTTGTTTTCTTTTTTCTGTATACTATTAAAAAATCAGAGCTAGCTGGCTTCTTCATCATTTGCCACACAGAAAATATCAGCAAAAGATGGAACCATAAATCCACAGTCTACACAGTTCAAGAGTGGGACCAACTCAAAATTAAGTCCTCTACAAAGTTCTAATGGAAGCATTTTCCCGATAATACAAATGATATTCCTACTTGATCCACATTCTTTATTTTCTCAAACCAGTAAAACTTTGTCTACAGGAACGTCAAAATATTCTAGCATATCTTAAGATGTTCACTATGACAGACATTGACGAAGCAAATACAAAAGCCAATTTAGGGAAAGTATCAGTTTTTTGGTACCTTCCTCTGAATGTGAAGCCAAGCCTCCTGGCAACCACCAGCACATCAAGCAGAGGGCATTATGAATCCCTGTCTTAGAATCCTCAATTCAAGAATTCTGGAATGCACTGGTTCTGGTCCAGGAGTGCTCAGATGTTGACCCAGTGATCGCCTGCAAACCTCAACTTGAAGGCCACAGACATTAATGATGCCCTCACTTAGGGGTATGTGGTTGATCTGGTGTCCAGCCCTGGAGCCCCTTGCTCAGCCAAGGTTAACTCTCCAGGAGATGCAGCCACCTCCTCCTGTGCCCAAATAGCCTACCCAGTATTCCATTTAAAGATTCAGCATAGTATTATAAAAGTTAAGAACATATGCTTAGGGTAAAAAGGACCTATATGTAACAATCTCTCGGCATCATAATTTTTACTCATGGGTAAAATATGTTGTGAGGTGGTTGTAACCATAAAATGAGATAATGTATGAACAGTGTTCAACACATTCTCCAACATATAGTAAATACTAGATAAGGTTGGCTAAAATCACAAGACCTAGATTCTGGCTTTAGTTCTTGCACCAATCAGTATGTTAACTTTGAGCAAGTCACTTAGCCTGAGTTTCATCAAAAAGAGCAAATGGGTATAACAGTACCTGTTACCATCTGTCTTTTAGTGTTGTTGCAGTAACAATATTAAATGAGCTGGGCACTGTGGCTTGCACCTGTAATCCCAGCTACTTGGGAAAATGAAGTAGGATGATTGCTTAAGCCCATGAGTTTGAGGCTGCAGTGAGCTATGACCATGCCACTGCACTTCAGCCTGGGTGACAGAGCAAGATTTCATCTCTTAAAAAAATGATGCAAGTAATCCCTTTGAAAGCTGGAATGTCTATAAAATGGATAATACAATAATTTGGATGGCAGTTGAGAGGATAAATAACATAAAAATGGCATTTTAAAGTCTATATAATCAAGAAAGCTGTGGCTAGCTTTTGTTAATTTTGTAGACAATACACAGGTGATAAACATTAAAGAAGAATCATTTTTCTCTGTGATTAGTTTATTATGGTACTTAGAATCAGAAAACTTAATATGAATATTTTGTCTTATTCAGGAATAAGGTATTAACACAAGTTTATGTACATTGTAATATAGAATGTATGACAAGTGTACTGGTTTTTGTTGAGATGAAATGCCTTCTTTGGCCCTATAATTCACTTCTAACAGAAATGATATATTATTATGTTATCAGATTAATAACTATTTGTAAAGCCCTTCAAAGATGAAAAGCACTCCATAAATGCTTAGCATTTATTACCACTAACATAAACATCATTAAGCTCTTCTCCAAAATGCTGTGAAAACAGAAGATAAATAACTAAAATTAGAGCAGAACTAAATAAACTGACACCAAAAATAATATAAAGGATAAATGAAAAGTTGGTTCTTTGAAAGGATAAACAGGATTAATAGACCACTAGCTACATTAACAAAGAAAAAAAGAGAGAAGATCCAAATAAGCACAATCAGAAGGGACAAAGGAGACATTACAACAGATCCCACAGATATACATAAGATCCTCAGAAACTAATACAAACACCTCAATGTACACGAAGTAGAAAATGTAGAGGAAACAGATAAACTCCTGGAAACACACAGCCACCCAAGACTGAGCCAGATAGAAGGTGAAATCCTGAACAGAAAAGTAAACAAGAAGTTATGAAAATGAATCAGTAATAAAAAGGCTACCAATCAAAAAAAGCCCTGGCCCAGATGGATTCACAGGTGAATTAAACCAGATGTACAAAGAAGAACTTGTACCAATCCTACTGAAACTATTCCAGAAATTGAGTAGAAGGGAACTCCTTCTTAACTCATTCTATGAAGCCAGAACCACCCTGATACCAAAACCTGGCAAAGGTGCATTGAAAATAGAAAACCACAGGCCAGTATCGCTGATAAACATATATGCAAAACTCTGCAACAAAATTCTAACACATCAAATCCAGCAGCAAATTAAAAAGGTAATTCACCATGATCAAGCAGGCTTTATTCCTAGGATGCAAGTTTGGTTCAACATACACAGTTGAATAAATGTGATTCACCACATAAACAGAATAAAAAAACCCATATGATCATTTCAATAGACACAGAAAAAGCCTTTGATAAAATCCAACATCCTTCTTGATAAAAACCCTCAACAAACTAGGCATAGAAAGAACAAATCTCAAAATAATAAGAGCCATCTATGACAAACCCACAGCCAACATCGTACTGCATGGGCAAAAGCTGGAAGCATTCCCCTTAAGAACAGGAACAAGACAAAGATGCCCACACTCCTATTCAAAAAAGTATTGGAAGTTCTAGCCAGAGAAATCAAGAGAAGAGAAAGAAATGAAAGGCATCCAAATAGGAAAAGAGGAAGTCAAATTATCTCTCTTTGCTGATGATATGATTCTGTACATAGGAAACCCTAAATATTTCACCAGGAGACTCCTAGACCTGATAAATGACTTCTGTAAGGTTTTGGATACAAAATCAACATAGAAAAATCAGTGCCATTTCTATATACCAATAACGTTCAAGCTGAGAGCCAAGTCAAGAACATAATCCCACTTACAGTAGCCACACACAAAATAAAATACTTAAGAATACACCTAACCAAGAAAGTGTAAGATCTCCACAACAACTACAAAACACTGCTGAAAGAAATCACAGATGACACAAACAAATGGAAAAACTTCCATGTGCATGGATTGGAAGAATTATTAATATCATTAAAATGTCCATACTGCCCAAAGCAATCTACAGATTAAATGCTATACCTAGCCAGTTACCAAGGTCATTTTTCACAGAATTAGAAAAAAGTTAACTAAAATTCATATACAATTTAAAAAAGAGCCTGAATAGCCATAGCAATCCTAAGCAAAAAGAATAAAGCTGGAGGCATCAGACTATCTGACTTCAAACTATATAACAAGACTGCAGTAACCAAAACAGCATGGTACTGGTACAGACATACAGAAAAGAGTGGAACAGAATAGAGAATGCTGAAATAAAGCTGTACGCCTAGAACCAACTGATCTTCAACAAATTCAACAAAAATAAGCAATGGGGAAAGGACTTCCTATACAATAAATGATGCTGGGAAAATAGGCTAGCCATATGCAGAAGAATGAAGCTGGACCCCTACCTCTCAACATATACAGAAATTAAGTCAAGATGGATAAGACTTAAATGTTAAACCCCAAAATATAAAAATCCTAGAATAAAACCTAAGAAATACTCTTGTGGAAATTGATATAGTCAAAGAATTTATTACTTGATAGACATCCTCAAAAGCAATTGCAACAATAACAAAAATGGAAAATTGGGACCTGCTTAAAGAGCTTCTGCACAGCAAAAGAAACTATCAACAGAATAAACAGATAATCTACAGAATGGTAGAAAATATTTGCAAACTACATACCACCAACAAAGGACTAATATCCGGAATCTAGAAGGAACTTAAATCATTAAGAAAAAAAAAAAAAAACATTAAAATGTGGGTAAAGGACATGAAAAGACACTTCTCAAAAGAAGACATACAAGTGGCCAAACATTAAAAAAATGCTCAGTATCATTAATCATCAGAGGAATGCAAATCAAAACCACAATGAGATACCATCTCACACCAATCAGATTGACTTTTGTTAAAAAATTTAAAAACAACAGATGTTGGCAAGGCTACAGAGAAAAGGGAATGCTTATACAGTGGGAATGTAAAAATTAGTTCAGCCCCAGTAGAAAGCAGTTTGGAGATTTCTAAAAAAAAAAAAAAAAAAACCTGAGTTGAACTACAATTACATCCAGTAAATCCCACTACTGCGTTTATACCCAAAGGAAACTTGTGCTACCAAAGATACCTGGACTTGTACGCTTGTTGTAGCACTACTCACAAGTGCAAAGATAGGGAAACAACCGTAGTGCTCATCAGTGGTGAACTGGATAATGAAAATGTGGTACATATACACCATGGAATACTATGTAGCCATAAAAAATCATGTCCTGTGCAGCAACATGGATGCAGCTGTGGAGGCATTATCATAAGTGAAATAATGCAGAAACAGAAAATGAAATATCCTATATTCTCTTATAAAGTAGGAGCAGCTAAACCCTGGGTACATACAGATGTAAATATGGGAACAACACACACTGGTGGCTCCAAAAGCAGAGAGGGAAAGAGAGGGGCAAGGGCTGAGAAACTTGTTAGGTACTATATTCACTCTCTGGGTGATAGGGTCAATAGAAGCTGAAACCTCAGCATTAGGCAATATACCCTTGTAACAAACCTGCACATGCATTCCCCTAATCTCAAATAAAAATTAAATATTTTCTAAAAAAAAAACAACAACAACAAAAATGCAGCTACAGCTTCAAGAGTTGTTAAATAAGATGACATGCCCAAAATGGCAGGTGGTATATCACGTGAATCTTTTCATGATTATAGCAATAATACAAATTTCTTTTGTTAAACAGCTATTAATAACTATTAGCACCTCATTCTTCAAAGGTTATTTTTGTCTCAGGTAATTACGGCACTGAAAAGTGAAATAATTCATTTTTGATTCTACAATTTAAGTTAGCAGAGAAAAAGGCCTAAGCTTCTGGGAAATTCCTGAATTATTGATGTTGTAAAGCTGCAGTTTCCAATATGGTAGACACTACTGCATGTGACTACTGAATCTTGAAACATGGCTCATGTGACTGGGGAACTACATTTTAAGATTTTATTTAACTTCAATTAAATTTAAAAATTGATATTCCATTCAGTAATTATGACATTTTAAATAATGTGTACAACAACTTGGGTAACAAACTACTTCAACTGTAAATTTTATAAAATTTGAATATAGATAATGTATTTCCAATGAAAATTTAACATCTGATTTGAGATGTACCCTAAGATGTAGTAGATAATTTAAAATTCTGTCTGTGGCTTGCATTATACTTCTATTGGACATCATTGCTACATAGGTTTAAAGACACACGACAAATCATATATGATATGGACCTTACTCCCCTTTTTATCCTTCTAGTTCAAACCTAGGAAGTTGGAAGAGTATATGCGAAAGTAGAAAATTTCAGTTCTTGTATTTGTAGAATAGGGGAGTAATAGGTCTTTTCTGTTATAGGTGGAGACATGGCCTTCAGGAACTATGACCTGGCATTACTTCAGTTATGTACTATTAAATTATTAACAACTAGCTCTCCACAAACCAAACCAGAACCCAAACCAAAAACCAACCAATTTGTAGAGTTTGCCAATTTCCATGACATAAATATTCCTACCAGGGTTAATTTCGAGCTACCAGCATGGTCACTGAACATGCAGTTGGGAAGAGATGCACATAATTGGCACTCATGAGGCCGTAGAGTCCAGCCTCAGTGCACCACTGGAATACTTTGAGTTGCTGACATCTATATTCTTGAAGGATGTGTGTGTATATGTGTATGTATGTGGGAGCTGAAATAGATCAGCTTTAAATTAAATTCTGCCCTATAGCAAAAAGTATTATAGGATTATTATTTCTAGGAAAGTAGGGCATTTTATTTTCTTTAAGCCTTTGGAACCTAAATGACTATAAAAACTCTGATTCTTTCCAAATTCCCCTAGAGAATATAGATTTATGGTTATATGAAGCCATTTTGTAAATTGTAAAATGGTAAAAACAGGTGAAGACATTTAATTTTGATAAAACAAGATACATGATTGTAACTTAGAAACTTAGTAGGCCAACTACATAACAAAGATTTGTGAATAGAGATTTCCTAAGGACATAATAAGGGCATAGAAAGATTACCTTCAGAATTGATATAAATTCTGACATATTGAGAATTTTATACATGTAAAATATCTGTAAGAGGTCCAAATTTTAGCTCTAAAGTTCGATAATTTTATGAGTTTTGTTAGCTAATATATGTTAAATCATTCTGTTTATTTAGAAATTCTTGTTTCTATAATAGCTCCTCTGCTTGGGCACCTTAATGTTATGCTTTTTGCTACACTTTTAAATTTAGTATAACGTCTTTTAAAGGCAGTATCTAAGAGGATTTAATTTAAAAGTATCTTTTGAATAAAGCAATTTCCCCTCTAAGGAAATCCTCTAAGAGAATATTCAAACTTATTATTTTAGTATGGGTTTGTTTGTACTATTAAATGTATATGAATAAATGATTTTTTCACAGAGTTATATGTTGGCTAGAATTTTATAGTGCCTGAGTTTGGATTCTATTTTGTCATATCTAATCACATGCATAAAATCTTACTGCTGGAAAAGACAGACTCTTCTATATCTTTATTTTATAATAGAGCAAACTGAGACCCCAAAAGGGGACTGTTTAAGTGTTATTTGGCTAGTCTTTACTAGTTTAGCCAAGACTAGACCTCAGCTTTCCTATCACTCTTAGTATTCTTTGTTTTTTAGAGACAGGGTCTCACTCTGTTGCCCAGGCTGGAGTACAGTGACATGATCACAATTCACTGTAACTTCAAACTCTTGGTCCAACTGATCCTCCTACCTCAGCCTCTCAAGTAGCTAGGGCTGCAGATGTGTGCCACCACCCCGAGCTAGCTTTAAAATTTTTGGTAGAGTTGAGGTCTTGATATATTGCCCAAGCTGGTCTCAAATTCCTGGCCTCAAGCTATCCTCCCACCTTGGCCTCTTGAGTTTTTGGGATTACAGGCACAAACCACCATGACTCACCCATCCTTAGTATTCTTAGTTTGTACCATATAACTGCATAAATCTGCTTGTCCATCCACATTTGGGATTATTGATATAAGATATTTTTGTTATACTCCACACTAGCTACATTGGGCATATATTGTGTTTATTCTTTAACTATATAGTTTCAATAGTTACCCTTAATGTTATATACCAATCCTTGAGCAAAATTCTTTCATTATTTTCCTATAGAAAATGTGGATATGAGTTATTGTGCCCCAGACTGGCATAATTTGCTAGTCTAATAAGTAAAGCAGAGAAAGAGGTTTGAGACATTCAACTCCTGTCTCAGAAAGAAAAATGGAAGGGCTAAAGCTTAACAATTTAACATTTGTACCTTTCTCCACAGGGAAAGACCACTACCTTTTGCTTAGTAACTGTCAATTTATGACTAGGTAAGTTCTGAAGAGTTGACAGCTTGTTTTGGAATATAGTAATGTAGTATTTCAGAATTCAAAAATATGTTAAATAACATTTAAATTATGGAAAGTTTCCATCTGAAAATAACTAATTTAGAGAAAATCCATACTTATTCAATAACACCAATTCTTAATTACCATATGTCACATTCTGTGATTGACAACATTATGTCACCACAAAGAAAGGAACAAAGGTTTGATAATCATAGCATACTTAAGTTTACTCAAAACTGTACATCTCTTAAGATATACAAGTAATACAGTCTTGTATAGACTTCTGCAGCCAAGCAAGAGTTAGTCTTTGATGTGCTCAAAATTATGAAATATTTAGGATGTCTTTAGGGAAAGATGCCTATAGGTAGAAAGGTTTAGATCAAAACTGACATCATTACATAATAAAGGAGGAAGGGTGAAGTGAAGCCAAAAGTAGATTGGCAGGAATATACCTAAGTCAAACAAATAATATAATGCACCCTGTAATGCACAGTATATAGGAAGTTAAGCAGTTGGCCACAGTTTCAGTTGGTTATAGAATTAAAAACTACTTTTGTGCTTCATTTTAGAAGAATTTTGTATTTATAATAAGATATTTAAAGTATAAGAGCAAATCTTTACCTTCATCCATGTATCACCTCTTGGATAGAATTTTTATATATGTTTACAATATTACCATGATTTTTAATTTTTAAAGTATTTTTAGAGACAGTCTTGCTCTGTGGTCGAGGCTAGTGTATAGTGGCCTGATCATAACTCCCTGTGACCTCAAACTCCTGGGCTCAAATGACGTTCTCACCTCAGCTGCTAAAGTAGCTAGATTACATGTTTGCCACCATGCCCAGCTAAATTTTTAATTTTTTTGTAGACACGGGGTCTCACTGTGATATCCATGGTGGTCTCAAACTTCTGGGCTCAAGCAGTTCAATCCTCCAGCCTCTGCCTCTGCAAGTGCTGGGATGACATGCGTGAGTCACTGCACCTAGGCTCATGACTTTAATGCCATTTTAGGAAGAAGATAACATAAAAAACCAAGCTTTTGAATGATTTTTTAAATGACATGGTAATGTGGTGATGACATATCTCTGGTAACAAAAAGGAAGATAAATAATGATTCCAATTTTGTTAAATATATGCATAGAAAAAAGGGAATTAAATACACTAAAATAACTCTTTTTATCAGTTTTCCCCAGGTAATAATATGAGTGATCTTTATTTTACATTCTCTATATTACATTCTCTAAAGTTACCCATTTAAGCATGAATAAGCTTTTATATCAGAATTTTTAAATACATTTTAAAAGGAGATGGCAACTTATAATGCTACAGCTTTTTTATAGCATAGTATCTGCAAGATCATATATGATAAATGTATTTGGAAATATAATGCATTTGGAAGGATTTCATAATATGCAAATTTGTAGACAGCCACATTAAGTACAGCTGGGATGTCTTTGAATAGGATTTATTTTATATTTTCATTTCTCTGCATATGAGGATTATATAAAATAAGTTGTTTCTCCATGTTTTTCTTTTTCTAAATAATATTCTTCAAATAAGAAGTTAACCAGGCATAGTGTTGCATTCCTATAGTCCCAGCTACACAGGAAGCTGAGGCAAGAGGATGATTTGTACCCAGAAGTTTGAGGCTGCAGTGAGCTATGATTGCACCACTGCACTCTAGCCATGGCAACAGAGTGAGACATTGTCTCTAAACAATAAATAAATGCTATTCTTCAAATCTCAGTGTAACAGATAAACTGCTAGCTGTCCCCAAATGACTTTTGCTTTTATAGTAACTGGTGTTTTGCTGGGTGCATAATCACCCCACTAAAAATGCTTTCCAGACTTTCTTACGGTTAGTGTATCCTTATGAACAGGTTCTGTCCAATGGGATATATGGGATATCGACCACAGATATGTCTAGAAGTGATATGTAACAACTCCTGGCTTGTAGCCTGAATAAGATAGGACTATGCCTGCCTCCTTTTTCCTCCTTTCGTAGACTGGGATGCAAATCTTCAGTGATGTAGAACTAGGCTTTACCCTAGAGATGACAAAGTAACACAATAGATAAGGCCTGGTACTCTAATACTAGCATGCCTTACCAGTCCTGGAACATGTCCCAGGATTGTTATACAAGAAGGTAAGAAAATTCTCTTCCTGAAGTTACTGGGTTTCATGGTCTCTTGTTTTACAGTAGCTTAGACTATTTCACTTCATAACTGTATTGTACTATAGACAGATGTCAATCTGGCTTCTCAGGCTTATGCTAGAAGTGACACAATATAAAAATACAGTCTTATTTAAGAGAAAACTTTATTGAATGGCCATCTCTATTACTTTCCTCACACAAATGGCTGGTGTGAGAGAGTATTTCATTGTGGTTTTGATTTGCATCTCTCTGATGATTACTGATGATTAGCAGTTTTTTCATGTTTCTTGGGGACTTGTATGTCTTCTTTTGCATAGTTCATGCCCTTTGCCCACTTTTAATTGGGTTATTTTTTTCTTGTAATTTATTTAATTTTCTTATAGATTCTGGATATTAGGCCTTTGTTGTATGTATAGTTTGTGAACATCTTCTCCCATTTCGTAGACTGCCTGTTTACTTCATTGATAGTTTCTATTGCTGTGCTGAAGCTCTTTCATGAAAGCAGAAAACAAAAGAGCAGGAGTTGCTCTTCTTAGATCAGAGAAAACAGACTTTAAACCAGCAAGCATCAAAAAGGACAAAGAAGGGTATCACATAATGATAAAGTGTTAAATTTATCAAGAAGACTTAACTATCCTAAATGTATATACACTCAACATTGGAGCTCCCAAATTCATAAAACGAGTACTTCTAGACCTATGAAAAGACTAAGACAACCATACAATAATAATGGGGGACATCAACAGCACACTGACAGCATTAGACAGGTCATCAAGGCAGAAAAGTAACAACAAACTTCTAGACTTCAACTCGACACTTGGCCAATTAGACCTAATAAACATCTACAGAATGCTCCATGCAACAACTGAAGGATATACATTCTTCTCATCTGCACACAGAACATACTCTAGGATTGACCACATGCTTGGCCATAAAGCAAGTCTCAATAAATGAAAAAAAAAAAAAACAACTAAAATCATACCAAACAACACTCTTAGACCACAGTGCAATAAAAATAGAAATCAATATCAAAGGTCTCTCGAAACCACACAATTACATGGAAATTAAAAAACTTACTCTTGAATTACTTTGGGCAATAAGGCAGAAATCAAATAATTTCTTGAAATTAATGAAAACAGAGACACAACTTACAGAAATCTCTGGGTGCAGTAAAAACATTTTTAAGAGGAAAGTTTATAGTTAAACACCTACATCAAGAAGTTAGAAAAAGTTCAAATTAACAATCTAACATCACACATAAAGGAACAAACAAAACAAAACAACCCCAAAGACAGCAGAAGAAAAGAAATAATATCAGAGCAAAACTGAACAAAATTGAGAAGCAAAAATCCATACAAAAGATCAATGAAACCAAAAGTTGGTTCTTTGAAAGGATAAACAGTATTAGTAGACTGCTAGCTTAGCTAGATTAACAATGAAAAAAAGAGAGATCCAAATAATCACAATCTGAAATAACAAACATGACATTACAACTGATTCCATAAAAATATAAAATATCCTTAGAGATTATGATGAACACCTCTATGCACACAAACTGGAAAATCTAGAGGAAATGGATAAATTCCTGTAAACACACAACCTCCCACTACTGAGCCAGGAAGAAATTAAAACCCTAAACAGACCAATAACAAATTCCAAAATCAAATATGTAATTTTTAATAAGTCCAACCATTTCTGAGATGCAGCCACATTTCTACTCTTTGCTGCTAATATGTATCCCATGATTGCAGTGACGTATTCCCATTTTCATTTATTTTGAGATGGGTGTCTGTCAGTTATCCTTATTCACATACCTCACAGGCCAAGTCCTATCTGCAACTTCTATCAGTGTGAAGTTGACTGGAGAGTTTAATCCATTACATTTAAAGCATAGGTTGAGCATCCTCAATCCAAAAATCCAAAATCTGAAATGCTCCAAAATCTGAAATTTTTTGAGTGCCTATATTGATGGCATAAGTGGAAATTCTACATCTGACCGCCTGTGACAAGTGGCAATAAAAATGCATGTGCACACAGTTTATTAAATGTTCCCAAGGAAGAAAGACCTTCCCCCACCCCCTCAGCTGTCATATCTTTTCCAGACACAGTTAGATGCCCTCACACAAGCACACCCACAAAGGTTAATAAAATGGCACAAGTGCAAGCCAGGTGTGCCAATGTCAGGTTCCCCATGATGCCCTGCATAAGGCCAAGACCTATGTGTATTACTGTGTTGTTTTGCATATTCTCTGCTCTTTGTAAAGATATTCGTGAAATGTCCGAACAGTCTATATTAAATAATTGTATGGGTAACAGTGATAAGAAAAAGCAGCAGCATTTATATTTATTGCACAGAAAGTTGACCTTTTTGAGAAACAGGACAGTGGTGTAAGTATAAAACATCTTAGAGAGCAGAAGGGTGTTGGAATGACCACCATAAATGACTTGTATAAACAGGAGGAAAAACTATTGTTTTATGCTAAAAGTGATTAAGTTAATGAAAAATAGAAAAACAATGCATGCCATAAAGCTAAAAATGAAGACTTTGATCATGTATTGAGTGGATCCATCAGTATTGCAGTGAACATATGCCACTTAATGGTATACTGATCATGAAACAAAGATCATGATGAACTAAAAATTGAAGGGAACTGTGGATATTCAATAAGCTGGTTGCAGAAATTTAAGAAAAGATATGGCATTAAATTTTTATTATTACTTTTCATTATGGACACATAATAGTTTTATATATTTATGGGTATATGTGATGTTCGATATAGGGATAAAATGTGTAATAAATCAGGATAACTGGGGTATCCATCACCTTAGCACTTACTATTTTTCATGTTAGAAACATTACAATTCTACTCTCTTAGTTGTTTTAAAAATGTGTGGTGATAAAGCATCTTCTGATTATAAAGCAGTGGACAAATTCATGGACGAGTTCACTAAGGTCATCAGAAATAAAAATCTGACATCCGAACAAGTCTATAATATTGATGAAACACCACTGTTTTTGATGTTACTGCCCCAGATGAGACAGCCCCTATATGAATTAAGGATGCTAATGACAGAAGAACTCTGCTGAGATATGTTAATACAGCACACCTGCATAATTATGAACTTGCTATGATAGGCAAAAGTTTGCATCCTTGCTGTTTTCCAGGAGTGAATTTCTCACCAGTCCATTATTATGCTAACAAAAAGGCACGGATCACCAGGGACATCTTTCCTGGTTGGTTTCTCAAACATTTTATGCCAGTGGCTTGTGCTCACTGCAGGGAAGCTGGCCTGGGTGATGACTGCAAGATTTTGTTATTCCTTAATAACTTCTGCTCATCTTCCAGCTGAAATTCTCATTAAAAAATGTTTATGCCATGTATCTTCCCCCAAGTGTGACTTTATTAATTCAGCCATGTGACCAGGGTGGGTATTCTTAGATCAGTGAAGAGTAAATATAAAAACACTTTCTTAAAGAGTATCCTATCAGCAGTGAGCTGAGGCATGGGTGCACGAGGTTTTAAAAGGATGTTTAGCATGAGCGATGCCACATATGCTTTTGCCAACACTTTGAACACACGACTGAAGACACAGTTGTGCATGACTGGCACAATCTCTGGCCTGTGATTCTGTTCACTGATGATGACAAACAAGGTGATGACTTTGAAGGATTCTGTATATGAAGTGAGAGAAAAATGTCTGACTTCCTTACATATGCAACAAATACACCTTCAGAGTCTATCAGTAAGCTGGAAGAGGTGGATATTGAAGAGGTTTTTAACATCAGTAATGAACCTCCAGTTGTTCATTCATTGACCAATGGTGAAATAGCCAAAACAGTTCTGAATCAAGGTGATTATGACAATAGTGATGATGAAACCGTTAACACTGCAGAAAAAGTGCCTGGAAGTAACATTGTGAAAATGTGTGATGGGTTTATTGAAAGACTAGAGCAGCATGAACAAGAAATCATGTCAGTTTATAAAACCAAAAAGAAATTTGTAAGACAAAAACCTTTGTTATGAGGCAGATAACTCTAAAGGAAACATTTTAAAATGCCATCGAACAGGATTCCTTCTTATCCCTATAGGACCCACTTCCGGACTCTTTAACTGCTGCTGATGTTTTTCTTACCCAGAAAAATAAAATGCCCTATGCAGTAATCTTTTACTCAAAACACAGCATTGTAAGTAGAGGCAGAAATCTTGCCATTGTTTGTTGTTGCTGTTGTGTAACCGCTGATAACAGGTATCCTGATGATGCTACTGTACTACTTAGTTATCCTGAACACATTGTTTTACTGTAGTAATGGTATGTCATATGTTTACTCTTAAGTACTTACGAATGAATGTGTAAGAAAATGACTGCTTATTGGTAGCATACAAATTCAGTCAGGAATGATGGTGATACCAAACAATCACAGCTTGTCCACATAGGTGGCTGAGACAGTGACACCTTTGCATTCTAATGGTTCAAGGTAGACAGCTTTGTTGCATGCACAAAAATATCAAAAATATTACATAAAATTGCCTTCAGGCTATGTGTGTAAGGTGTATATAAAACGTAAGTGAATTTTGTGTTTAGACCTGGGTACCATCCTCAAGATATCTCAGTATGTACCTGCAAATATTCCAAAATTGGAAAAAAAAAAAAAAAAAAAAAAACCACCAAACCAACCCCAAATCCAAAACACTTCTGGTTACAAGCATTTCAGACAGTGAACACTTAGCCTGTAATTAATTACTGATAGAGAAGGACTTATGTCTTAGGGCTGTTTTTTGTTTGGTTGGTTTTGTTTTTCACATATAGGCTTTTTGTTGCTCATTTCCTCCATTGCTGCCTTCTTTTGTTTTTAGTTGGGACATGTTTTGATTCCCTTCTCATTTCCTTTTGTACATATTCGACAGTTATTTTCTTTGTGGTTATCATGGGAATTATGGATAACATTCTAAAGTTACAACAATCTAATTTAAATTGATACCAAGTTAACCTCAAGCGTATACAAAAACTCTTATAAAGCATTGTCACTGTTCCCCTACTTTGTTATTGATGTCACAAATTACATCTTTATATATTGTGTACCTACTAAAGATATTTATAATTATTTTTATGCCTTTGTGTTTTAATTCAGGTTGATAATAAGTAGAGTTACAAATTAAAATTATAATAATACTGGTTTTTATATTTGACTGCCCAGTCCTGGACATATAATTCTTGGTTAATCTTTATTTTTCTTCTAGGACTGTAATTATACCTTCTGGCCGCCAAAGCTTCTACTGAAAAGTCAGAATCTCCTATTATTGAGAATCCCTTGTATATGATGAGTTTATTCTCTCTTGCTGCTTGCAGATTTTCTTTCAACAATTTGATTATAAGGTGTCCTTTGGGTTGATTCTACTTGAAGTTCATTGAACATCTTAGATTTGTGGATCCATGTATTTCCTCAAATTTGGGAGGGTTTTGGTCATTATTTCTTCAAACCGTCTTTCTGATCCTTTCTCTGTTCACTGAGCATCTTGGGTTTGTGGATCCATGTATTTCCTCAAATTTAGGAGGGTTTTGGTCATTATTTCTTCATAATCTTTCTGATCCTTTCTCTCTTCCCCTTCTGGGATTCCTGTAATGTATATATTGGTATATTTGATGATGTCCCATAAATCTCGTAGGTTTAGTTCACTTTTCTTAATTCTTCTGGGTCCTTAGAACTGATAATTTCAAATATTGTATCATGAAGTTGGCTGATTTTTTTTTCTTCTGCCTACTCAAACCTTGAACTTCTGTAGTAAATTTTTAAATCCAGTTATTGGACTTTTCAGTTGCTTCAGAATTTGGTTCCTTTTTATAATTTCTCTTTTTTGATATTTTCATTTTGTTCTTATGTTTTTTTAAAACATTCTTTTGTTCTTTGTATGGTTTCCTTTTGCTCTTTGAACATATTTAAGGCAGTTGTTTTAAAGACTTTGCCTAGTTAGCAAGATGTCTGTGCTTTCTCAGGTTTAATTTCTACCAATTAATTTTGCTCCTTTGAATAGGCCATGTTTTCCTGTTTCTTTGTATGCCTTGTGGGTTGTGTGTGTGTGAAACTGGGCATTTGAAAAAGCCATCTCTCCCAGTCTTTGCAGACTAGCTGTGTGCTGGGACAGTCCCACTAATTAGCTAAGTTTGCTCTGAGCATAGGAATTGGCCTGAGGTAAAAGCTTATGATCTTCTCAGGTCTTTTCTGAAATGTGTGTTGACTGGGCCTGTGTGTGGCTTTCCCAATTCCCCTGTATACATGGCTGCTTTTGAATGCCTTAATTTCTGTAAGAAAATAGCCTGTTGCATGGCAACAGTGATGTCATCTTGAAGCAAAACTGACGTGATGACAGATGTTTGACTCCTACATACCAAGGTGTTCTGCAGCAAGTTCTTTAGACAATGCCTGTAGCATAGCTAATCCCTAATAAAGATGTTTTATCCAGCCTCTACAGTGATCATGAGTTTTGGCAATATAACCCCTCATGAAAATGCTCTCTCCAGTTTTGTCAAGAAAGTCTGAGACATTACCAGCTGCACATGTCTTTACCTCTGATTTATGTAACTGTGGGGTAACAAGGACAAAGAGCTTCCTATTCTGAAATTTTGCTGTATGTCACTCAGAGTGTGGAAGTGAAAGAAGGAAGAAGCTGAGGGGAGAGGAATTTTCCAGGTATGGTAGTCTCCCTTTATCCATGGGGTATATGTTCAAAGACCCCCAGTGGATGCTTGAAATAGCAGATTCTACCGAATCTGATGGCTGTCAATTCGAACACCTTTCTGTTTGTGTCTTTCACATGCAAATTTAATGACTTTTCCATTGTAACTAAGCACTTATCACACACTGTGGCAGAAACTTTTGTAGTTTGAGGTGCAGCAGCACAACTCATGAATTTGTTTCCTTCTTCACAATTTCATGGATAGAGGATTCATATGTACGATAGATCTTAGCAAGCTCTGCATATGATATCTTTCCTTATTAAGTTGAAAACTTTCACCTTTTTACTCACTGAGTGCGCCATAAAGTGCATCTCTTTGGTATATCTGAATTGCCAGCATCACTACTCTTGTGCTTTGGAGTCATTATTAAGTAAAATACAGGTTGCTTCAATACGAGCACTGCTACACCATTATGGTCCATCTGATAACCAAGATGGCTGCTATGTGACTTATGGGCAGGTGGCATACAGTGGGGGTACACTGGACCAAGGGATTCACATTCTGGACAAAACAAAACAGGACAGTATGAGATTTCATCACACTACTCAACAGTGCACGATTTAAAAATTGTGAATTATTTATTTCTGGAATTTTCCATATAATATTTTTGGGCTGTGGTTGACTGCAGGTAATTCAAACCACAGAAAGGAAATCAGCAGATAAAGGGGGACTACTATAATAACAGTATAAATGTTTGAGTTCTTTACCTCTATGAATGATGATTACTATTTTAATAGCTCGTACCATCATGCTAAGCCTGTTAGCAAGGATAAAGATTTACAATTGTGCAATTAATCTGTAAGTTTCCCCAAGTGAATTATAAAAATCTCAAGTTCAATGAATTTATAGCTCTTGCCTGGAACAAGGATAAAGATGAGGGTTGTATGGTCAAAATTTTTGGAAATATTCAGATAAACAAATAAATTTGTGATTTCTGAGAATATTTCATGTACCCCAGAAATTTTTAAAGAAATCAATTTGTCTTAATATATCTTTTAAGTATTTAGCCATATATATTTTATTTTACTGAGTGTTTTATGGCACTATTGTATGAGGGAGTTCAATCCGGGAACTATATCCATAGAAAACTGATTAGAATTGCTATAGAACAGTGGCTCTCAAGTTTTTTGCAGTATATGGAGCATTTCCACTGTAACCTCATTTCATTGCCTATACAAAAAAGATTTCTCCAAGGTTTATAGAACTAAAGGCCTACAACAAAAAGTTAGCAAGATCTCAAATTAACAATCTAACATCACACCTAGAAGAACTAGAAAAACAAGAATAAACTAACCCCAAAGATAGCAGAAGAAATGAAGTAACTAATATCAGAGCAGAATTAAATGAATTTGAGATCCAAAAATCCATACAAAGAATGAACAAAACCAAAAGTTTATACTTTAAAAGGATAAACAGGTATGAAGGATCACTAGTTCAATAACAAAGGAAAAAAGGATGATCTAAATAAGCACAATCAGAAATGACAAAGATAACATTATCAGTGATCCCACAGGTATACAAAAGATCCTCAGAAACTAATACAAACATCTCAATGCACACAAACTAGAAAATGCAGAGGAAATACATAAATTCCTGGAAACACACAACCTCCCAAGACTGAGACAGAAAGAAAGTGAAACCCTGAACAGAACAATAAACAGTAAGTTATGAAATTCAATCAATAATAAAAAGCCTACCTTTTTTTTTTTTTTTTTTTTTTTGATACGGAGTCTCACTCTATCGTTGAGGCTGGAGTGCAGGGGCATGATCTCGGCTCACTGCCAGCTCCACCTCCTGGGTTCATGCCATTCTCCTGCCTCAGCCTCCCAAGTAGCTGGGACTACAGGTGCTCACCATCATGCCTGGCTAATTGTTTGTATTTTTAGTAGAGACGGGGTTTCACCGTGTTAGCCAGGATGGTCTCAATCTCCTGACCTCGTGATCCACCCGCCTCGGCCTCCCAAAGTGCTGGGATTACAGGCGTGAGCCACCGTGCCTGGCCAAAAAGTCTACCAATTTAAAAAAAGCCCCGGACCAGATGGATTTGCAGCTGAATTATAGTAGATGTACAAAGAAGAACTTGTACCAATCCTACTGAAACTATTCAAAAAATCAGGCAGGTAGGAACTCCTTTCATAACTCATTCTGTGAAGCCAGAACCACCCTGATACCAAAACCTGGCAAAAACACAATGAAAATAGAAAACCACAGGCCAATAAGCCTGATGAACATATATGCAAAAATCCTCAACAAAATTCCAACACATCAAATCCAGCAGCAAATCAAAAAGTTAATTCACCATGATCAAGCAGGCTTTATTCCTGGGATGCAAGGTTGGTTCAACATACGCAGATCAATAAGCATGATTCACTACATAAACAGAAATAAAAACAAAAACCATATGATCATCTCAATAAACATGGAAAAAGCCTTTGATAAAATCCAATATCCTTCTTGATAAAAAACCCTCAAACTAGGCATAGAAGGAATAGAGCTCAAAGTAAGAGTCATCTATGACAAACCCATAGCCAGCATCATACTGAATGGGCAAAAGCTGGAAGCATTCCCCTTAAGAACAGGAACAAGACAAAGATGCCCACACTCATCATTCCCATTCAAAGAAGTACTGGAAGTCCTAGCCAGAGAAATCAGGAGAAGAGAAAGAAATGAACGGCATCCAAATAGGAAAAGAGGAAATCAAATTATCTCTCTTTGCTACTGTAAATAGAAAACCCTAAAGACTTCACCAGAAGACTCCTAGACCTGATAAATGACTTCTGTAAAGTTTTGGATACAAAATCAACATAGAAAAATCAGTGCCATTTCTATATAACAATAACATTCAAGCTGAGAGCCAAGTCAAGAACATAATCCCACTTACAATATCCATACACAAAATAAAATACGTAGGAATATATCTAACCAAGGAAGTGAATGAACTACAAAATACTGCTGAAAGAAATCACATATGACACAAACAAATGGAAAAACTTCCACGTGCATGGACTGGAAGAATCAATATCATTAAAATGTCCATACTGCCCAAAGCAATCTATGGACTCAACTCTGTATCTATCAAACTACCAAGGTCATTTTTCATAGAAATACAACAAAAACCATTCTAAAATTCATATGGAACCAAAAAAGAGCCCAGATAACCAAAGCAATCCTAAGCATAAAGAACAAAGCTCGAGGGATCACCATTACCTAACTTCAAACTATACTACAAGTCTTCAGTAACCAAAACAACATGGTACTAGTACAGAAACAGATGCAGAGACCAATGTAACAAAATAGAGGACACTGAAATAAAGCCACACACCTACAGGCATCTGATCTTTGACAGTCAAGAAAAGAAACTGGGAAAGGATTCCCTACCCAATAAATGGTGCTGGAATAGCTTGCTAGCCATATGTGGAAGAATGAAATTAGATCCCTACCTTTCACCATATACAAAAATTAACTTAAGATTGATTAGATAATTAAATGTATGACCTCATACTATATAAGAATCCTAGAAGAAAACCTAGGAAATGTCCTTCTGGACATTGGCCTTGATAAAAAAATTATGATTAAGTCCTCAAAAATAAATGCAGCAATAACAAAAATTGACAAGTGGGGCCTAATTAAACCAAAGAGCTTCTGCACAGCAAAAAGAAAACTATGAACAAAGTAAACAGACAGCCTACAGAATGGGAGAAAATATTTGCAAACTATGCTATGCATTTAACAATGGACTAATAAGCAGAATCTATGAAGAACTTAAAATCAACAAGATAAAAACAAGTCCATTAAAAAGCATGCAAATGACATAAACAATCATTTCTCAAAAGCAGACATACAAGCAGTCAACAAACATGAAAAAATGCTCAATGTCCCTAATCAAAGAGATGCAGATCAAAACCACAATGAGATAGCATCTCACACCAGTCAGAATGGCTCTTGTTAAAAAGTCAGAAAATAACACATGCTGTGAGGTTGTGCAGAAAAGGGAATGCTTATACACTGCTGGTGGGAATGCAAATTAATTCAACCACTGTGGAAAACAGTCAGGAGATTTCTTAAAAACTGAGAACTATCATTCAACCCGTTGATCCCATTTATGGGTATATACCCAAAGGAAAATAAATTGTTTTGCCAAAAAGACACATGCACTTGTATGTTCATCACAGCACTACTTACAATAGCAGACATGGAATCAACCTAGGAACCCATCAATGATGGACTGAATAAAGAAAATGTAGTATATATACACCATGGAAAACTATACAGCCATAAAAAAGACTGAAATCACACCTTTTGCAGCAACATAGTTGTAGCTGGAAGACATTACTGTAAGTGAATTAACTCAGGAATAGAAAACCAAATACCACATATTCTCATATGTAAGTGGGAGTAAAGCATTAGGTACACATGGACATAAAGAGGGGAATAATAAACACTGGGGACTAATAGAAGGGCAAGGAGCAAGGGCTGAAAAACTACTTCTTGTGTACTGTTGCTTACCACCTGGGTGATGGGGATCATTCATACCCCAAATCTTAGCATCATGCAATATACCCATGTAACAAACCTGCACATATGCCCCCTGAATCTAAAATAAAAGCTGAAATTATTAAAGAAAAAAGCTTCTAAAAAAATTCACCAAGAGTAGTTTCTCCTTTAGAGATAATTTGGGAGGACCAAATAAGGTAATGTTTATTACAGTACTTAACATAGGACACTATATTAATATAAACTTTAAAAATTAAACTTTTAAAGATAATTGTTTATTAATATGCAGTTGTAAGAAATAATGGAGAGGTCCCATGTCTCTTTTACCCAGTTTCCTCCAATGATAGTATTTCACAAAAATTTAATACAATGTTACAACCAAAATGTTGACATCAATACAGTCAAGATTAATGTAAAATTTTTAAGTTGTAGGAAGTGTTACATATGCCATATATAAATAACTGGACATAAAGTACTATTACATGTTCAAATGTATCCTTTCTAGAATGCTTGACATTTAGGCATTAGGTCAAAATAATCTAGATATCAAAACTAGGCAGAGATACTGAAGTAAAACCATTTACAGACTGATCCCTCATGAATGTAAATGCCAACATTTAAAAATAGTAAATGAAATCCAGGAATATGTAAAAATACATCATCACAATTAAGAAGTATTTATTCTGGAATGTAAGGTTAGTTTGCCATTTGAAAATCAATGCAATTCACTATATTAATAGAACAAAGGAGAAAGATCATAATAATCTTGATAAGCACAGGAAAAGTATTTGATAAAATTCAATACCTATTCATGATAGAAACTCTTAGCAAACTAGTTTATTGAAGGGAACTTTATTAATATGTATGAAAGTTTTATTAAAAACCTGGGGAAAACTTTATGCTAACTGGTGAATTATTGAAAGCTTTCCCTAAGAATCAAGAAACAGAAAATAATGCCGGTCACAACTTCTACTTATCTTTATACTAGAGCTTCTAGTCAGTACAGTAATAAGGAAAGAGAAGTAAAAGGCATAAGAACTAGAAAGGAAGGAATTAAAATGTCCTTATTTGCTGATATGGTTTGGATGTTTGTCCCCTCCAACTCATATTGAAATGTAATCCCCATGTTGGAGGTGGGGCCTCGTGGGAGGTGTTTGGGTCATGGAGGCAGATCCCTCTTACATGGCTTGGTGCCCTCCCCATGGTAAGAAGTGAGTTCTTGCTCTGTTAGTTCACATGAGAGCTAGTTGTTTAAAGGAGGCTGGGTCCTCCTCTTCTCTCTCTCTTTCTCCCTCTCTCACCATGTGATATGGCATCTCCCCTCTTCTCTCTCTCTTTCTCCCTCTCTCACCATGTGATATGGCATCTCCCCTTTTAACTTCTGCCATGATTTGAAGCTTCCTGAGGCCTCACCAGGTGCAGATGCCGGCACCATACTTCTCACATAGCCTGAAGAACCTTGGGCCAAAATAAACCTTTTTTCTTTATAAATTACTCAGTCTTAGGTATTCCTTTATAGCAATGCAAAGAGACTAACATATTTCCAGATGACATGATTGGGATGCAGAAAATTCAAAAGAATTTACAAACTGTTGGCATTAATAAGTGAATTTAGCACTTATTGCTGGATATAAGGTCGATATATATATATAATAGTCAATCATATATATGCCAGAAATAAAACAGAAAATGAAATTTTAAAATAAGATTACCACATACAGAGGAGAAAAAGAAATACTTAAATCTAAAGGAAGATGTAGAAGACCACTACTATGAAAACTATGAAACATTTTTCATAAGAAATAGAGAAGACCTAAATAAATGGAGGGATAGATCGTATTAATGGATTGGAAAACAATATTATAAAGAAATACATTCAGCCTAAATGTATCTATGAGTTAAATGAGATTCTAACTAGAATTTCAGCCCCCACTGTTTTTTTTTTTTTCCCTTGAGTCAGGGTATAAGCTGATTTTGCAATTTATATGGAAAGATAGACAAGTCCATCTTAAAGAACAAAGCTGGGCAATTTGCACTACTAAATAATAATATTGACAGCCAGAGTTGCTTAAAGCAGTGAGATATCTGTGCAAGTACAGACAAACAGTAATAAAATAGAACATGGTCCAGAAACAGCCTATATATTATACTGTCACATATACAAAATTACAATACCTTTTCCACCGGAATGGCTAAAATGAAAAAGAGAGACAATATCAAGCATCAGTGAGGATGGCCAAAACTGGAACTCTTACGTACTGCTGGTGAGAAGGGAAATTGTTAACAACTACTTTGGAAAACTGGAAGTAACTACTAAAGAGAGACAATATCAAGCATCAGTGAGGATGGCCAAAACTGGAACTCTTACGTACTGCTGGTGAGAAGGGAAATTGTTAACAACTACTTTGGAAAACTGGAAGTAACTACTAAGGCTGCATATCCTATGTCACAGGAATTCCACTTCTAAGCACAGTCGAACAGATCTGCGTACCTATGTCCATTAAAAGACATACACAAGAATGTTCATAGCAGCACTATTCACATTAGTCCCAAACTTGAAACAACCCAAATATCCATCTAAAGCAGAATAAATTGAAGTACATTCATGCATTGGAATATTGTTATACAGCAATAAGAGTGGAAGAATTATAACTATATGCAACAATATGAAATATTCTCAGATTCGTAATGTTGAATAAAAGGAGCCAAATACAAAAGAATATAGGTTTGAATCCATTTATTTTAAGTTTGAAAAAAGGCAAAACTAGTCTATAATGTTACAAATCTGGACAGTTGGGCTGAGATTTTAACATCTTGAAGTGGGTATAGGAAGGCTTCTGGGGTCCTGGTAACATATGTTACTTGGTGAAGATACTCTTTACAAGGATGTGTTTCCTTTGTGAAATTCATTGAGTCACATGCTTATGTTTTGTGCACTTTTCTGTATGCATGTTAGACTTAAATAAAAAGTTTAAAAAATTACCAAATTGTTCAGATTATCATCATCCAGCTTTTCCTTTGGCAACTCTTGCTTTTAACTATGGTGACAGTATTTATGTCTGATGCTTTTTTACAGACTCTCCCATGTAAATGGAACTACTCTTTCGCTGTCTTACATAATTTGGCTCCTTGCTTGCATCAAAGAACCACTTTGAAAGCCAAAAATTTAATAACTTTCAGCTTTGGGATAAGTTTAAGAGAATAATTGAATTAAATTGAGGGAATTTGAGAGAAAATTAGCTTTCCCCAGCATGATGTGGGCTGCAAAAAAGAACTAGGCGAGACCATGATGAGGAAACCAGAAATTCTTTGCTAATTCCATTTGGAATTATGAGTGAGAATCACCCAGTTTTCTGCAGCAAAACTGAGTAGAACATTCATGTAATAGGGCAATGTCTTGAAAGTTACTGATGTTATTTAATAGTATCTTTGTCAAAACGCAGTAATCTAGGTCAAAGTCTGAGGCCTGAGACAAGACTGAGAAAAGAGAAGTCACAGGGTATCATTGAAAATATATTTGCTAGAAATGACGCAGGGCTCAAAGTAGGTACACTAAGCTTTCTGGCTAGGAATTATCCGCTGGCCACAGTAACCTCATCAGAGAATATACAGGAAATGAGATGCATTTTGGTGAATCGGGGAGTTTCTTTGTTTTGCTGAAATTTTGTGATAATCTCTTCACATTCTCTTTCACTGTTACTATTTTTAGATAGCTTTAAAATGCAAAGATGGCCTTCATGATCCTGGAAGAAAAGGCAGGGTACAGGACAGCTAAGGAAACATCCCAGAAAACTGGCTATGACTTAACTTCCTACTGTGTTTTCCTAAATGGCTAGAGGGATGGGGATGGAGGATATTTCCCCATCATATAACATCATCATTTCTATAAACATGGTATGCTTTCATCATTTAGTTAGAAGTGACTTCTCATAGCAAATATAAATTGTACTTACTTCACAGAGTTGTGGTGAAAATTAGTTATCTGTAACTTAGCATTCAATAAATATTAGGTGCTATTAGTAGTAGTAGTACACACATTAATATCTCTCCCTAGCAAGTAACAAGATATAGTGATAGGTCAATTACAGTTATTCTTATCCAATACTGCATTAATAGTGAGTATTCCTTATCCATTAGAAACGGAGATATGAAAGTGGTCTAATCAATTTGGAACTCTTTCAGGATGGGGGAAGGAGAATGGAATTATCTTGCTAGTACCTGTTGGCCCTGGTATTCAGGTTTAGAGCTACCCTGCTGGAATGGCTTTGAGTCCTTCAGTACCACCTTGAAGATTAGATCTATGTGGTGGTGTCAGAAAGAAGCTGACAATTGGTCCCTTTGGCTGCAAACAGCATTACAAAAACAAAGCACAAGATCTGTCAATGGAGAGGCTTGTATAAGATTTTTCAAGCACTTACAAAGTGGAAATCTTTTTAAAACTTGTTTCAGAGGAGTTCCACAGAAGAATGAATTCTAGTACAATCCTGAGGGATCTTTGCCTAATTTAAGAATAATAAATACTCAGTAAGAAAAGGAATTGGATTTCTAAATATCAGTATTGCTCAATTTAGAGGCATTAGATAAACAGGTGAAAAAAAAGATGTTAGTGTTAATATTACAATACTTTTTATAAACTTTCATTTTTTATGTTATAAAATTTAAAGGAACTTTTAAATTCATTCTAAGGCTTCTGATCTGTCTTCTTTAGAATACTACAGTTTAAAATGATTCTAGCAGCTTCTAAAGAAAAACAGATCACCTATCAAACCCAAACTCCCATATGAAATACTTTGCCTGATATAGGAGAGAATTCTTTTGAGAAATGACATGTCTGTGTATAAAGGATTATATAAATTTCTGTGTTGGTTAATTTTAATAACAGCAGTATGATAATACTCACAAAATCTTATGAAAAGAATATCCTTTTGACTTTTTGCTAAATGATGACAATAGTAATCACTGATTAGAAATTTTCACATAAACACAATTCCAATTTGTATATCAATACTGTGCTGTTTGTCAAGGCTTAATTCTTCTTTTTATAAGGCACTGTCTTTACAAAGTAATTCAAATTAACCAACCATGTCCTCCAAACATAAATAGAAATGATACTAACTATTGATTAAAATAAAAAGCACTTAAAAATAGCATTAATTCTTACCAACTCCAGAGGTTATTGATTCTGCATCAATGTCACTAGCTCTTTTTCTTGCCACTTCAGCTAGTGCCAATTCACCTTTATCTAGTGCAAGGTAATGAATATCCTGAGGAAATAAAGCAAAATAAAAGATTGATTCAAAATGAATCTTGCTCAAATTACAAAGAGGATTTTGAAAGAAATTTATTGTTCAGATTACAAAATAGAAAGTTTGTAAATATTCTTTTCTGTATTTTAAGTTTCTTAGTTTTCTAGTATAAGCAAATTTTTCTGAATTGGAGATCACAGCTATAACTAAAGGCAAGTATTTAAATAAATTATTTTAAGCTGTGAGGGAAAATACAAGTTTTTAATAAAGTCTTTGACATACTCAGTTTTGTCAGGGAATAAAAAATGTTAATTGCTATTTTTCTTTTGTAAGACATTAATATCCGAGGGTGAGTCTTCAGATTTTAATTGCATATTATGCTAAGCACGATACAAGGAATACTAAACAGATTGGTTGCTGCGTCTGGCATATATTTGTTATTATTAATATTACTAGTATTATGAAATAAAATAATTAGTACCGACTAAGTGCTGGGCACTGTTTTGGAGTATGGCGATCAATTATAATACCGTATCTCAAAAAGCTGTATGCCCAGTGGGGAGAGAGACCACTGTAAACCAATAGTTAATTACAAAAAAGTATGGTAGATTTTATAGCATGTATGTGCAGGATGCTGTGGAACCAAAGAGGAGGAACTGATCTCTGATGGTAGTCTTGAAGGGTGAATAAGAGTTACTATAAGAGGGGGAAAATGGACAAAAGGTGACAGGGAATGAATGGCGTCTGGTGCAGATATGCAGAGAAGCCTGAGAAAACACAACTCTCAGACAATGGCAGATCTTTCGATATGGAAGGAGTGTTGGATGTGCAGGAGAAAGCAGTGAAAAGTAATACTGAACAAGTGGAGTCACTAAAAAGGATTTAGATCTCTTTTTGCTATGCAGAATGATTGTTGGAATGAAAATTTTATTGAAATAAAAATGGGGAAAGAATATGAACAACCACTTACAGTGAAGAAATAGATATAAATGGCTTATAATCATTAAAAGATATGTGACCTTATGTAAATAAATGCAAGCTGAAAAATGTAATTTCAAATTGGATAAATCTTTAAAAGTAAATAATAATTACAGGTTGCAAAGTTTTGGGAAAACAGGCATGTAACACTTACTGGGAATATAATTGGTTAAGACTTTATTTATTTTTTGAGACAGAGCCTCACTCTGTTGCCAGGCTGGAGTGCAGTGGCATGATCTCGGCTCACTGAAACCTCTGCCTTCCCAGTTCAGGTGATTCTCTTGCCTCTGTCTCTTGAGTAACCGGGATTACAGGCATGCACCACCATGCCTGGCTAGCTTTTGTATTTTTAGTAGAGACGGGGTTTCACCATGTTGATCAGGCTGGTCTTGAACTCCTGACCTCGTGATCTGCCCGCCTCGGCCTCCGAAAGTGCTGGGATTACAGGTGTGAGCCACTGCACTAGCCAAGGGTCAGTAAGCTATGGCCCATGGGCCAAATCTAGCCTGCTTTTGATACAGTCCTCAAATTAAGAATGGTTTTTACATTTTTAACGGTTGGAAGAACTGTGCTCAATCACTGCTATTGAACACTGAGTGGCTTTGAAATTAGCTTTTGCTGCAAATTTGAAACGGTTTCAAGCTAAAGTTACAAAGTAAAACAGTGCTTATATGTGAAACTTATATGTGAAACATAATGTGATAAAGTCATTTCAATGAGAACATTGTTTGAATTGCAAGTAATGTCAGGCTGCATCACATACTTCCTGCACTGTCGAAAGGTTTTTTTTTTTTTTTTTTTTTTAAATCATCTCCATTCCTACACAAATTTTCAGCAATATATTTTCTGATTTCAAATTACAGCAGTGTTTTTCAGACCTTGATGCAAGTGCAAAGGAAATTTACATATTCCAAAATCCATTTAACTGTGCAATTGAGGAACTTTAATTGGAAGTGATTTGCAATGTAATGACATGCTAAAAGGCATTCTAGCCTTTTAGCTAATAGAATTCTAAAAATGCCTGCCAGTCTGTTGAATATACTCAATTAAAAGCATATACTCATGGATTGATATCAGTATTTGGCAGTACTTATATATGTGGAAAGACATTTTCAAAGGTGAAATATGTAAAATCTCATTGTAGATAAGCATTAACAGATGAACGTTAGCTAAAGATTTTGATAGGAAACACCAGCTTTCAAACCCAATTAAGTGAAATGTTACCTCCTCTGAAAAGGATTCCATTCTTCACATATGTAGAGCTATGTCACAAAAATTGTACTCTTTTAATTTCATCAATAAAGATTTATGGAAATTTTCTGTCTTGTTATATAAGTACCTACATAATAACTTCAGTTTTGCCTCTTGGCTCACAAATCTCTAATATTTGCTATCTGGCCCTTTGTAAAAAAGTTTGCTGGACCTGTATTTTAACAATATATCATAATTTAAAATATACTTTTGGTAAATCTTCCTAAGGAAATGATGGGACAGTATCCAAGATTGGTAGTTAAAGCACTGTTTGTAACAGTGAAAAACTGGAGGCAACTTAAATGTACAATCAAAATAATATGTGGTTTTTAATTTTTAATCCAAGAATAGCATGATACTTTAATAATAGATTCTTATATTCAGAGAAGAATTTGGTAAGTTGAAAATATATACTTTTTTCAACTTTGCTAATATTTAAGATTTTTACATCTATGCTCTTAAGAATAGTCTGTGACTTTGTTTACTTAAACTGCCCTTGGCTGGTATCAAGATTACACTAGTCTTATAAAATGAGCTAGGTGGCTTTCCCTGTTTTCTGTTCTTTGATAAAATTTGTATTTATTATTGAAAGCAAAAAATATGCAGTACATTTGAGAAGATATTACCATTACTAAAGAACATAAATGAACATCTGATTAAAATACAGACATACACATGCTTATATATAGGAAGACCATACATTTATAAAAATTTCAATTCTGACCCCATGTATTCTGTAAAACTCAGTGGAGTTCTAATCAAAATCCCCTCAACTTGATAAATTGATCTTAAAATTAATATGTCAAAACAAATGGTGAAGAATATCTAAAACTTATTCTAGTTAATTTTAAAACTATAGAACACTGATATACAGCCATATAAACAAACAAACAAAAACACATACCCATATATAGATGGTTCTATTTGTGGTACCATTATGAGTACTTTATGTTTAGAAGTAAGTGTGGGCTTTAAGATCTGTGGTCAAATTATTTCTGGAACGTTTTCTGTCTCTCATTTTTGCATTCTTCCTTAATTCTCTGATTTCTCCCCTGTATTTAAAAAAATAGTTCTAGGGAATTGGGGTCATCGATTTGAAGAGGGCAAATTAAAACTAAAAATAAAAGAGATTGTGTTTTACTTTGCCCAGGCTAGATTCAAACTCCTGGGCTCAAGTGAACCTTCTGCTTCAGTCTCCTGAGTAGGTGGGACTACAGGTGCTGGCTAAGAGGGCAAACATTACTAGTTCTTAAATTGATATTATATCTCCCCCATGAAAGTTTTAATTTCATAATCTGTTTGGAAACATACTATGCAGTCCATTTATTTGCTGATTCACCTGTGGACCTCCTCATTATTCATATATTTGAATGTGGACTTAAGCAAAATGCATTCAAGAGTATATCTCTATAATTCCATGCCCCTCAGTCTGACAGAGTTAATTAAGCTTTAGGATCTGGTGAAAGACATATCTAGTATCTATATCACCTCTCAAGTGGCTATCTTCTGACTTTGTTTAATAATTTTTGATAGATTTAGCCTAGGAATTTAGTTTAAATGTTGGATTTACACAATTAAATGCTATAGTGTGAATGTCCCACCAAAACACATGTTGAAACTTAATTGCCAGTGCAATGGTATTGGAAGGTGGGGCCCTTAAGAGAGGATTAGGTCATGAGGGCTCTGCCATCATGAATAGATTAATGCTGTTATCACAGGAGTGGGTTAGTTATCAAAAGAATGGGTTTGTTGTAAAAGTGAGTTTGGTCCAATTTCCTTTCTCTGTCTCATGTGTTTACTCTGCCTTCCACCCTTCACCATGGGATCACTCTTACCAGATCCCAGCACCAAGCTCTTGGACTTCCCAGCCTCTAGAGCTGTTAACTGAATAAATCTGTTTTCTTTATAAGTTACCCAGTCTGTGGTATGCTGTTGTAGCAGCAGAAAACGGATTAAGACAACAAATATCTGGGAAATGGTCATAGTCTAAATGAATCAAGAAAATAAAACCCATTTGGCTGTATATTTCATTTTTATGTCCTTTACCTGGGTAGGCTAGCACATACAGGAATAATGGACATGGAGTAAGCTCATTGAGACTAATGCTAAGGTACTGTTAAGTCTAAATATACTGAAGAAATTGCAAGCAAGTGGCCCACAAGCAGGGTAGTCATACTCATTGTAACATTAGTTTTAATCAACAGATATTAGCTAATCAAAAATAATTCCACAAATAACTGCAACGTTTACTGTGTGCCAGATACTGAGATGAATTTTCCATGAAGCTAATGAAGCTTAAGCTTCATTACCTCTTACTTGCAGAAGTCCTTTGTGGTATCTAATTTTGTATCTGAAAATTTAAATTCTTTTTCTTAAAAAAAAATTCCTCAAATTATATCAGCTTCAGGCCCTGTAAAAGATGGATGTACCCCTGGCCAGATGCCTAGGTATCATGGTTCTAACAGACTAGTGGACTATGTTACTATATGTTACTTGTTTAGAATCACTTGTTTGGAAGATCCAACTATATGCTGTGCATACGAGGCTCATTTCACCTCTGAGGACACACAGACTCAAAGTAAATGGATGGAAAAAGATATTCCATTCAAATAGAAACGGAAAGATTGGAGATAGCTATACTTCCATCAGACAAGATATACTTTCAGTAAAAAGGCTGGGCATGGTGGCTCACACCTGTAATCCCAGCACTTTGGGAGGCCGAGGTGGGTGGATCACGAGGTCAGGAGATCAAGACCATCCTGGCTAACATGGTGAAACCCCGCTATGAAAAGAGAAAAAGAAGGTCATCTTATAGTGATAAAGGGTTCAGTTCATCAAGAAGTTATAACAATGGTAAATATATTTGCACTAAACATTGGAGCCCATGAATACATGAAGCAAATATTAATAAGTTTGAAGGGAGAGAGAGATTGCAATACAATAATAGCAGACTTCATTACCCCCACTTTCAACACTGGATCATCTAAAGAAGAGAAAATCAATGAGGAGACATCAATTTAAACTACAATTAAAAAAAGGGACCTAACAGATATTTTACAGCATTAGCATCCAACAGAAACAGAATATAAATTCTTTTCCAGTGTACGTTGAACATTCTTCAGAACATATTATATGCTGGGCCACAAAACAAGTCTCAACAAATTTAGGAAGACTGAAATCATGTATTTTCTGACCACAATGGCATGAAACTATAAATCAGTAACAGGAACAATCTTGGAAAATTCACAAATATGTATAAATGAAGCATCTTTCTGAACAACCAATTGGCCAAAGATGAAATTTAAAAATACCTTGTGACAAACAAAAATGAAAACACAATATACCAAAACGTATAAGATGCAGCAAAAGTAGTCCTAAGAGAGTATATGGTAAAAAGTGCCTACTTCAGAAAAGAATATCTCAAATAAACAATCTAACATTATACCTCAAAGAACTAGAAAAAGAAGAATAAGCCCAAACTTGGAAGGAAATAATAAAGAGAAAAAAGAAACAAATTAGATACTAGAAAAATAATAGAAGAGATCAAGAAAACTAAAAGTTGGTTTTTGAAAAGATAAACAAAACTGACTAACCTTTCAGTAGACTAACAAAGAGAAAAAGAGAAGATTCAAATAAAATCAGAAATAAAAGAGGAGACATTGTAAGTGTATACCACAGAAATACAAATAATCACAACATACTACTAGTACTATGAACAACTATATACCAACAACTTGGATAACCTAGAAGAAATGAATGAGCTCAAAGAAACATGCAGTCTACTAAGAATAAGTCAGGAAAAAAAGAAATAGAAAATCTGAAGAGACCAATAATGAGTAAGGAGACAGAATAAATAATCAGATAAGCCTAGGATCTGATGGTTTCACTGCTGAATTATATCAAACACTGAAAGAAAAAGTAAAAGCAATCCTTTTCAAGCCCTTCCAACAAATTCACTGTGAGGCCAGCATTACCCTGATACCAGCAAGACAGAGACACTACAATAAAAGAAAATTACAGCCCAGTGTCCCTGATGAACATAGATGCAAAAATACTCAACAAAATACCATCAAACCAAATTCAATGGCACATTAAAAAAGATCATTCACCATGATGAAGTGGTATTTATCCCAGAAATTCAAGTATGGTTCAACATACATAAATCAATGTGTGATACACTGTATTAACAAGATAAAGGACAAAAACTGCATGACCATCTCAATAGATGTAGAAAAAGCATCTGACAAAATTCAACATCTGGTCACGATAAAAACTAAAAAAATATGGAAGGAATATACCTCAACACAATAAAGGCCATATATGATAAGCCCACAGCAAACATCATACTCATTTGTTAAAAGTTGAAAATTTTTCCTCTAAGATCAGGAATAAGACAAGGATATCTACTCTTATCACTTGTATTCAACACAGTACTGGAAATCCTAGCCAGTGCAATTATACATGGAAAAGAAATTAAAAGTATCCTTATAGGAAAGGAAAATGTGAAATTCTGTTTGCTGATGACACAATCTTACAGAAAAAACAAAAAAATTGTTCGAACTGATAAATTTGTAGGTTGCAAAACCAACATGTGGTTGATTTTGCAGCTTATAAAATCAGTAAAGTTGCAGGTTATAAAATCAACATACAAAAATCAGTACTCGTTCAATACACTAACAATGAATTATCCAAAAAATAAATTAAGAAAACAATTCCATTTATACTAGCACCAAAAAAGAAAACACATAGGAGCAAATTTAACCAAACAGATGAAAAACCTATACACTGAAAACTATAAAACATTGATGAAAGAAATTAAAGACGACACAAATAAATGGAAAGATATTGACTGGGCGCAGTGGCTCACACCTGTAATCCCAGCACTTTGGGACACTGAGGCAGGTGGGTCACGAGGTCAGGAGTTCAAGACTAGCCTGGCCAAGATGGCAAAACCCCGTCTCTACTAAAAATACAAAAATTAGCTGGGTGCGGTGGCAGGCGCCTGTAATCCCAGCTACTCGGGAGGATGAGGCAGGAAAATCATTTGATCGGTGGGTGGAGGTTGCAGTGAGCCGAGATCACTCCACTGCACTCCAGCCTGGGCAACAGAGTGTACATACATACATACATACATACACACACACACACACACACAAATTTAAAAATAAATGGAAAGATATCCCATATTCATGGATTAGTAGAAACAATAGTGTTAAAATGTTCATACTACTCAAAGTAATTTACTAATTAAATGCAATTCCTATCAAAATTCCAATGTCTTTTTTTTTTTAGCAAAAGAGAAAAAACAGTCCTAAAATTAATATGGAACCAGATAATACCCTAGAGAGCCAACAATCTTGCATAAAAGGAACAAAGCTGGAGGCAACACAGTAACTTCAAAATATATTATAAAGCTGTTGAAACAAAGCAGCATGGTACTGGTATAAAAACAGACACTCTGAAGAATGGTACAGGATAGAAAGCCCAGATATAAATCCAAGTATTTATGGTCAGTTGATTTTCAACAAAGTGGCCAAGAACATGCAATGGGGAAAGAACAATTTATTATCCTTTCCAATGTATTTAATAAATGGTGTTGGGAAAACTGGATATTCATGTGCAGAATAATAAAATTGGACCCTTACATCAAACCACATATAAAAATCAACTCAAGGTCAGTCCCTCCTGTAGCCCCTCTGCCAGAACTCCGGCGCCACCTCAGGCCGGCGTCTCAGGCTGGCGGGAGCGAGGCGCTAACGGGCGCGGCGGCCGAGGGCTCCTGCGGCTGCGGCTCAGACTCCGGCGTCTGCGCTTCCCCATTGGGCTGGCCCATGGCGCCCGGGCGCTCAGAGATTGTCACTACTGCTCCAAGGGCACACGCAGAGGGATTTGGAATTCCTGGAGAGTTGCCTTTGTGAGAAGCTGGAAATATTTCTTTCAATTCCATCTCTCAGTTTTCCATAGGAACATCAAGAAATCATGAACAACTTTGGTAATGAAGAATTTGACTGCCACTTCCTCGATGAAGGTTTTACTGCCAAGGGCATTCTGGACCAAAAAATTAATGAAGTTTCTTTTTCTGATGATAAGGATGCCTTCTATGTGGCAGACCTGGGAGACATTCTAAAGAAACATCTGAGGTGGTTAAACGCTCTCCCTCGTGTCACCCCCTTTTATGCAGTCAAATGTAATGATAGCAAAGCCATCGTGAAGACCCTTGCTGCTGTGGGGACAGGATTTGACTGTGCTAGCAAGACTGAAATACAGTTGGTGCAGAGTCTGAGGGTGCCTCCAGAGAGGATTATCTATGCAAATCCTTGTAAACAAGTATCTCAAACTAAGTATGCTGCTAATAATGGAGTCCAGATGATGACTTTTGATAGTGAAGTTGAGTTGATGAAAGTTGCCAGAGCACATCCAAAAGCAAAGTTGGTTTTGCAGATTGCCACTGATGATTCCAAAGCAGTCTGTCGTCTCAGTGTTAAATTCGGTGCCACGCTCAGAAATAGCAGGCTCCTTTTGGAAAGGGCAAAAGAGGTGAATATCGATGTTGTTGGTGTCAGCTTCCACGTAGGAAGCGGCTGTACCGATCCTGAGACCTTCGTGCAGGCAATCTCTGATACCCGCTGTGTTTTTGACATGGGGGCTGAGGTTGGTTTCAGCATGTATCTGCTTGATATTGGCGGTGGCTTTCCTGGATCTGAGGATGTGAAGCTTAAATTTGAAGAGATCACCAGCATAATCAACCCAGCGTTGGACAGATATTTTCTGTCAGACTCTGGAGTGAGAATCATAGCTAAGCCTGGCAGATACTATGTTGCATCAGCTTTCACACTTGCGGTTAATATCATCTCCAAGAAAATTGTATTAAAGGAACAGACTGGCTCTGATGATGAAGATGAGTCGAGTGAACAGACCTTTATGTATTATGTGAATGATGGCGTCTATGGATCATTTAATTGCATACTGTATGATCATGTACATGTAAAGCCCCTTCTGCAAAAGAGACCTAAACCAGATAAGAAGTATTATTCATCTAGCATATGGGGACCAATATGTGATGGCCTTGATCGGATTGTTGAGCGCTGTGACCTGCCCAAAATGCATGTGGGTGATTGGATGCTCTTTGAAAACATGGGCGCTTACACTGTTGCTGCTGCCTCTACATTCAATGGCTTCCAGAGGCTGGTGATCTACTATGTGATGTCAGGGCCTGCGTGGCAACTCATACAGCAATTCCAGAACCCCGACTTCCCACCCGAAGTAGAGGAACAGGACATCAGCACCCTGCCTGTGTCTTGTGCCTGGGAGAGTGGGATGAAATGCCACCCAGCAGCCTGTGCTTCAGCTGGTATTAATGTGTAGATATCACCCTGGTAGCTGTTAACTACAAGTTTAGCTTAAATTAAGGAATTTGGGGGGACCATGTAACTTAATTACTGCTAGTTTTGAAATGTCTTTGTAAGAGTAGGGTCGGCGCGATGCAGCCATATGGAAGGCTAGGATATGGGTCACACTTATCTGTGTTCCTATGGAAACTATTTGAATATTTGTTTTATATGGATTTTTATTCACTCTTCAGACACGCTACTCAAGAGTGCCCCTCAGCTGCTGAACAAGCATTTGTAGCTTGTACAATGGCAGAATGGGCCAAAAGCTTAGTGTTGTGACCTGTTTTTCAAATAAAGTATCTTGAAATAATTAGGCAAAAAAAAAAAAAAAAAAAAAAAAATCAACTCAAAATGGATAAAAGATATTATGTTAAGCACAAGATGTGAAACTTGTGGAGGAGGGAAAAGCTCCTCAACATTTGCCTGGGCAATGATTTATTGGCTAGTACTCCAAAAGCACAAGCAGTAAAAGCAAAAATAGATAAATGAGACTGCAATGAATGAAAAAGATTATGGACAGCAAAAGAAAGAAGTAACAGTGAAGAGATAAACCATGTGTTAGGAGAAGATATTTACAAACCATACATCTGATAAGGGGCCAATATCCAAAATATATAAAGAATTCAAACAACTCAATAGTAAGAAAACTCAATTACAGTATCTGAGCAGACATTTCTCAAAATAAGAGAGATAGATGGTATAAGATAGAGATAGATGATAGACAGAGATAGATAGATGGTAAAAGTATCTGAGCAGACATTTCTCAAAATAAGAGAAAGAGATGCCAACAGATATATGAAAAACACTCAACATCTCTAGTCACCAAGAAAATGCAAATTTAAACCACAGTGAGATATCACCTCATGCCTGTTAGAATAGCTACTAATGTCAAAAAAGAGAAAAAGAATAAGTGTTGGTGAGGATATGAGGAGAAGGGAACCTGTGTATACTGCTGCTGGGAATGCAAATTAGTACAGCCATTTTGGAAAACAGCATGGAGGTTTCTTAAAAAAACTAAAAATACCATATGATCTAGCAATCGCACTTCTGGGTATATATTCAAAGGAATTGAAATTGATACGTCAAGCAGACGTTGGTACTCCCATATATTTCAAGATTTTTCACAATAGCCAAGTTATGGAGCAACCTAAGTGTCCATCAGTGGATGAATCGATAAAGGCAATGTGGTATATCTGCACAATGAGATATTATATACAGCCTTTAAAAATAAGAAAAGTTTTTCATTTGTGACAATATGGATGGAACTAGAGGACATTATGCTAAGTGAAAGAAGCCAGGCACAGAAAGACAGATACTGTATGATCTCACTTGTTATATATGGAATTTTTAAAAAGTTGATTTCAGAGAAACAGGAAGGTGATGACAGAGGCTGGAGGTTATGGTGGTGGGGAAAGGGAAGATGCTGATCAAAACATACAAAGTTTCAGCTAGACTGTAGGAATAAGTTTAGTGATCTTTAACACTATATGATGACCACCGTTAATAACAATGTATTGTATATTTCAAAATAGATTTTTATTTTTTATCTTTTTATTTTATTTTGTGAAACAGGATCTCACTCTGTCACCCAGGCTGCAGTACAGTGGCATGACCATGGCTCACTGCAACCTCGACCTCCAGGGCTCAGGTGATCCTCCCATCTCAGCCTCCCAAGTAGTAGGACTACAAGCACATGCCACCCCACTTGGTTAGTTTTGTATTTATTTGTTTATTTATTTTAGAGACAAATTTGTCATGTTGCCCAGGCTGGTTTCAAACTCCTGGGCTCAAGTAATCCTCCCACCTCAGCCTCCCAAAGTGATGGGATTACAGGTATAAGTCACTGTTCCTGGCCTTCAAAAAAGATTTTTAATGTTATGATCACAAAAAATAAATTGGTAAGGTAACAATGTGTTAATTAGCTCAAGGGAATCTTTCTGCAATGTATATATAGATCAGAACGTCACATTGTACCCCACAAATATACACACATCACATTGTACCCCATAAATATACACAATTGTTATCTGTCAATTAAAAATGTAAAAGAATCATGCATCTTGGAGAAAGGCACGATAAAACGTTGTAAGATGTTTAGTGTTTTTTATTTGTTGGCCCTTTTTTGGAGTCACTGTATAAAATTAAAATGTCATATCACAAGTCTAAATGGACAATATATATAATTGATTTGAAAAGTGTCATATTGACAATTTTCAACTTGTACTTCAACCCAACCAGTGTTACTTAGTTGATAGATGGTTAAGTTATAAAAGTGTTACTAACTTGGAATCAAGTTTTCAGAAAGATATTCAGAAGAATGAACACCACTTAGTTTCTGTCATTCTCAATGACAATTTTATAATTTATCATTTGCCAATTTGACTTATATTAGCATCATCATTTAGCACTATTAAATGAAATTGGCTTCCAGTCAACAAAAGATGACAAACTGACAGTCTCTGGACATGATCCAGATTTCAAAATTTACACATATTCTGCCTATACATGTAAGATCTAAAATAAAAAACTTGCTGTTCCTAGGACTTCATTACCTTTCACAGAAGACTTTTGAATGTGCTACCAGAATGAATATGCAAATTTACAGCAAAAAAGTTTTAAAACTAAAAAAATATTGAATGGAGTTTCATCTTAAATCATACTTTGGATCAGTTATTGACAGATAATTATAAGTACTATAACATATTGATATTGTTATAACCTTTTCTAATTTGTGAAATGTTCCTAAGATTGATAGGTTTCTATGAGATATGGAAGCACTAACAAAGACATGCAACAGCTTATACGTATTTATAATTACTGTGTTCTTGTCCTGTATGATGCTTTGATTAGTTCAAATCCATTGATAATTGAACATTTTTATTCATATTCTACAGTTTTACAGGTTTAAACCTTGGTCAAAGTTGCCTTCAACACATTCAAATTCATGCTATTTCAGCTAAACATAAATGTGTAAAATATTGATACAATCCTCTTTGTGCTTATTTTAAAATAACATTTCCCTTTGGACAAATCTGATCAACTGCTTTAAGAACTGGGGAAAAATATTGTTTCTAATACTGTGTTTATATTTTAGAAGCATCATATTTTGTAGCTTTGAGGAGAATGAATGTAACTTTCAAGATAAGGAAGTATGTTAAATAACTTATCTCAGAGTTACATTAATAGAAATAAAAATTTTAGTAATCAGTTGTTAACGTCCATATAAATGTTCCACAGTCTTTTTTATATTAGGTCAGAACAATGAATCATCACTTTAAAAGTGAAAATATATGGAAAGAATCGATATTTTATTTTACCAAATTAAGAATTTACTTGTCTTGTCATATATTCTCATGTTAGAATAGGCTTGTAGGAATTACATGTTTTTGAAGGTTTTGTAGAACTCATAAGTAAAAACAAGTGCTTCCTTTCAGGAGTTCTATTTTTGACTACTTTTTGAATTTTCTCTGTGGGGTTACTGAACTAATTTTTTTTTTAGTTCTTATGTCAATTTTAGCCATTTATATTTTTCTGGAAATTATTCACAGTGGGAAGGAGGCTTTCAAGATGGCTAACCAGAGGCACCAGCACTCACCTCCTCCACAAAGAAGGACCAGAATATCAAGTAGATAATCACATACTGAATACAGCTCTTAAGAGAGAACACTAGAATTCAGAGGGAAGTGACAGGGAACCTCTGAGTCACAGAAGGAGAGGGAAGAAAAGTTGCCAGCCAGCCAGGATTGGCAAAGAGCCAGGAGAAACTCACCAGTGAAGGGAAAAGGTTAAAGTGAGAGGTCTATAGCAGTCTACTCTCCCATGATGGACTCCTACAGTCTTAGCCACAGGAGAGTTCCTCAGTCCTTATGGACCCTGAGACTAGTATAGGGACTTCTTGGAGTCCATGCAGTGGCACTGTTCCAGACAGGTAGTTTGCACTGCAAACCACATCCCCCAAGACTCAAGCAGCTGTAGCATGATATCATTTTGAGAGCCCAGTCACAACAAATGATATCCTTCCCTGGGGCACAACAGCTCCTGAATGTCCACATCACTGGAGCTTTGCTGACATTTCCCCCAACATCAGCCCAGAGGGCTGTAGTACTGGGGCACTGGCTAGACTCAGTGGTATACCCAGGTTTGCAGCACTCTAGCCCACATACTGTCCTGCACCTGGAAAATGGGCAGTGATGTGTAATGGGGAGGCTGCCTGTGGGACAATGGGAGCCAGAACCAAAGTGTGTGCTCACCAGAGCCTGAGAGCCAATTTTCTGGGTCCGCTGTCACTGATAGCAGCCCTTCCTTGCTCCCAGCAGCAAAGCCAATGTGCACTTGCACATACCTTTGAGCAGCCCAGAAACCAGCCAACCTGGGCACCATCCTAAGGCCTAAGGACAGGCCCACCCTACCCACTGCTGCATGAGTGCACTGTCCAGGGCCCTGAGGATTGATCTGCTTGTCTGCCACAGCCTGTGGTTGAGTGAAATATTAAGGAGCTTCAGGACAGGCCTACCTGGCCACCACTGCTGGTGCCCACATGTACCACTGAGGGGCCTCTGAATAGGTCTCCCCTGGTCACTGGCATCTGAGTATACTATCTGGGGTCCTGGGGACTGACTCATCCCATCACCGTCACTGGTGCCTACATACACCATTGTGGTGGGGGGAAAGAGGGACTTGAAAACAGGCCTGCCGTGCCCACTGCCAGTGACTGCATGTACCATAAAGAAACCTGAAGATAGGTCTGTTCTGCCCACTGCCACTGCTTCCACTGCACAAGCACACCATTTGGGGACGTGGGGATCAACCCATCCCACCCAACACTAGCACCTGCACATGCCTTTTGAGAGCATGACATCAGACCCACCCAGCCTGCTGCCAGTACTGTTGCCAACATCAACATACATGTGCCACCTGGGAGACAGTAAACTGGCTTGCCGAGACTGCCACACCATTGGTGCCAGAATGTACTGCTTAGGGGCCTCTAGGTTGTCCCAACACTGCTACCGTCATTGCTAACATCATACATGCTGCCCAAGGACCCACCCACCCACCAACCACTGCCACTGCTGGTCCCTGAACAAGCAACCGGGAGGTCCAAGGGTCAGCCTGCATGCACTTACCACCAGTGCCTGCATATGTGGTGCACATCCAGCCCACTACCACCACTATTGCTGCCTAAAGACCAGCCCTCCTGACATTCCCATCCTCAGCAAAGCCTCACTATAGCTCTCGCTAACAACTGCAGCCCAAGCAACTGAGGAATTAACAGGCACCACTAATTCTGATGACAGCCAATGAAATCATATGATGACTACATGAGTGTGCCCAACCAGAATCAAAGCCAAATCAACCTACCCAACCAACACTATAGGTACATCTTTAGGAAAATGTCTTACTCTATGAAAACCAATCTATAAAACTGGAAGAAACAACTGTTACACCAGATATCAACAGAAAGACACAAGAAACATGAAAAGGCAAGGAAACATGATACTGCCAAAAGAACATAATAATTCTCCAGCAACAGATTCCAATGAAAAAGAAATCTGTAAAATGCCTGAAAAAGGATTCAAAATAATAATATTAAAGAAGCTAAATGGGATACAGATAAAAATTTTAAAACAATCAGAAACACAATTCATGATCTGAATGAGAAATTCAACAGAGACATCATTTTAAAAATTCTGAAACTGAAGAATTCAATGAATGAAATAAAAAATACAACTGAGGGTTTAACCAACAGATTAGATCAAATACAAGAAATAATCTAAGAACTGGAAGACAGGTTTTGACACCATAAATCTATCAAATATTTGAATTTTCAGAGTCCCAGAAGGAGACAATATGGGCAAAGATATAGAAAACCTATTTAACAAAATAATAGCTGAATACTTCCCAAATCCTTTTTTTTTTTTTTTTATTTTTTATTTTTTTTGAGACAGAGTCTCGCTCTGTCACCCAGGCTGGAGTGCCATGGCGGGATCTCAGCTCACTGCAAGCTCCGCCTCCCGGGTTTACGCCATTCTCCTGCCTCAGCCTCCCGAGTAGCTGGGACTACAGGCACCCACCACCTCGCCCAGCTAATTTTTTGTATTTTTTAGTAGAGACGGGGTTTCACCGTGTTAGCCAGGATAGTCTCGATCTCCTGACCTCATGATCCACCCGTCTCAGCCTCCCAAAGTGCTGGGATTACAGGCTTGAGCCACCGCACCCGGCCAATACTTCCCAAATCTTACAAGAGACTTGGACATTCAGATACAGGAATCTCAAAAGGTTCTTAAATAGATACAATCCAAAAAGGTTTTCAAGCCACATTATAGTCACTGTTAAGAGTCAAAGAAAGAATTCTAAAAACAGCAAAAGTGTCAAGTCACATATAAGGGAATCCCATCAGACTAACACTGGATTTTTCTTTTTACAAGATAGGAGAGAATAGGATGATACATTCAAACTACTGAAAGATAAAAACCACTGTCGGCCAAGACTACTGTACCCAGAAAAGCTTCTTTTCAAAAATGAAGGCAAAATAAAGAAATAAAGTGTTTCCCAGATAAGCAAAAACTGAGGGAATTCATCACCACTAGATTGGTCCTACAAGAAATATTTAAGGAAGTCCTAGATCTGGAAGCAAAAGGATGATACCTACCATCATGAAAACACATAAACTATAAAACTCACTGGTAGAGCAGACACACAGTAAGAGAAAGAGAAAGGAGTCAAATGTTACTACTATAGAAACCCAACAAACTACAATGATAAACAGTAAGAGAAGAAGAAAAGAATAAAGGATATACAAAACAAACTTAAAACATGTAACAAAAAAAAACCCGAAATAAATCCTCATCTAACAATAATAACCGTGAATGTAAATGGATTAAATTCCCCATTTAAAAGATACAGACAGCTTGAATATATTAAAAAGACATGACACAACTATATGCTTCCTATAAGACTCACTTCACCTGTAAAGGTACAATAAACAAACTAAAGGGATAGAAAAATATTTGCTGCACAAATAGAAACCAACAGTGAATAGGAGTAACTATATTTATATCAGGTAAAATAGAATTTAAATACAAAACTAAAAAGAGACAAGGAAGGTAATTATATAATGATGAAGGGATCAATTCAGCAAGAGGGTCTAACAGCTCTAAATATGTATGCAGCCAACACTGAAACACACATACACACACACACAGAGCAAATATTATTATATATAAATGGAGAGACAGACTTAAATACAATAATAGTTGGAGACTTCAATACTTTTCCTTCTCAGCATTGGACAGATAATCTAGATAGAAAATCAACAAAGAAACATTGGATTTAAACTGCACTGCAGACCAAATGGACCTAACAGCCATTTACAGAACATTTTATTCAACAGTTACAAAATATGTACGCTTCTCATCAGCACATGGAATATTCTCCAGGATTGACCATATGTGTTAGGCCACAAAACAACTCTCAACAAATTTTTAAAAAATCATATCAAGTATCTTCTCAGACCACAAAGGAAGAAAACTAGAAGTTCATACCAAGAGTTACTATGGAAAATGTACACATACAGGGAAATTAAACAATATGTTCCTCAATGACCCCTGAATCAAAGAAGAAATTAAGAAGGAAATAAAAAAATGGAAACAAATGAAAATGGAAATACAACATACTAAAACCAATGGGATACAGCCAAAGCAGTGCTAAGAAGTACTTTTTTGTACATCAGAAAAGAAGATTTCAAATAAACAACAATGCACCTGAAGGAACTAGAAAAGCAACAAACAAAACCCAAAATCAGTAGAAAAAGAAAAATAAAAAAGATCAGAGCAGAACTAAACAAGATAGAGACTAATAAATAACACAAGAAAATTGGTTCACTGAAAAGATAAAAATCTATAGATAAAGATAAAACATAGATAAAAACATATTGTTTAATTTCTAGCTAGACTAACAAGAAAAAAGGAGAAAAACTGAAATAAGATCAGAAAGGTAAAGGAGACATTACAACTGATATCAAAGAAACAGAAAGGATCATCTGAGACTTTTATGAACAACTATACATCAACAAATTGGAAAACCGACAGGAAATGCATAAGTTCCTGGACATATACAACCTACCAAGATTATACCAGGAAGAAATAGAAAACCTGAAGAGAACAAGTTTTTTCTTCATTAACAAGATTTAATCAGTAATGAAAACTCTCCCAACAAAGAAAAGCCAACTGCTTTATTATTGAATTTTACCAAACTTAGAAATGAATACCAATTCTTCTCAAACTATTTCAGAAGATTGAAGAGCAAAAATTCTCCTAACTCATTCTATGAGGTCAGCATTACCTCAATACCAAAACCAGACAAGGATATGACAAAGAAAAAAAAAAACCTATGGGCCAAAAACCTACGGGCCAATATGCCTGATGAACACAGTTGCAAAAATCCTCAACAAAATACTAGCAAACTGAATCCAACAAGACATCAATAAGACAATACACCAAGATCAAGTGGGATTTATCCCAGGGATGCAAGGATGCTTTAACATATGCAAATTGATAAAAGAAGAGAATGAAAGATAAAAACCATTTGATCATCAAATAGATGCAGAACAAATGTGATAAAATTCAACATCCATTCCTGGTTAAAAAAACAAAAAACAAAAACAAAACAAAAAAACAAAACTCTCAAGTTAGGCCAAAAAGGAACCTACCTCAATATAAGAAAGGCCATATATGAAAAACTGACAGCTAGCATCATAATGAATAGGGAAAAGCTGAAAGCATTTCTTCTAAGACCTGTAACAAGAAAAGGATATCCACTTTCACCACTCCTGATCAATATAGTACTGTAAGTCCTAGCCAGAACAATCAAGCAAGAGAAAGAAAGCTGGAAAAGACAAAGTCAGATTTGCAGACAGCATGATCTTATACCTAGAAAGTTATTAGAAATGACAAATGAACTCAGTAAAATTTCAGTTTACAAAATTAACACATAAAAATCAGCAGAGTTTCTATATATCAATAAGGAACTAGCTGAAAAATAAATCAAGAAAGAAATCTCATTTGCAATGGCTACAAAAAAATACATAAGAAATGTTTAACCAAGAAGGTCAAAGACCTGTATGAGGAAAATGAAATAACACCAGTAAAAAAACCAAAGAGGACACAAACAAATAGAAAGACATCCCATGCTCATGGATCAGAAGATTTAGTCTTATTAAAATGAATCAGGGAGAACCAGGAAGATGATGCATAGGAGGCAGGACTAGCTTGCAGCTCCTGCTTGGACAGACAAAACAGTGTATAGAAACTCACATCATGAACTTTTTTTCCAAAAAGTACTGCAGTAACATATCAAGAAAGCTGAGAGAATCCATAGACTCTCTGAAGGAACTTGATCACCGTGCAGGCTCCCTCAGACACTGAAAAACTGTGCGGGTATCCATGGCTGAAAGATCTGAAGACAAATCACATTAAAGGATTCTTTGCAGACATTCCCCAGTACCAGCCCAGAGCCCAGTAGCTCCACTGGGTGGCTCAACCCAGAAGAGCAAAAACAATCACTGCCGTTCCGCTCTCAGGAAACCCCATCCCTAGGGGGAAGGGGGAGAACACCACATCAAGGGAGCACTCCATGGGACAAAAGAATCTGAATAGCAGCCCTTGAGTTCCAGATCTTCCCTCTGATATAGTCCACCAAATGACAAGGAACCAGAACAATTCTGGTAATATGATAAAACAAGGTTCTTTAACACCCTAAAAAGATCATACTGGCTCACCAGCAATGGAGCCAAACCAAGATTAAATCTTTGAATTGCCAGGAAAAGAATTCAGAAGGTTATTAAGCTAATCAAGCAGGCATCAGAAAAAGGTGAAGTCCTTAAAGAAATAAAAAACATGATACAGGATATGAAAGGAAAAATCTTCATTGAAATAGTTAGCATAAATAAAAACAATCACAACTTCCGAAAATCTAGGACACACTTAGAGAAATGCAAAATGCACTGGAAAGTCTCAGCAATAGAATTGAACAAAGAGAAGAAAGAACTTCAGAGCTTGAGGACAAGGCTTTCAAATTAACCCAATCCATCAAAGACAAAGAAAAAATAATATATAAAAGTGAAGAAAGCCTATAAGAAGTTTGGGATTACGTTAAGTGTTCAAACCTAAGAATAATTGGTGTACCCAAGGAAAAAGAGAAATCTAAAAGTCTGGAAAACATATTTGAGGGAATAATCGAGGAAAACTTCCTTAGCCTTGCTAGAGGTCTAGACATGCAAATACAAGAAGCTCAAAGAACACGTGGGAAATTTATCACAAAAAGATCATTGTTTAGGCACATAGTCATCAAGTTATCTAAAGTTAAGATGAAGGAAAGAATCTTAAGAGCTGTCAGGCAAAGGCATCAGGTAACCTACAAAGGAAAACCTACCAGAGTAACAGCAGATTTCTCAGCAGAAACCCTACAAGCTAAAAGGAATTGGGGTCCTATTTTTAGCCTCCTTAAACAAATCAATTATCAGCCAAGAATTTTGTATCCACTAAGCTACATAAATGAAGAAAAGATACAGTCTTTTCCGGACAGACAAATGCTGAGAGAATTTGCCACTACCATGCCAGTACTACAGGAACTGCTAAAAAGAGCTAAATCTTGAAACGAATCCTCAAAACACACCAAAATCAAACCTCCTTAAAGCATGACTGTCACAGGACCCACATAACAATAACACAAAGAAAAAAAAAAAAACCAAAACACCACAAGGTATTCAGGCTACAAATAGCATGATGAATAGAATAGTACCTCACACCTCAGTCCTAATGTTGAATGTAAACGGCCTAAATGCTTCACCTAAAAGATACAGAATGGCAGAATGCATAGGAATTCACCAAGTTTCTCTTGTCTTCAGGAAACTCAACATATAAGAACTCCCATAAATTTAAGGTAAAGGGGTGGAAAAAGATATTCCATGCAAATGGACAACAAAAGTGAGCAGGAGTAGCTATTTATATATCAGATAAAACAAACTTTAAGACAACAACAGTTTAAAAAGACAAAGAGAAACATTACATAATGATAAAAGAGCTAGTCCAACAGGAAAATATCACAATCTTAAATATATATGCACCTAACACTGGAGCTCCCAGATTTATAAAACAATTACTGCTAGACCTAAGAAATGAGATAGATGGCAACACAATAATAGTGGGGGCCATTAATACTTTACTGACAGTACTAAACAGGTCATCAAGACACAAAGTCAACAAAGAAGCCATGGACTTAAACTATACTCCAGAGCAAATGAACATAACAGATATTTACAGAACATTCTACCCAACAACTGCAGAATATACATTCTGTTCATCAGCACATAGAACATTCTCCAAGACAGAGCATATGAAGACCATATGACAGGCCAGAAAACAAATCTCAGTAAATTTAAGAAAAACCTAAATTGTATCAAGTACTTTCAGACAACAGTGGAATAAAATTGGAAATCAACTCCAAAAGGAATCCTCAAAACCATGTAAATAACATGGCAATTAAATAACCTGTTCCTGTATGATCTTTGGGTCAACAATGAAATCAAGATGGAAATTTAAAAATTCTTTGAACTGAATGAGAATAGTAACACAACCTGTCAAAACCTCTGGGATACAGCAAAAGTGGTGCTAAGTGGAAAGTTCATAGCCTTAAATACCTACATCAAAAAGTCTGAAAGAGCACAAAGAGACAATCTAAGGTCACACCTCATGGAACTGTACAAACAAGGACAATCCAAACTCAAACCCAGTAGAAGAAAAGAAATACCGAAGGTCAGAGCAGAACTAAATGAAATGATTGAAACAACACACCAAAAAAATACAAAAGATAAGTGAAACAAAAAGCTCGTTCTTTGAAAAAATAAAATTGATATACATTAGTGAGATTAACCAAGCAAAGGAGAAGATCCAAATAAGCTCAATTAGAAACAAAATGGGAGATATTACTACAGATACCATAGAAATACAAAAAGGCTGCTATGAACACCTTTTTGTGTGTAAACTAGAAAACCTAGAGGAGATGGATAAATTCCTAGAAATATACAACCCTCCTAGATTAAACCAGGGAGATACATAAACTCTGAACAGACCAATAACAAGCAGTGAGGTTGAAATGGTAATAAGACTGCCAACCAAAAAAAAGTCCAGGTACCAGATGGATTCACAGCTGAATTCTATCAGACATTCAAGGAAGAACTGGTACCATTCCTACTGACATTATTCCAGAGGAGAAAAAGGGAATCCTCCTTAAATCATTCTATGAAACCAGTATCACCATAATACCAAAACCAGAGAAGGGCATAACAAAAAAAGAAAACTATCCTTGATGAACATAGATGCAAAAATCCTCAATAAAATACTAATTGAATCCAACAGCCTATCAAAAAGATAATCCACCATGATCAAGTGGGTTTCATACCAGGGATGCAGGGATGGTTTAATATACCACATAAATGCAATTAAAAACAAAAATCACATGATCATCTCAATAGATGCAGAAAAAGGATTAGACAAAATCCAGCATCCCAGTAGGATTAAAACTTCAACAAAGTCAGCATAGAAGGGACAGACCTTAATATAATAAAAGCCATCTATGACAAACCCACGTACAACATAATACTGAATGGGGAAAAGTTGAAAGCATTCCCCCTGAGAACTGGAACAAGACAAGGATGCTCACTTTTACCACTTCTATTCAACACAGTACTGGAAGTCCTAGTCAGAGCAATCAGACAAGAGAAAGAAATCAAGGGCATCCAAATTGGTAAAGAGGAAGTCAGACTGTTGCTGTTTGCTGATGTTATGATCATATATCTAGAAAACCTTAAAGACTCTCCAGAAAGCTCCTAGAACTGGTAAATGAATTCATCAAGGTTTCAGGATACAAAATTAATGCACACAAATCAGTAGCTCTGCTATACACCAAGAGCGACCAAGCTGAGAATGAAATCAACAACTCAACCCCTTTTACGATCGCTGCAAAAAAAGAAAAAAAAAAAAAGAAAAGAAAGTAAAATACTTAGGAATGTATCTAACCAAGGAGGTGAAAGACTTCCACAAGGAAAACTACAAAATACTGCTGAAAGAAATCATAGAGAACACAAATAAATGGAAACACATCCCATGCTCATGGATGGGTGGAATCAATATTGTGGAAATGGCCATACTGCCAAAAGCAATTTACAAATACCACCATCATTCTTCACAAAACTAGAAAAAACAATCCTAGAATTCATATGGAACCAAAAAAGAGTCCTGTATTAGTTCATTTGCATGCTGCTGATAAAGACATAACCAAAAGTGGGAAGAAAAAGAAGTTTAATTGGACTTACAATTCCATATGGCCGGGGAGGCCTCAGAATCATGACGGGAGGTGAAAGGCACTTCTTACATGGCTGAGGCAAGCGAAAAAATGAGGATGAAGCAAAAACAGAAACCCCTGATAAACCTATCAGATCTCATGAGACTTATTCACTATCACAAGAATAGCATGAGAAAGACCGACCCCCATGATTCAATTACCTCCCCATGGGTCCCTCCCACAATACGTGGGAATTCTGGGAGATACAATTCAAGTTGAGATTTGGGTGGGGAAACAGCCAAACCATATCAAGCCCACATAGCCAAAGCAAGACTAAGCAAAAAGAACAAATCTGGAAGCATCACATTACCCAACTTCAAACCATACCCTAAGAACACAGTCACCAAAACAGCATGGTACTGGTATAAAAATAGGCACATAGGACCAATGGAACAGAATATATAACCCAGAAATAAAGGCAAATATTTACAGCCAACTGATCTTTGACAAAGAAAACAAAAACAAAGTGAGGAAAGGACACCCTTTTCAATAAATGGTGCTAGGATAATTGGCTAGCCACATGTAGAAAATGAAACTGGATTATCATCTCTTACTTTATACAAAAATCAGTTCAAGATGGATCAAAGTCTTAAATCTAAGACCTGAAACCATAAAACTTCTAGAAGATAACATCAGAGAAACCCTTCTAGACATTGTCTTAGGCAAAGACTTCATGACCAAAAAACCAAAAGCAAATGCAACAAAAACAAAGATAAGTAGATGGGACTTAATTAAACTAAAAAAGTTTTTCTGCACTGGAAATGAAATAATCAGCAGAGTTAATAGAGAACCCACAGAATGGGAGAAGATCTTCACAATCTATACATCTAACAAAGGACTAATATTCGGAATCTACAAATAACTCAAATCAGCCAGAAAAAAAGCCAACAATCCCATAAAAAAGTAGGCTAAGGACATGAATAGATAATTATCAAAAGAAGATAAACAAATGGTCAACAAGCATATGGGAAAATGCTCAACATCACTAATTATCAGGGCAATGCAAATCAAAACCACAATGTGATACCACCTTACTCCTACAAGAATGGCCATAATAAAAGAATTTTAAAAAAATAATGTTGGTGCAGATGTGGTGAAAAGGGAACACTTTTACACTGTTGGTGGGAATGTAAACTAGTACAACCACTGTGGAAAACAGTGTGGAGATTCCGTGAAGAACTAAAAGTAGCATTACCATTTGATCCAGCAATCCAACTACTGGGATCTACCCAGAGGAAAAAAGTCATTATACAAAAAAGAGACTTGCACATGCATGTTTATGGTAGCAAAATTTGCAATTGCAAAAATATGGAACCAGTCCAAATACCCATCCATCAACGAGCTGGTAAAGAAAATGTGGTATATAAATATACTATGGAATACTACTCAGCCATAAAAAGGAATTGAATAATGGCATTTGCAGCAACCTGGATGGAATTGGAGACTATTATTGTAAGTGAAGTAACTCAGGAATGGAAAATTAAACATCGTATGTTCTCACAAGTGGGAGCTATGAGGATGCAATATTGTAAGAATGCTACAATGGACTTTGGAGACTCAGAGAAAATGGTGGGGGTGGGGTGAAAGATAAAAGACTTTAAATTGGGTATACTGGACACTACTTGGGTGATGGGTGCACCAAAATCTCAGAAATCACCACTAAAGAACTTATTCATGTAACCAAACACAACCTGTTTCCCTAAAACCTATTGAAATAAAAAATAAAATGAACCATACCACCCAAAGCAATCTAGATTCACTGCAATCCTTATCAAAATATCAATGACATTCTTCACAGAAATAAAAAATAATAATCCTAAAAGTATTATGGAACCACAAATAACTCTAAATAGCCAAAGCAATGTGAGCAAAAAGACCAAAGCAGAAGGTACTCTACTAAAATATAATACAAAGTTATGGTAACCCAAAAAGCATGGAACTGGTATAAAAACAGACACAGGTGCCTGGGTGCAGTGGCTCATGCCTGTAATCCCAGCACTTTGGGAGGCTGAGGCAGGTGGATCATGAGGGTAGGAGTTCAAGACCAGCCTGGCCAACATGGTGAAACCCCATCTCTACTAAAAATACAAAAATTAGCCAGGCGTGGTGATGTGCACCTGTATTCCCAGCTACTCAGGAGGCTGAAGCAAGTCAATTGCTTGAACCTGGGAGGCAGAGGTTGCAGTGAGCAGAGATTGTGTCACTGCACTTCAGCCTGGGCGATAGAGCAAGACTCTGTCTCATAAATAAATAAACAAACAAACAAACAGACAGACACATAGACCAATGGAACAGAATAGAGAACCCAGAAGGAAATCTACATATTTACAGCCAACTGATGTATAAAACATGGATTTAAATTTGATCTCTCTGAATGTATTTTTTTGATGATATTACTTTACAGCCATATACATTTTTACATAATTATAAAATAAATAAGAGTGAAAAGCAGTTCTCAAGAATCAAAAGCAAAATTAACTAAATGAACTTAGTAGTATAGTGGTCCCTCAGTATTAATGAGGGATTTGTCTCATGACTCCCCCCACCCCCAAGTATACCAAAATCTACAGATATTCATGTCCTTTATATAAAATAGGCTGGTATTTCCACATAACCTACATACATATTCCCAAAACACTTTAAATCATCTCTTGATTACTTATAATAGTTACTATAATTCCTACACATTATTAATGTGGATTCAAAATACTGTTTGGCTTGGGAAAAACTGAAGTTTTGCTTTTTGGAATTTCACGGAATTTTTTTTTTCTGAATGTTTTTGATCCATGGTTGATGGAATCCATGGATGGGGAACTAACAGATATGGTGGGCTGACTTTATATCAAATTTGTGGCATAACTTCATGAAGAAAATGATTTCAAGTCACTTTAAAATATAAATGTCTTTTATCCCTTGTGGGATGTATTTACAAAGAAAGGAACTGCAAAGAAATCTTAGATTTTTTTTTTTTTAAGATGTCTTGCTATATTGCCCAGGTTGGCCTCAAAGACTCAAGCAATCCGCCTGCCTCAACCCCCTTGAGTCACTAGGATTGCAGGTGCATGCCACCACACTCAACTTTTGGAATGTTTTTATAATTTTACAAGTAGGATTAATATTTGTATAATTATTCAAAAACCATTTTCTATAAACATTGTATATATGTTGATAAAGCATAGTATATATGTACTGTGAGCCAAATACAGCCTATGACAAGTTCTTGTAAATAAAGTTTTATTAGAACGTAGCCATACTTATTTGTTTACATATTGCCTATGGCTGTTTCTGAGCTGCAGTGGCAGAGTTTAATAGTTGTGACAGAGACTGTGTGGCCTGCAAAGACTGAAGTATTTACTATCTGGCCTTTACACAAAAAGTTTGCCAACCCCTGTTCTAGCTCTCTCTCCAATACAATAACACACTTAGGACAAGAAGAACATCCCAAATCTAAAAATCCAAAGTGCTTCAAAATCTGTAACATTTTGAGTACTTTGGAATTAGGGGTTGTGACTTTTTGTCTCTAATTCCTTATACCCAGCACTATTTAGAACCTTATACCCAAGGTTCTAAACAGTGCTACGGTGGTGCTATATATTATGACCAACAAGGTAGTTGGGTTGTTTAGATTCAGTTTGTTCCTGTATCTTAGGAGTAACTTAGAGAACGATGAGGAATGAAGGTGATACAAAGCTGAGAGGATTTATCAGTAAAGGCCAGCACAATAAAAAATACTAAACAAGGTTATTCAGTCAAAAAAGAAAATATATCGGATACTTGGAATGATATAAAGGAATGAAGAGTACCAAAATGGTAAATACATGGGTGCATGTAAGACTTTTTTTTTTTTAACATTAAAAACTAGGAGCAAAAACAGTTTCAAAGTATTACGGCATGTATTATATATAAAAGTGAAATGAGTAACAATAGCACAGAAGATAGGAGGAATGAATATATACTGTTGTCATGTTCTTACACTATCCATGAAGTGGTATATTATTTGAAAGCAGATGGTTATAACTTAAACATGCATACAGTAGTCCCCCCTTACCTGTAGGGGGTTCCCAGTGGATGCCTGAAAGCATGGATAATACTGAATCCTATATATACTGTGCATGGTTTTATTTTTCCTTCTTCGCAATTTCATGGACAGAAAATGTTCTAACCATATATCTTAGCAACCTCAGCATATGATTTTTAATCTTTCCTTATTATGTTGAGAACTTATGCACTTTGATTTAAATGAAGCACTTTAAAAAGGTTTCTCTTTGGTATATCTGAATTGTCAGAATTACCACTTTTGTGCTTTGGGGCCATAATTTGGTAAAGTAAAGGTAACTTGAACACAAGTACTATAATAGTTTAACAGTTGATATAATAACCAAGATGGCTACTAAGTGACAAATGGGCAGGTAGCTGTATAAAGTATGAATACACTAGACAAGGGGATGATTTTTATCCTGGGCAGGATGGGGCAGGACAACACAAGATTTCATCATGCTACTCAAAATGGCACACAATTTAAAATGAATTGTTTATTTTTGGAATTTTCTTTTCCGTTTAGTATTTTTGGACTGCAGTTGACTGTGGGTAACTGAAACCATGGAAGGTGAAGCTGCTGGTAATAAGAGGGGACCACTGTATTTTAAGCCCTAGAACAAGCATTTGCACATGGACATACACAAACATAAAAATTTTAAAATGAAGTATAGCTAATAAACCAAAATAGAAGGTAAATTGGAATACCCCACCAAAAAAAATTAAAAGTACCAAAAAAGGAAAAAAGAGGAAAAGGCAAAGAACAGATATGACAAAAAAACGAGATGACAGGTTTAAATCAAAATACATAATTACATTAAATGAAAATGGCCTAAAGAGTCCAAAAATAAGGCCAGGTGTGGTGGCTCATGCCTGTAATCCCAGCATTTTGGGAGGCCGAGGTGGGCGGATCACGAGGTAAGGAGATTGAGACCATCCTGGCTAACATGCTGAAACCCCATCTCTACTAAAAATGCAAAAACAAAATTAGCCGGGCATGGTGGCGGGTGCCTGTAGTCCCAGCTACTCAGGAGGCTGACACAGGAGAATGGTGTGAACCCGGGAGGTGGAGCCTGCAGTGAGCTGAGATCGTGCAATTGCACTCCAGCCTCAGTGACAGAGCGAGACTCCGTCTCAAAAAAAAAAAAAAAAAAAAAAAAGAGTCCAAAAATAAAACCTCAGAGATTATAGTACTAGATGAAAAAGCAGGAATCAACTACATTTTGTCTATGGGAGACCCACTCTAAAAACAAAGATAGGTTAGAAATAATAGAATGAAAAAAGATATATAATGCAAACACCAATCAAAATAATGCTGAAATGCCTATATTAATAAAGGACCAGTAAACTTCAGAACAATAACTATTATTAGGGGAAAAAGTCATTTCATGAAAGAGAAGGTCAATGGCTTTAGAATATTTGATGCAAACTGAAAGAACTGAAAGTAGAAGTAGTGAAATCCATAATTCTAAGATAAAGCGGATTTAAACACTCCTCTCTAAGTAGTTGAGGGAACAAACAAAGTCAGTGGATACCAAGACTTAACACTGTTAACAAATTGACCTAATTATCATTTAAAGAGCAACACCCAGCAAGAGCAAAATATACATTCTTTTCAGTACACATGGAACATTTAATAATAACACAAGGTCATAAAACAAGTTTCTCTCTCTCTTTCTCTCTCATTTTGTTTTTTTTGTTTTTGTTTTTTTTTAGATAGGATCTTTCTGTCACCCAAGCTGAGGGGCAGTGACAATCATCGCTCACTGCAGCCCCAAACTCTTCAGCTCGAGCAATCCTCCCACCTCAGCCACCCAAGTAGCTAGGATTATAGGCGCACGCCACCACACTCAGCTAATTTTTAAATTTTTTAAATGTAATATATATCTGGATTGTCAGGCCTCTGAGCCCAAGCTAAGCCATCATATCTCCTGTGACCTGCACGTATACATCCAGATGGCCTGCGGCAACTGAAGATCCACAAAAGTAAAAATAGCCTTAACTGATGACATTCCACCATTGTGATTTGTTTCTGCCCCTCCCTAACTGATCAATGTACTTTGTAATCTCCCCAACTCTTAAGAAGGTTCTTTGTAATTCTCCCCACCCTTGAGAATGTACTTTGTGAGATCCACTTCCTGCCCTCAAAACATTACTCCTAACTCCACCGCCTATCCCAAAACTTATAAGAACTAATGATAATCCCACCACCCTTTGCTGACTCTCTCTTTGGACTCAGCCCACCTGCACCCAGGTGAAATAAACAGCCCTGTTGCTCACACAAAGCCTGTTGGGTGGTCTCTTCACACGGACACGTGTGACATGGATATTTTAAAAATCCAATCTTGTGGTCATTGATTTTCAACAAGAGAATTTAATTCATTTACATTTATTATAATTAATGATGTTTAGACATTCTAGCAAGCTTATTCTGTGGTTTCTTACCATACCTTTAACTATTTCCTTTTGATTATTTCCTATTTGCTTTTACATTTTTTATCAAGTTTTCTTTGTTGTGCTTTTCCTATTTACCAGTTATAAAGTTATACCATTTATGTAGTTGGCTAAGGCTGTCATAACAAAATACCACAGAGTGGGTGACCTAAAGAACAGAAATTTATTTTCTCACAGTTCCAGAAGCTGGAAATTCATTGTCAAACTGGCAGGTTTGGTTTCTCCCTGAACCTCTCTCCTTGGCTTGTAGATGGCCACCTTCTTGCTGTATCCTCACATGGTCTTACCTCTGTGCACACACATTGCTGGTGTCTCTTCTACTTCTTGTAAGGGCACCAGTCATATTGGATGAGGGGCCCATCCTCATGGCCTCATTTAACCTTAATTACCTCCTTTAAAGGTTCTGTCTCCAAATATAGTCACACTGAAGGTCAGGGCTTCAACATATGAACTAAGGAAGGGTGAATATAATTAGTCCATGACACCATCCATTCTTTTTTTTTTTTTTGGCTGAATATCCTTAAGTTTTCAACATACTCATATCAACTTGTTTTTCTAAAAATACCTAGGGTTTAATCAGTATCCACTTACTCTGACTTGTCTCCACTCACTCACCCTACTCTTCCTGTTTTAACACCCTAATTATTCATCCTTGCTTGCCCAGGAACACTTTCCCATTCCTAGTATCCCTTTCCTCAGGGCATGAAGAACTTTTTGTTGCTCCTCCCAATTTTGGTAGCAGTCTTCACCTCTTGACATTTTGGTTTATGCTTTGTTCTTCTATTTCATTCTGTTTTACAGTTTTCAATAGATTCCTCAGAAACTGTGGTCCATAGAATTTGTCCTGAATTCCAGTTATAAATTTTTAAAAACACACACAAACACACATGCATCTTCCATCATTTCCAGAGATTTGGCACAGAAGTAGAAGAGATTTATGTGTACACTCAATCTAATCTCTTAAAACAGAAGAAGTACATTTCATTTAGTAGTTAACTCTTCTGACGGGAGAGTTCCAATTGGGAGAATTTAAACTTGAAAGTTCAAGCTAGGTTTGAGTCAACAGAGGCAAAAACGAGTTTATAATCATAATATTTAAAATTGCAATTATAAGGCATGTAATAAATGGTAAGTCTTGTTTCAGAACTTAGCAGGTACAAAACTCCTCTATATAAAAACAGTGCCAACAAAGCAATTCTATGTCAACTTGATCACCAAGCAAGTGCCTAGGAGTGGCAGATGTAAGCCATCCTACAAAAATCATGCCAATGAAAGACAAACTACCCAACAGTATCATGCCAAGGGAAGGCACAGATGGCTGGAGAGCAGCAGCTATAGGTCTTTTTATAGCATTATCAGATGGCACAGTTGACATTCCAACTGGACCTGCGCCAATGGCCAAGGTAATTAGGGATGCCAACATGAGAATGTTCAGAAGGCATACTCATCCTCATGCCATCCAACAAGAAGCCAGAGAGGCAATCTTGGGTGGCTTTTATGCCACAATGAGTAAAGTAAAATGAGTAGCTTTTATGGCACAGTAATAATGAGTTTGGAGAGGTTACCTGAATTTTCAAAAGCAGAATAACATCCTAAAGACAAAGAATTAAAAGCAGCATTTCTGTGGCCAAATCGACTTCCAAACCACACAGCATCTATTGAGAGAACGCATGTAATAGTAGAGTCTAGATCTGTGATAAGTGAAAATTTATATTTTTAAAGTAATCTCAAAGATACAGAAAAGTTTCAAGTACAGTACAAAGATCACTTTTTCTCTGAACCATTTCAGAGTAAGTTGCCAACACATTCTTGAATACTTCAGTGTTTATCTTCCACAAATTAGGACATTTGCTTACATAACCACAATCAAACCAATAAAATCATGAAATTAACACGATATAATTACTCAAACTTAATCACTGAAGTTTCAACAGTTGTTCGAATAATGTCCTTCCTATCACAAAGATCCATTTCTTGATGCATTTAGTTGTAATGTTTCTTTAGTCTCCTTTAATCCAGAATACTTCTTTGGTCTTACTTTCTCTTATATGAACTTAGCATTTTTGAAGACTATAGGCGGGTTATTAGAATGTCTCTCAATTTAGGTTCAATCGATACTCCCCATGACCAGATTCAGGTTATGCATTTTTTTTTTTCAAGAATACCATGGAAAGGATGTTGTGTTCTTATTGCAATATATGAGGTGACAAATTACTTTTATTTCTTCCATTATTGGTGATATAAATATAAATTTTGATTACTTGATTAACAGGGCATCTGCCAGCCTTCTCCACTGCAAAGTTATTCCTTTTCCCTTTGTAAATCATAGATATTTCATGAGAAAATATTTTGAGGCTATGTAAATATCCTGTTTTTCATGAAACTTTTTCTCACCAGTTACAGCATCCATTATGGATTCTTGTCTTAGAAAATTATCACTATGATGTTTGCCAAATTGTCATTTTCTAATTCTATCTTTACTTTTATATTTATTAGTTGGATTTATTTACTTGTATCATTATGAAGTCATGGTGTCTTATTTTATGCTACATGTTACAATCATCCTACACATTTTGATATATTATGTTCTCATTTTAAAATTCAGTTCAAAATATTTCCCATTTTCTCTTGTGATTCCTTCTTTAATCTGTGATCTTTTTAGAGAAGTATTATTTACTTTGTATTTGGGAACTTCATAGATATTTGGATGTAATTGACTTGTAATTTAATTCCTTTGTTGTCATATTTCAATCTCCCAGAATTTATTGAGCTTTATTTTATGAACCAGGATACAGTTTATATTTAGGGAATATGCCATGTAGATTTGAAAAGAATGTGTATTCTGCAGTTGTTGGATACAGGTTCAAAAAATGTCAGATCAAGTTGGTTCACATATTTTATATATTCATGATTTTTTGACATGTTCTATGAATTATTATATTTATCTATTTCTTTTTTGGTTTGTCGGCTTTTGCTTCATGCATTTCAAGCTCAGTTATCTTCTTTAGGATTGTCATGTCTGCCTGATTAAACTTTTGTCATTATAATGTCTCTATTTCTGGTGATACTTTCTTTCTTTTTGAAGTCACTTTGTCTTATATTTACTGTTTGCAGTATATATATATATTTCACATTTTTACTTTCAATGTATTTGTGTCATAATAATTAAAGTGTTTCCCTTATACACTGAACATAATTAGGTCTTGCTTTTTATCCAGTCTGACAAACTCCAACTTTAAGGAAAACTTCATGTCTGCTTTTTGAGTATCCATCCAGTTTGAACTTAAAGTCATTATTTATTAATATATTTAGGGTTAAGTGTAACATCTTATTATTTGTTTTCTATTTGTCCTCCTTTTCTGTCTTCTTTTGGATTGAATATTTTAAAAGTATTTTAAAATTTCCTCTTTTGACTTTTTAAAACAACATACCTATTTACATTTTTTTAAAAATCCTCTAGGCACCATAATATGCAATTTTAACTTATCACAGTCTACCTAGAATTAATACTGTACTACTTCAGTTAAAAGGCACAAGTCTTACAATAATATAATTCCATTTACCCCCTCCTCTGATGTTGCTGTTATTCATTTCATGTAGTCATAATTATCACAATGTATTATTACTTTTGCTTTAAATAATTATATTCTGAAGAAATTTTAAAATAAGGAAGAAAGACTTAATATTAGTCCACATGCTTATGATTTTTAAGACTCTTCATTCTTTCATGTAGAGCCAAGTTTTCACCTGGTATCATTTTTGTCCTATCTGAAAAACTTCCTTCAGCTTTTCTGGTAGTGCTGCTGCTAATTTCAATTTAATTTCACTAATTTAAAAGTATCTTTATTTCACCCTCACTTAAGGATGATTTTTACTGGATATAACATTTTGAGTTGAGAGTTTTAGTTTTGTTTATCATGTTGATGATGCTGTTCCATTATCTTTTGGCATCACTGTTTCTGATTTGAAGTCAGTCATAGTTCATATTAGCTGTTGCTCTTTGTTGTTTCCTGGGTATTTTAAAGATAAAACTTTTTGTTTCCTGGGTATTTTAAAGATTATCCCTTATCACTAGTTTTAAGTAATTTGTCTATGCTGTGCCAAGATATGGTGTGCTTAGGTATTGATTTCTTATATTTGGAATTCACTGAGATTTTTGCATCTGTAGGCCAATGCTTTTCACCAAGCTCCAATTACATGTATTTTAGACTATTTGATTTTGTTCCATAAGTCACTGAGACTCTGCTCACTCTCTGAAATATTTTTGTTTTCTTTAGATTGGATACTTTCTACTGATCTGTCTTTAAGTTCACTGACCCTTAATTATGTCCAATCTTCTACTGAATAAATGTTTCATTGCAGATTTTATATTTCTCACTTCTAGAATTTCTATTTTGCTTTTAAAAAACATACAGTTTCTATGTTTCTCCTGAGAAACCCTATCTTTTCAGTCATTATGTTCATCATTTCCTTGAAAATCCTTGAATATTTCTGATGACTTATTACCCAGAACACATTAAAAGGAAGGCTAATATAATTTCTTATAGGAAAGACCCAATGGCAGCTGCACAAGAGTGTCAATTACAGTTTTATATGTGCTACACAGACTTATTTTTCATTGTCAAACAGAAGGAAGAATAAAGCAAATTAATGTCTCCATAGTGATGGTGTTTTTGTTTCTCTGACTTTTGGATTACGAATCTAGGGAAATGAAAAGCAAAGAGGAGGCTGGGCGTGGTCGTTCACACCTGTAATTCCAGCACTTTGGGAAGCTAAGGTGGGCAGATCTCTTAAGACCTGGAGTTTCAGACAAGCCTGGCTGACATGGTAAAACCCCATCTCTACTAAAAATACAAAAATTAGCTGGGCATGGTGGCTCATGCCTGTAATCCCAGGTACTTGGGAGGGAGAGGCAGGAGAATCACTTGAACCCAGGAGGCAGAGGTTGCAGTGAGCTGAGATTGCGCCATTGCACTCCAGCCTGGGCAACAGAGTGAGATTCTGTTACCAAAAAAAAAAAAAAAAAGAAAGAAAGAAAGAAAAGACCAAAGAGGAAATGGAAAGATCTTGTTAAGCAATTTGAAAGTTGGCTCTTTTAGTTTCCATAATGAATTTATGAGAAGGTTTAAAAAGACCACATAATAACCCTGTAATAGAATTATCAGGTTGAGGATTATGGAAAAGGATATCAACATTATCATCATTTAATGCAGCTGGATTTTCTGTCCTAACAGTTTTATTTTTTAAAAAAATCTCACAACAGAACAACAAATTGTTGAATTTGTCGTTTTTAGTCAATATAAGACATGTTTAATGTGGGATTTTATATAAATGCCCAGTGAGGTTGCTTAAGTTTGGATGAGTCAGAATTCCAGTGTTTCTCAGAACTGTGAAAACTCTAGCATCTCCATTTAGCCCTTAATCTCACAGCAGTGACTTTCTGCTATGCCTTGTCTATCTGTAGTCTAGCTCTCCATTAAGGACCCAAAGGGGACAACAATAAAGACTTCTGGGTCTCACCTCTTCACACAGATTCCCCCTTTCTGATATATCACAAATTTTAGATCCCTTATCATCCCTGAATTCTGAACACTGATCTCTGGGAAGATGACAGAGTAGGAAGCACCAGGAATCTGGAACCTAAATAATAATTACATTGGCAGAATCTGTCTGATGTAATTGTTTTGGAACTATGGGGTCTATTGAGGCTTGCAACATTTAGGGAAAGGCTTGGATGGTAAATTGCTGTTAATTTTCATCAATTTCAGCTCTTAGCACAGTATCTGTCACCCATCCACCTCCCCAGCTGTATGGTGGGCAACTGTGCACACCTTCCAGAGCAGTTGGCAATCAGCTGGCTGGAACGAGGAAGGGCAAAATATAGGGGTTCTGTGCTCTGTGAATTGATGCTTTTGACTGCAGAGGTGCAGACAGGGAGGCAGAGTACCTCACCCCTCATTGCACCTCACTCCTCATTGTTGCAAACCCCTCCTCCTTGCCTGAAGTGACTTAGAGATTTAAAGAGCTGTACTCTCATTACCCCCTTCATTTTTCTTTTTTGCCCTTTTGGGAACCAAACATTAAAGACTAGGACACTTAAATGCAACTGCATATATGGGGAAAATTACAAAGTTACCACACATTCCAAGCGCAGAAAAAGTATAGTTTTGGACAAGGCCTGAGAAGACCTTAACATTCACCTTAGTATAATCTTTGGCCCACAGTCAGCCTAAAACAATTATAAAAACCCTAAAACAATAATAAAAAACAGCAAACTCTGGAGAAGGATGTGAATCTGATTCTCAGTTATCATGTGATTAGATTCCAGTGTCCAGTTTTCAGCAACAAAAAATCACGAGGCATATAATGAAATAGGAAAGTATGGTCTATTTTAAGAGGAAAAAATAAACAGAAACTGTCCCTCAAAAAAAAAAAAAAAAGACCTGATGGCAGACCTACTAGACTGCAAAACAACTGTCTAAAATATGCTTAAAGACTTAAAGGAAGATATGGGGAAAGTCAAAATTGTGAATGAACAAAATGAAAACATCAATAAAAAGAAAAGCTAAAAGCAAACCAAAAAGAAATTCTTGAGCTGGAAAATATAATGACAAGATGATTTGAAAGCCAGATTTGAGCAGACAGAAACAGAATCAGGAACTCTGAAGACAGGACAATAAACATTATCAACCTAAGGAACAAAAAGAAAAAAGATTGAAGAAAAGTGAATAGACAAGGAACCTGAGGGATACCATCAAGCTGATCAACATATGCATTGTGGGAGTTCCAGAAGGAAAAGAGAAAGTGCCAGAGAAAATATTAAAAGAAATAATGGCTAAAAACTCCCCAAATTTGATGAAAGATATGAATACAAACATCCAAGAAGCCCAATGAACTCCAAGTAAGATTAACTCAAATAAACCCACTGTGAGACAGACTATAATTAAATGTTCAAAAGACAAAGGGAATGTTGAAAGCAGAAAGAGAGAAGTGATTTTTCACATACAAGGGTCCCTAAGTAATACTACCAGAAGATTTTGCATCAAAAGCTTTGGAGGTAAGAAAGCACCAGGCTGATAAAAGTGCCAAAAGAGGTCAGGTGTGGTGGCTCATGCCTGTAATCTCTGCACTTTGGGAGGCCAAGGCGGGCGGATCACTTGGGGTCAGGAGTTCAGGACTAGTCTGGCCAACAGGGGGAAACCCCTTCTCTACTAAAAACACACACACACAAAATTCGCTGGGCATGATGGCAGGCCCCTGTAATCCCAGCTACTTGGGAAGCTGAGGGAGGAGAATCACTTGAACCCAGGAGGTGGAGGTTGCAGTGAGCTGAAATCACACCACTCCACTCCAGCCTGGGCGACAGAGCAAGACTGTCTCAAAAAAAAAAGTGCTGAAAGAAAAAAAATGTCAACCAAAAATCCCATATGTGGCAAAATTGTCCTTCAAAAATGAAGAAGAAATTGAGAAATTCCCAGATAAACCTAAGCTGAGGGAGTTCATTACCACTAGACCTTGCCTGCGAGAAATGTGCAAGGGAGTCCTGTAGGGTGAAACAAAAGGGCACTAGACAGCTACTCAAAGCCATATAAAGAAAAAAAAATCTCAATAAAAGTAGCTACCAGGTATATTATAAAAGCTAACATTATTGTAACAGTGGTTCAAAATTCCACTTTTTGCTCTCTATACAAGATAAGATACTAATACATTTTAAAAATTATCAGTCTAAAAGCTAGCATTACTGTAACTTTGGTTGGTAATACCACATTTTATATTTTATATGAGACAGATACATTAAAAAGAATTATTAGTTTATATTGTAGAGTAAACAACTTGTAACAAAGTAGTTTTATGACATTAAAAACCGAAAAGAGCGTAGAGAAAGCCATGAAGGAGCAGAGTTTTTGCGTGTTACTAAAAATTAAGCAAGTGTAAATCCAAATTATAGCCTTATAATTTTAGGATATTTAAATGTAATCCCCATGATAACCACAAAGAATACAGCTATAGAATATACACAAATTGAAGAGAGAAAAAAAATATTTCACTACAAAAACAATCAACCAAACATGAAAAAGACAGTAATCCAGGAAATGAGGGACAAAAAAAGCTGTATGGTATAAAAAACGACTGGCAAAATAACAGAAGGCCCTCTGTATTAGTAATTTTAATGCAAATGGATCAAACTTCCAATCAAAAGACATATTAACAGAATAGATAACAACTGACTCAACCATATGCTGTCTGTACGAGATTTACTGTAGATCCAAAGACTTTAATAGATTAAAAACGAAAAGATGAAAAAAAAGATATTCCATGCAAATAGTAACCAAAATTACAGGTATGGTAATACTAATATTCAGAAAAAAAAACAGACTTTAAATTTAAAAAGGTTACAAGAGATCAAAAAAAGAACATTATATAAGTACAATCAGAAATGATAACAGTGAAATTGTAACTGATAATAAAGAAATATAAAAGATCATCAGAGATTACTATGAACATATACACATACACACATAAACCAGAAAACCTTGAGGAAATATATTAATTCCTATACATCCTCCCAAGACTGAACCAGGAAGAAATAGAAATCCTGAACAGACCAATAATGAGTACTGAAATTGAATCAGTAATAAAAAAAATCATCCAACAACAACAGCAACAACAACAACAAAAAAGTCCAGGACCAGATGAACTTGTGGACTACTTTATCAGATATACAAAGGAGAGCTGGTACCAATCTTACTGGAACTATCTCAAAAAAAAAAAAAAAAAAAAAAAAAAAAAAAAATTCAAGTTGGAAGGATTCCTCCCTAATTCATTCTAAAAAAACAGTATCATCCTGATACCAAAATCATACAAAGACACAACAAATATTCCCAATAATACAAGCCAGTATTCCTAATAAATACAGATGTAAATATCCTCAACAAAATATTAGCAAACCAAATCCAACAGCATATTAAAAAGGTAATTCACGATTAAGTGGGCTTTATTCCAGGGATACAAGGATGGTTCAACATTCACAAATCAATAAATACGATTCACCACATAAACAGAATTAAAAACAAAAACCATATGATCATCTCAATAGATGCAAAAAAAATAAAAAAGCATTTGATAAAATCCAGCATCCCTTCATGATAAAAACCCTCGGCAAACTATGCATTGAGAGAACACACCTCAAAATAGTAACGGCCATCTATGACAAGCTCACAGCAAACATACTGAATGGAGAAACCTTGCAAGCATTCCCTCTTAAAACAGGAACAAGACAAGGATTTCCACTCTCAGCACTACTATTCAACATAATACTGGAAGTCCTAGCTGGAGCAATCAAGCCAGAGAAAGAAATAAAAGGTATCCAGCTAGGAAAAGAGGAGTCAAACTATCTCTATTCACTGATTACATGATCTTATACCAAGAAAATCCTAAAGACTCCTCTAACAGACTTCTAGACTTGAAAAATTACTTCAGTAAATTTCTAAATACAAAATCAACATACAGAAATCAATAGCATTTCTATAAACCAATAACATTCAAGCTGAGAGTCAAATCAGGAACTCAATCCCATTTACAATAGCCATAAAAATTAAAATGCCTGGTAATATATTTAACCAAGGATGTGAAAGAACTCTACAAGGAGAACTACAAATACTGATAAAAGAAATCACAGATGATAAAAAAAATTAAAAAATAAAAATTTAAAAAAAAAGGGAAAACATTCCATCCTCATGGATTTGAAAAATCAATACTGTTAAAATGACCATAAAGCCCAAAGCAATCTACAGATTCAATGCAATTCCTAGCAAAATACCAATGTCATTTCACAGAATTAGAAAAAACAATCCTAAAGTTCATATCGAATCAAAAACGAGCCCAAATAGCCAAAGCAATCCTAAGGAAAAAGAACAAAGCTGAAGGCATCACACTATCTGACTGCTGTTGTTCTGGATGCCTACTGACTCCGCTAAGGATGGCACCACGTCTGAGAGGCTGAAGAAGAGACCCAGAGTCAGCAAATGAGGCATGGCATTTAGTGAGGGAACTTACATAAAAGGATGGTCCAGAGGTGGTGAGTTGGACAGGAGAACTGTTACCGTTTGTAAAAAGCATATGGTTTATATAGCATTTTCACTTAGCAACCTCCAATTGGCCAAAACAAAGGGCATTAATTCCCTGTATAGCCTGCCTGCATTCCAAGGGATGGATTGGGGGTTCAGATGTCCTCCGTAAATATGGAATAGATCCTCAAGTTGTTCACTCTTGGATTCCTTAGCTTAGGACTCCAGACACACATTCTTGTAAGACAACAGGATCATTCTCAGGGTATGCTTAAGTTATTGCTGTCAGGTGTGTGTGCCATACACTCCACCCTAACATACTCTTGAATGGCCCTCACATTCTTATCATGCCATTTCTTCTATCATTCTCCTAGGGTCAGGTATGTGGAGGAGCATTTCAGCCAGATACTACAGAAGCAACACAAACTACAACAACAAAAAATAATAAAAAATATAATAACAATGTCACTGGATACAAAGTTCTACTAAGTGATTGGAAGTTGATTTAACCATGTTGTTATAGGGGTGTAAGACAGAGATTCTATAGTGTTATTATAATATACACTATATAATATAATGCACAGGGTAGACCTAAATACTGGTATTTAGGACCCGCATGGCCTAGTTACATTGTGAGAGTAATCAGGGATATATACACAATATTCAGTTTTTAACTAATGCACAGGTTCTACCCTCAGCAGCAGTTAAGATGTCCAGGGCTATGCCATTTTGCAAAGTAATGTATCTGATTTGGGTGGTCTCTTCAGTAAGAAGAAGAATAGCATGGTTGGTATCATTAATGGCTGCAGCCACATGTTTAGCCTCAACTTGTGGCTCTATCTATATCTATTGTTGCCACTGGGGGAGAAAAAATGGCCAAAGGGTAAAACCACCAGGATGCATGCTTCTGGCAGTACCTGACGTTTACACTCTTCCAGTGAATAGGAATGCATGTATCTAAACGGGACACAATGCGTACGGACAAGGATGCCGCCAGGTGCATATACCCATCCAATTAGAGCATAAGTGAGGCCAGCTGTGGGTGCCACAACCCATAACAATCCCCAAGGGGAGGGGTAGGCCCCCATGTGGAGAGAGTTATACTGCCACCCAGCCACATATCTTTGGTTATTTGAAGGGATTGGTTACATTGCTGTGGGGATAGCCATCTGTAATGGTTAATATTGTCAACTTGATTGAATTGAAATATGCAAAGTATTGTTTCTGGGTGTTGCCAGAAGAGATTATTATTTGAATCAGTGGACTGGGAGAGGAAGATCCATCTTCAGGAAGACCCACCTACAATGTGGGTGGGCACCATCCCATTGGCTGCCAGCATGGCTAGAAAAAGCAAGCAGACGAAAGTGGAAGAAGGTGACTTGCATGAGTCTTCTTGCCTTTATCTTTCTCCCATGCTGGATGCTTCCCACTCTCAAGACTCCAAGTTCTTTGGCTTTTGGACTCTTGGACTTACATCAGTGGTTTGCCAGGGGCTCTTGGGCCTTCAGCCACAGATGGGAGGCTACACTCTTGGCTTCCTTACTTTTGAGGTTTTGGGATTTAGGCTGAGCCATTACTGGCTTCCTTGGCAGCCATTACATAGAGCAAAGGTCCTATGTAGTCTACCTGCCACCGTTGCACTTGGGTCCAGCCCTGGCCTATCTGTTCAGTATTGTGTGGAAAGGGCCTGGGGTGTTTCTGTGCACAGGTAGGACATTGCTTATAGATGAGTACTATATCTTTATATCATAGTGGTAGTCCTCAATTTTCACTATGGCCCAAAAGTATGTTGTCCCCAGTGTCCTGTCTTTTTATGTAGCCAGTAAGCCACATCTTCTTGAGGGCACTTCCTTGAGGAAGCGAATATAGGGTAGGCTTGTCTGCCTGTTGATTTCCAGGTGGTGTAGATGAAATGTGGGCATCCACATGGTAGACTGTTACATGCATCCTCTGGATGCATGGAGAACGTCATTCCACATGTCAGCACCTGAAAGGGCGCAGGCTGCTATTGACCAATCCTGTGTTTTGCACTATAGTAGCCACATTGTGAGTCCCTTAAAGACAGCCCAGCTGTCAGTGCATAGGACTGCTGGATCCAGCTTATGAAGGAGGACCATCCAAGCTGCCCACAGCTCAGCGCATTGGCTACTATGTCCTTCACCTGTATCAAACCAGATACTATCAGTGGATGGCTAAGTGGCCACAACTGTCTAGGTGCAAGGACTGCATCATGATGAGCCATCTTTGTACCAGGCCTAGTTAGGAATTGGACCTTGGCCCTACTGTATAAAGGAAGGGATTTGTGGAGGCCCAGCATTCTCCACTGAAGACTGTCTTCAGCTGTAACATAGGTGACAGGTCCAAGCATCAAATGGAGCTCTGCAACCAAGGGGCAAAAATTAGTTCATGGTGCTCCTCTGTTGCAGGTAGGCCTGCCATTTGACCAGTCTGTGTCTGGGCATTCCTAGACTTTGGTTTCTGGAAGGTACCCTTCAGCCAACCTGCTGTGAGGTACGGGGTGCATACTAGCATTGAGACCCTCTTTGTAATGTCCTCAACTTGCAAGGCATAATATGTAGCACAGAGTTGTTGCTCTGCGACATTACATTTAACTCCAGTCCCCTTCCATAGTGACACAGGAGTTCAAAAGAAATCACTTAGGCAGATAGCAAGGACATGGGAGTCCTTGGAAAGGCTTTTCTGTTTAATAAAAAGCAGCCCCAAATCATTTTCTAACAAAGAACAGCCTGCAAAGCTAGGAGCTTCCATGGATGAATGCTGGCAGGAACTAAGGACTAGACATTTTCAAGATGGCAGCTCCATCTTCCCTTCTCTACCAGCCACGTGTGCTGTAAGGAACAGATAAGATGGCACCGATCAACTGGAAAGCCCTGGGAGGACCAGCCTTCCCAGCTTGCTATGTAAACATCATACCTGATGGAACCAATCTATAAGCCCTTTATAAATCAGACACTACCTCCTCAAACTGGACTATAAAACTTGGTGCATTGACCACCAGCTGGCCCTTTCCACTTGCAGACCTCTTCCTCTACGGAGGTAGCTGTTTCTCTCTTCTGTTCTACCTATTAAACCTCCATTCCTAAACTCCTCATGTATGTCTGTGTCCTAAATTTTCCTGGCGCATGACAATGAGCCCCAGGGTTTATAACCCAGACAACGTAGCCACTTCATAATGGGCACCTTGTCTGGGATACCAAGTACAACATTCAACAAAACAGTGAGTAGAGGGGAGCGAACTCCAACTCTGTCCTTTCATTCTGAGACTCTCAGCCTCCATTTTAGACCTTTCATGGAGGACTTAGTTGTCGCATGGGACTGGGAGAAGTCCTGGGGCAACTGAAGATTTCTGGCCAGGGCTGCCACCCGGTATTACCCAAAGGCTTCTGGACTGACCTCAGCCTCTAACTGCCCTGATGGGGTATCAGCAACAGGATCCCCAACTTTCCTATCATAATTCCTCCTTTCCTGTTTGCAACCATTATATCTCTTATCCTGTGTATGAAATATGCGAGAAGTTTTACAGTTCAGGGAAGTAATCTTGTTTGGCAAGATCAGAGAATGTCTAGTAACTGGGGATGTAGCTTCAAGGGAAGATGTCTTTGTGATTTTCTAGGAACAGAGGGTTTCCCCCACCACAGTGAATGTCTCTCTCTTAGCCTTTGGTCTGGAGAGCACATGTCATTTCCAGGTCTCTGCCCTTGGTCTGTAGAGTACATGGCATTTCCAGGTCTCTCTCTGCCCTTGGTCTGGAGAGTACGTGGCATTTCCAGGTCTCTCTCTGCCCTTGGTCTGGAGAGCATGTGGCATTTCCAGGTCTCTCTCTGCCCTTGGTCTGGAGAGCATGTGGCATTTCCAGATCTCTCTCTGCCCTTGGTCTGGAGAGCACATGGCATGTAATAAAGGTCACTCAGCCCTTGGTCTAGAGAGCAAATGGTATTTCAAGGTCAACAGTGCCACCTAGTGGAACAAGGATCCATGAGGCACATTGTCGGTCCTTCACCAAAATATCCTAGCCTCCCAATTATCTTCCCTTTTTAAGCCTCTCTACTAGAAACGAGGCTTTATGCCACTTTGATAATTGGGAAAATTCTGCCTTCAACAATTGGGTTAAAATATCCTCCAAAGCAAAATTTTAGTCTTGATCCTGTCCCATAGGCAGGAAAATGGCCATTTGGTCCCTAGGTTCTTTTAAGGCACCTATTCTGCCTCCAGTTAGAGTGGTACTTAATTAGTAAGGGGATTTTAAGTTCAGAAGTTAACAGGAACCATTCAGTATGGGTAAACGCTTCAGCGTGGGCCATAATAGCAGGATACAAAGTTCAATCTAGTAGACCCCCTCCATTAAAGTGGCCTTGCCCAACTATTATGTAGTTTTTCTGGAGATCAATTTTCAGGGAGCCAGGCAGGTCACACAAATCTAGGAAGTCAAAGGGAAATCACAGGCAGAGAACTAGAGCCACTTGGGTGAGCATGACTAATCCCAATCCCTTAGTTCCTCTGGTCCCATAGCTGGGGGTCACGCCTGCAACCATGGGCAGCATGTTCAACAAGGTGTCAGGACCCAGGAACCATAGAGGGAAAACAGAAGGGGGGACGCCCCCACTGTCTTCCTCTCTATCCTGAGTCACACCAAAAGGAAGGAGACAAAGGGATACCTTTTTGTTTTTCTTTCACTTTTCTTTCTAGATGGGTACTATCTTAAGCCTGCACTCCCTTGGAGTGAATTCTGAAGCACTGGGACTTCTTTCACCCTGAGATTTTAAAGAAAAAGCAGCTTATTTTCTTTTGCACAAGGGCATGGCCTTTTTACTAGATCTTTCCAAGTGTTACAAAATCAACCTAGTGCTTTTAGCAATCATACCAGGCAGGCCCAAAAAGAATAATTCTCCAAAATCAGAGAAGCAACTTCCAAGGGAACCACCTGATGATCCCCCTCATTTGGGGCCCCTTCAAGTTCCCTTGTCATTACAGGACCTTAGGCAAATAAAGGGAGACTTAGGTCAATTTTCTGACGACTCTGATAGGTATACAGAAGCTTTCCAAAATTTAACTCAGGTATTTGACCTCTCATAGAAGGATGTTATGCTGCTCCTAAGCCAAACCCTAACCACAGCTGAGAAGCAGGCAGCTCTGCAAGCATCAGAGAATATCAAAGATGAGCAATATGTCACTTATAGTAGGCCAAAAGAGAAAATAGGAAAGGGGAAGAAATAGGGAAACACCATTCCCCGCAGGAATAGGAAATACCTGTTCACAACCCTAATTGAAACTACCAAACTTTTCTATGGTGTTTTTCCTTCTTTCATGGTTTAAAATGGCTTCTCTTTTATAATGTTCTTCCAACTTGGGAAAAATTAATTTTCCAACCATTAATATGCTTGGTTTAGAGTTGAGCTAGAAGGAAGGGACACCAGAAGCCTGACATGCCAACAAAAGGGTAAAAATTTCTTACCAGTTGGGCTTTTGGTGTCTTTCTCCATGTGCAACTGGTAAAAGGGATAAATAAGGAGAGTTGCTAATATTCTCTGTAAACTTTTAATGAAAAAGGATTTGTGAGGTTGGTCTCAAGTTGTAGACAATCTGGTGTGCTTTGTGTGTCTTTCTGTATGGTTCTGTCAGAAGAAAGGGTACCTTAGGCTAAGATGCAGACCTAGGACCCCATAAGACTGCTGTTCAAGCCAGCCCAACAAAATGATCAGTAACAAACTTGGCTACAGGCCTCCATCTTGTTTCATGTCCTCAGGAACATGACCTGTAAACACATGGCAATATTTTGTTTTAGTCTCCGCCATTTTACAATGGTGGCTGTCTTCTTGTTCTAAGTCAGTTCCTGGGTGAGGGCCACAAAATCAGAAGCCAGTTTTCTGAGCGGGGTCAGGGTATACATCCCAAAGTAGTCACTTCAATAGATGGGACCAGAATCCTAAAGGCACATGTATATGTCCGTGTGTTTCCCACAGGCCCCACCCAAGCCCCTCAGAGTAACTGGCTACCTCCAATTCACAAGTCTATCCCTGCACTAGAACTTCCAAGGCCTGCATTTATTTCACTGCGATTTTAGCTTGTTCAAGGTCACATCCTCTCTTGTGGACCAGTTCCAGTGTTCCTCCTTCTTGACTAAGCCATCTAGGGGCCTAAGGAATTGTACCAAATGTGGAAATAAAAGGAAACCAATACCCTAGAAGGCCTAAGAAGATTTGCTACTGCTCTGGTGTGGTAGGACATGGGTTGGCCTGTACCTTATTCTATAATGGTAGACTGAATAAATTTAGTCTCACTCCACTAGATGACACCCAGGTATTTGATACACCTGGACCCTGGACTTTGCATTGACCACCCACTGTCCCTCTGTAGGTCAAGTGAGACAGCAAGGTGGGGGCTGCAGTTTCTAAGCTAGAAAAAGACTCAGAAGTTAGCATGTTATCATCAGTATAATGGAAAATACATATCCCTCTGGAGTGGTCCACTGACTGAGGTTGGAGAGCCTTTGGCCACAACAGACAGTGGGGCTAAGAAAATACTGGGGGCAAGACAGTAAAGATGCATTGTTCTCTTTTCCCAGATGAATGCAAATTGGTCTTGACTCTCTGGGGCAATGGGGATGCTAAAGGCGGCCTTGGTAAACAACCCAGCAAGAGAAAAGAACAAACAATCCCATTAAAAGTGGGCAAAAGACATAGACATTTCTCAAAAGAAGACATATAAGCAGTCAACAAACATGTGAAAAATGCTCAATATCACTAATTATCAGAGAAATTCAAATTAAAACAACACATTTCATCTTACATGACTCAGAATGGCTATTAGTAAAAAGTCAAAAACAAACAAACAAACAAACAAAACCCGATATAGGCAGGGATATGGAGTAAAGGGAGCCCTTGTACACTGTTGGTGGGAATGTGAATTAGTATCACCTCTATAAAAAACACTATAGATGTTTTACAAAGAAATAAAAATGAAACTACCATTCAACCCAGGAATCCCACAACTGGGCATCTACCCAAAGGAAAAGAAATTATTATATAAAAAAGACACTTGCACTCATATGTTTATTGCAGTATTATTCACCATAGTAAAGTCATGGAATCAACCTAAGTTTTCATCAGTGGTTGACTGTATTTAAAAAATGTGATATATGGGTGGCTGGCAAGATGGCTGAATAGGAACAGCTCCAGCCTGCAGCTCCCAGTGAGATCAACACAGAAGGCAGATGATTTCTGCATTTCCAACTGAGGTAGCTGGCTCATCAAATTGAGACTGGTTAGATGGTGGGTGAAGCCCACGGAAGGCAAGCAGAAGCAGGGTGGGGCATCACCTTACCCAGGAAGCACAAGGGGTTGGGGAACTCCCTCCCCTAGCCAAGGGAAGCCGTGAGGGACTGTGCTGTGAGGGACTATACCATGAGGAAGGGTGCATTTCGGCCCAGATACTACACTTTTCCCATGGTTTTCGCAACCTGCAGATCAGGAGATTCCCTTGGGTGCCTACACCACCAGGGCCCTGGGTTTCAAGTACAAAACTGGGCGGTTGTTTGGGAAGACACCAAGCTAGCTACAGGAGTTTTTTTTTCTTTCCCCCCATACTGCAGTGGTGCCTGGAATGCCATGAGACACAACCGTTTACTTCCCTGGAAAGGGGGCTGAAGTCAGGGAGCCAGGTGGTCTAGCTCAGCGGATCCCACCGCCATGGAGCCCGGCAAGCTAAGATCCACTAGCTTGAAATTCTTGCTGCCAGCACAGCAGTTTGAAGTCCACCTGGGACACTCGATCCTGGTGGGAGGAGCGGCATCCACCATTACAAAGGCTTGAGTGGGCAGTTTTCCCGTCACAGTGTAAACAAACCTGCCCGGAAGTTCAAAATGGGCAGAGCCCACTGCAGCTCAGCAAAGCTGCTGTAGCCAAACTGCCTCCCTAGATTTCTCCTCTCTGGGTAGGGCATCTCTGAAAGAAAGGCAGCAGCCACAGTCAGGGGCTTATAGATAAAACTCCCATCTCCCTGGGACAGAGCACCTGGGGGAAAGGGTGGCTTTGGGCACAGCTTCAGCAGACTTAAACATTCCTGCCTGCTAACTCTGAAGAGAGCAGTGGAGCTTCCAGCACAGCGCTTGAGCTGTAAGGGACAGACTGCCTCCTCAAGTGTGTCCCTGACCCCCGTGTCTCCTGACAGGGAGATACCTCCCAGCAGGGGTTAATAGCCACCTCATACAAGAGAGCTCCGGCTGGCATCTGATGGATGCCCCTCTGGGACGAAGTACCCAGAGGAAGGAACAGGCAATAATCTTTGCTGTTCTGCAGCCTCTGCTGGTGATACTCAGGCAAACTCCAGCAGACCTGCAGTAGAAGGACCTGTTAGAAAGAAAACTAACAGAAAGGAATAGCATCAACATCAACAAAAAAGACGTCCACACAAAAACCCCATCCGAAGGTCACTAGCATCCAAGATCAAAGGTAGATAAATCCACAAAGATGAGGAAAAACCAGGGCAAAAAGGCTGAACATTCCAAAAACCAGAACGCCTCTTCTCCCCCAAAGGATCACAACTCCTCACCAGCAAGGGAAAAAAGTGGATGGAGAATGAGTGTGACGAACTGACAGAAGTAGGCTTCAGAAGGTGGGTAATAACAAACTCCACTGTGCTAAAGGGGCATGTTCTAACCCAATGAAAGGAAGCTAAGAACCTTGGAAAAAAGGTTAGAGGAATTGCTAACTAGAATAACTAGTTTTGAGAAGAACATAAATGACCTGATAGAGATGAAAACACAGCACAAGAACTTCATAAAGCATACTGAAGGAGATAGACACACAAACGACCCTTCAAAGATCAATGAATTCAGGAGCTATTTTTTTGAAAAGATTAACAAAATAGATACACCGCTAGCCAGACTAATAAAGAAAAGAGAGAAGAATCAAATAGATATAATAAAAAATGATAAAGGAGATATCTTCACTGATCCCACAGAAATACAAACTACCATCAGAGAATACTATAAATACCTCTACTCAAATAAACTAGAAAATCTAGAAGAAATGGATAAATTCCTGGATACACCCTCCCAAGACTAAACCAGGAAGAAGTCAAATCCCTGAATAGACCAATAACAAGTTCTGAAATTGAGGCAATACTTAATAGCCTACCAACCAAAAAAGGTCCAGGACCAGACAGATTCACAGCTGAATTCTACCAGAGGTACAAAGAGGAGCTGGTACCATTCCTTCTGAAATTATTCCAAACAATAGAAAAAGAGGGACTTCCCCCCTAACTCATTTTATGAGGCAGGCCAGCATCAACCTGATTCCAAAACCTGGCAGAGTCACAACAAAAAAAGAAAATTTCAGTCCAATATCCTTTGATGAACATCAATGTAAAAATCCTCAATAAAATACTGGCAAACCGAATCCAGCAGCACATCAAAAAGCTTATCCACCATGATCAAGTCAGCTTTATCCCTGGGATGAAAGGCTGGTTCCACATATGCAAATCAGTAAACGTAATGCATCACATAAACAGAACCAATGAAAAAACCCACATGATTATCTCAATAGATGCAGAAAAGGCCTTCCATAAAATTCAACATCACTTCATGCTAAAAACTCTCAGTGAACTAGGTATTGATGTAACATATCTCAAAATAAAAAGACCTATTTGTGACAAACCCACAGCCAGTACTATACTAAATGGGCAAAAGCTGGAAGCATTCCCTTTGAAACCCAGCACAAGACAAGGATGCCCTCTCTCACCACTCCTATTCAACATAGTGTTGGAAGTTCTGGCGAGGGCAATCAGACAAGAGAGAAAGAAAGGACAATTGAATAGGAAGAGAGAAAGTCAAATTGTCTCTGTTTGCAGATGACATGATTGTATATTTAGAAAACCCCATCATCTCAGCCCAAAATCTCCTTAAGCTGATAAGCAACTTCAGCAAAGTCTTGGGATACAAAACCAATGTGCAAAAATGACAAGCATTCCTATACACCAATAATAGACAGACAGAGAGCCAAATCATGAGTGAACTCCCATTCACAATTGCTACAAAGAGAATAAAATACCTAGGAATACAACTTACAAGGAATGTGAAGGACCTCTTCAAGGAGAACTACAAACCACAGCTCAAGGAAATAAGAGAGGACACAAACAAAGGGAAAACATTCAATGCTCATGGATAGGAAGAATCAGTATCAAGAAAATGGCCATATTGCCCAAGGTAATTTATAGATTCAGTGCTATCTCCATCAAGCTACCAAGACTTTCTTCACAAAATTAGAAAAAAAACTACTTTAAATTTTACATGGAATCAAAAAAGAGACTGCATCGCCAAGACAATCCTAAGCAAAAAGAACAAAGTTGGAGGCATCATGCTACCTGACTTCAAACTATACTACAAGGCTACAGTAACCAAAACAGCATGGTACTGGTACCAAAACAGATATATAGACAAATGGAACAGGGGCCTCAGAAATAATGCCACACATCTACAACCATTTGATCTTTGACAAACCTGACAAAAACAAGCAGTGGAGAAAGGATCCCTTGTTTAATAAATGGTGTTGGGAAAATTGGCTAGCCATATGTGGAAAACTGAAACTGGACCCCTTCCTTATACAAAAATTAACTCAAGATGTTTTAACGATTTAAACATAAGACCTAAAACCATAAAAACCCTAGAAGAAAACCTAGGCAATACCATTCAGGACATAGGCATGAGCAAAGACTTCATGACTAAAACACCAAAAGCAATGGCTACAGAAGCCAAAATTGACAAATGGGATCTAACCGAACTAAAGAGCTTCTCCATAGCAAAACAACTATCATCAGAATAAACAGGTAACCTACAGAATGGGAGAAAATTTTTGCAATCTATCCATCTGACAAAGGGCTAATATCCAGAATCTACAAACAACTTAAACAAATTTACAAGAAAAAAAACAAACAACCCCATCAAAAAGTGGGCAAAGGATATGAACAGATACTTCTCAAAAGAAGACATTTATGCAGCCAACAAACTTATGAAAAAAAGCTCATCATCACTGGGTCATTAGAGAAATGCAAATCAAACCCACAATGAGATACCATCTCACACCAGTTAGAATGGTGATCATTAAAAACTCGGGAAACAACAGATGCTGGAGAGGATATGGAGAAACAGAAATGTTTTAACACTGTTGGTGAGAGCATAATTAGTTCAACCATTGTGGAAGACAGTGTGGTGATTCCTCAAGGATCTAGAACTAGAAGTAACATGTGATCCAGCAATCCCATTACTGGGTATATACCCAAAGGATTATAAATCATTCCACTATAAAGACATATGCACATGTCTGTTTACTGTAACACTATTCACAATAGCAAAGACTTGGAACCAACCCAAATGCCTATCAGTGATAGACTGGATAAAGAAACTGTGGCATATATACTCCATGGAATACTATGCAGCCAAAAAAAGGATAAGTTCATGTCCTTTGCAGGAACATGGATGAAGCTGGAAACCATCATTCTCAGCAAGCTAACACAGGAACAGAAAACCAAACAGCACATGTTCTCACTCATAAGTGAGAGCTGAACAGTCAGAACACATGGACACAAGGAGGAGAACATCACACACTGGGGCCTGTTGGGGGGGTGAGGGGTGAGAGGAGAGATAGCATTAGGAGAAATAACTAATGTAGATGACGGGTTGATGGGTGCAGAAAACCAACATGGCACGTGTATACCTATGTAAGAAAGCTGCATGTTCTGCACATGTATCCAAGAACTTAAAGTATAATCAAAGAAAATGTGGTATATATACACCATGAAATACTGTTCATCTATAAAAAGGAATGACATCATGTCCTTTGCAGCAACATGGATGAAGTTTGAAAACATTATCCTACGTGTAATAACTGAGGTAATCAAACACCATATGTTCTCTAAGTGTGAGCTAACTATTGGGTACACATGGACATAAAGATGGAAATAATAGACACTGAGGACTCCAAAGTTGGTAGAGGAGTAAGGGTTAGAAATTTACCTATTGGATACAATGTTTATTATTTGGATAATGGGTACACCACAAGCCCAATCCTCACTGTTACTCAGTGTATCCATGTAACAAACCTGCCCATGTACTTCTGAATGTAAAATTAAAAAAAAATTTTTAATGGCATATATTAATGCAAATTTAAATACGGCAAGAAAAATAACAATAATTAACATTTATGTACCTAATACCATATCATCAAATATATGAAACAAAAACTGGCAGGTGGGGTACGGTGGTGGATGCCTGTAATCCCAGCTACCTGGGAGGCTGATGTGGCAGGATCCACAAACCCAGGGGTTCAAGTCCAGTCTGAGCAACATAGTGAGACCCTGTCTCTTAAAATAAGCCAAATAGAATTGAAGTGAGAAATACTCTTCAATAGTAGTTGAAGACTTCAATACCCATTCTTAATAATTGCTAGAAAACCAGACAGAAGGAAATGGAAGACTTAATAAATCAACTACTTGTACAAATACAAAATATTCTTCTCCATAACATACACATTATTCTCATGTCTATATAAGACATTTTCTAGGATAAACTAAGTTTCAATAGATTTAAAAAGATAGCTATCAAAGTATCTTCTCCCATCACAATGGGATGAAATTACAAATCAATAACACAAGTAAAACTTAAAAACCCCCAAATTTCTGATAATTATGTAAATAACACTCTCAGACAACTAACAGATTAAAAAAGAAACCACAAGGGAAATTAGAAAATGCTTAGAGACAAATAAAAATGAAAACTCAACATATCAAAACTTATCTGACACAGTGAAAGTAATGGTAAAGAGATATTTATACTTATAAAGGATTACAATAAAAAGCAAGATCTGAAACCAACTACCCAGAATTACAATTTAAGGAACTAGAAAAAGGAAAAAAAACTACACCCAAAGCTAGAAAAGGAAATAATAAATATTGGAGCAGAGATCAACAAAATAGACAGTAGAAAAACAGTACAAAAAATTAGTAAACCAAAAATTATTTGAAAGGTATCAACAAAATTGACAAACCTGTATCTAATTACCTAAAAAACAAACAAACAAACAAAAAACTACAAAAATCTCAAATTACTAAAATCTGAACTGAAAGTAGGGACATTATTACTGATTCTATAGAAATAAAAAGGATAAGATAGTACTATGAACAATTTTATGCCAACAAATTGGCTAACTAGGTGAAACGGACAAATTACTAAAAACACAAAGCCTATTAAAAATAAATCAGAAAGTAGTAGACAATCTAAATAGACTGAGAAATAATGAGATTGAGTCAGTAATCAAACATGTCCTGACAAAGAAAAGCCCTACCCCTGACAGCTTCACTGGTAAATTCTACCAAACACTTAAAGAGAAAATAATACTAATTCCTAACTCATTCTATAAGGCCAGTATTACCATACTACAAAAGTTGAACAAAAACAATACAAAAAAATAAAATAAAACCATAGACCAATATCCCTCATCAACATTAATGCACAAATCCTCAACAAAATACTAGCAAACTGAACTCAGTAGCATATTAATAGGATTATACATCATGACCAAGTAAGATTTATTCTTGGAAGGCAAGAATGGTTCAACATATGAAAATTAATTTATATGATATAACATGAATAAAGGTAGAAAAACCCACATAACCATCTCAATTGAGGTAGAAAAAGCATTTGACAAAAATTCAACATCCTTTCATGATAAAAACACAAACTAGGGTAGAAGAAAACTAACTCGACAATAAAATCTATATACGAGGAACCCACCATTCATCATACTCAATGGTGAAATGCTCAAAACTTTTCCTCTAAGATCAGCAACAGGACAAATATGCCCACTTTTACCACATTTATTCAACATAGTACTGAAGTTGGATCGGAGGATTTAATATTGTTAGGATGTCAATATTACCCAAAGTGACCAACAGACTCAATGCAATTATATCAAAATTCCAATATCTGTTTTTGCAGAAACAGAAAACCATCTTAAAATTTACATGGGTCCGAAGGGACCCCAGATATCCAAAATAGTCTTGAAAAAGAAGAACAGTGTTGGAGGACTCATACTTTCTGATTTCAAAACTTAATATAAAGGTACTGTAAACAAAACAATGTGGTGTGGCACAAAGACAGACATATAGACCACTGGAATAAAACAGAAAGTCCACAAATAAATGCTCCCATATATGGTCACATGATTTTTGATAAGGTCATCAAGAAAAGCTTACCAATGTACCCTCCTATGAACTGCTTAAGATTGCCTGTTTCTGGATACCTTAGCCCAAACTATTCTTTCACTCACAGAGAAAGAGACTAACATTTTTCTGTGTGTTTAGTTGTCATCTGTATTTCTTATTTTATGACTTGCCTGATTGTGAATTTGCTAGCTTTTTTTTTTTTTTCTTTTTCCCGAGATGGAGTCGTGCTCTGTCGCCCAGGCTGGAGTGCAGTGGCTCGATCTCGGCTCACTGCAACCTCCGCCTCCTGGGTTCAAGTGATTCTCCTGCCTCAGTCTCCCAAGTAGCTGGGATTACAGCCTGCCACCACGCCCGGCTAATTTTTGTGTGTGGGTATATATATATACACACACACACACATATATATTTTGTGTGTGTGTGTGTGTGTATGTGTATGTATGTGTGTGTGCGTGTGTGTGTGTGTGTGTGTGTGTGTATATATATATATATATTTTTTTTTTTTTCTTTTTAGTAGAGATGGGGTTTCACCATGGCCAGGCTGGTCTCGAACTCCTGACCTCAGGTGATCTGCCCACCTTGGCCACCCAAAGTGCTGGGATTACAGGTGTGAGCCACTGCACCTGGCCTGACTTTTGCTAGCTTTTTACTGGGGTGTTTTACTTTTTACTGATTATTGGTTTTGTATATTAGGTGCATTAACCCTTTGTATGGCATATGTTGAGTCTGTTGGACCAATACAACTTATTGAAGCTTTCCCCCACTGATTTGAAATGCTACCTCTACTGTATACTAAATTAATATATATGTGTATGAATCCATTTCTAGGCTATATACCACAGTGATTGAGTATGTAGTCTGAAACTAGGCTGCCTTGATTCAATTCCAATCTCTCAGGTAGAGACTACTTGGTTTTAAACACCCAAATATCAATAGTTACCTAAATTCCAGCATTGTTAATCTGACAAATGTATAAATAATGTAAAATGTAGTACTACCTAAATATTTGAAAAGTGAGTAGTATAAAATATATACTAGAACTGTAGTTCTTAAGTCATATGCCAGGCACTTCATATATATTATTAATTCATTTGATACTTAAAGCACACTAGGGATTTATGCATTATCATCACCACAGGTAATAAAATGAAAGCAAACAGTTAGGTAAATTATACAAAATTATGCAGCAAATAACTGAGAGAGCTTGGAGTTGAATCAACAGGACTTAAATATAAGAAAATTACTATGAGGGTGCTGGACCTGAGGAAATGGACCTGAAAGAACCCACCTCTTTGTTTACTTCACACTTGTACCTAGAAGCCTTGTCTCCCTTCAGTTTATTTTCTACAATGCAGCCTTACATGATCATACTCTAAACAAGGAATCAGCAAACTGTGACCTGCCATCCAAGTCTAACCCAAACTAAGAATGGTTTTTGGAAAAATAAAAAATAAAAATCACAGAAACGGTTTTATGTGACATCAAATTTCAGTGTCCATACATGAACTTTTATTGGAACACAGCCAAACTTATTTGTGTATGTATTGACTATGCCTGCTTTTGCTCTATAATGGCAGAGTTAAGTAAATGCAACAGAGCCCGTATGGCTTGTAAAAAGTCTAAAATATTTACAAAACTTAGCCAAGCATGGTAGCACATGCCTGTAGTCATAGCTCCTTCGGAGGCTAAGACAGGAGGATTGCTTGAGCCCAGGAGTTCAAGGTTATAGTGAGCTATGATCACACCACTGCATTCCAACCTAGGTGAAAAACCAAGACCCTGACTCAATCAATCAATCAATCAGTCAATCAATAAAGCATGCAAGAAACAAGCCTAAACTATTTGCTACCTGGCCCTTTATAGGAAAAGTTTCCTAGCCAAAATACTGATAATATCACTCTTCTGTTTAAAATAATAAATTCTAACTCCTTTATATGGAATAGTAAGTCCCTTTAGTCTCTCTGCTTTCCAGCTATATCAACTTTCTTATGTTGTATGTCTTGTAACTTTTTACCACTGATAATATGCTAATGCAAAAGGACTATTTTCAGGTTAACTGATACACTTTTGTGTGATCCCATTGTGATTCACATGTTATTATTTTTAGTCTTTTATCAAGAGATAACTCAAGGGTAGAAAATCATGTATAAGTAGGAATAATCCTGTTTATTTTACAAGCTTTTAATTTCAAAAGAGGTAACATTTTTCAGTCTATAGGCTACAGACCTCTGGCTAGATGAAATTTAGATAGTAAGAATCAATCTATTAAAAAAATAAATTATTTTAGGCAATTTCTACATGGAACTTTAAATGTATATAGTAGATTCATGAGCTTAAATAGAACTTTCAGGCTTTAATGCTCTTAATATTTTGAGCTTCTTTAAAGCAGACCATGGGCTATACATAAAGTTATGCATGAAGAGTAACAATGCAGCATTCTGAATTAATGAATGTTTGCTTTTGCAAATAAAAAGGACAGTAAAATGACTTCTATACTTCCCTTATTTTATATTTTCATCTTTTTTGTGTAAAAATCCTCATGGGTTAGGGTTAGCCTATCAGTAGAAAGGCTATTGGATGAAAGTGATTTGAACTAACCTGGATACTTTATATTGTCATTAGCTAAACTGAGACTGAAAGCTGAAACAGGTATGATTTGAGAAAAGTTTAGAAGGTGCCTTTCATGATGTTTGTAATTATTACAACATTAGAAATTACAGAACATAATACCTTGAGAGATAAATTTTACCAGGCACCAAACATTTAAATATACATTTCTTTAGTTCTTATCTTGGCTAGAAAAAAGACTGAAACTATAGACATAAAAAATAAAGAAATATGGGGAAAATCTACCATTATTGAGGTAAGTGGCAAAGGTAAAAAGGTAGAGATAAGGAAAAAAGTCAATGGGGCTGGAAAATCTAAAAAGTGTAATTAATTTTCTGACACTGTGATCTCTGCATGTATAGATTTTGATGAAAATAATAAAACCTTCCCTCAATGTAATATGCCTGCTCAATTAGACATCACAAAATGCAGATGACGAATAAAAGAATGTTCACGCTTTTGAAATTAGATTTTTAATGGTCAATAAAAGTATAATTAATTGAATGACATACAATTAGAATTTAAATATCAAACTCAATTCAAAGAGGATTGATTTAATGTGATGAATCCATAATATTATCTAACACATCAAAGCTTAATTTAAACTACAGAATGACTTCACTGTGCAAAAGATTCTGGAAAAGCACCTTCTAGAAGTATTTCTTGCTTTCAAGAAGCTTTTGCTCTATTGTTTCTGTGACAGCAATGTAACTGCTATATAACAGAATATCTGAAACATCAAAGCTTAAACTATAAAATGTCTTAATTGTGCAAAAGATTCAGGCAAAAGCACCTTCTGGAACTATTTCTTCTTTCAAGAACCTTTTGCTCTGTTGTTTCTGTGAAACAATGAAATTGCTCTCTAACAGAATATGCTGGGAAACCAGGAAAGGACTTTTCCTTTGTTCAATTGATCTCAATGTGGCACTGTGGTGCAAGATCTTATAAAACCGAAACCTGATACAGAGTATAAGGACTTGTAAGAAACTGGTCAGTTTTACTGTTCTGTAGCTAACAAATGGGAGGGCCAGAGTGTATGTGAATTTAACCTCTTGGATCCACTTTGTACTATAGTTACTTAAAAAATACATGTGAGAACATTCCTACTTTGTTACTCTACACTAAAATCTAAGGGACAAACTGAGCACATTCAAGATCTGTGGGACATGTTTTGCCCTATGTCCTGGATTCTATAGCTTTTCTTCAGAGAATGGATTAGAAAGACATTTAAGATTATTACATAGATAGGTGTCATCCCCTTGCATCAAGATACATGAGGAGAAAAGTTCAAGAATTATAAATTCTTAGAAAACATAAAAGATCCATTGGAGCCAGCAAAGAAAATGTCAACAAATCAGAAGATACTAGATGGCTATTGACCAGTTTCACGAAAGCAAACCTGCAAGTCAAGATGGAATAATGCTTTCCCACCATGTGTCTAAGCCTGCAAAATGACACTAATCCTTTTTAATGGTCACAAAAGCTGACAACTTACTCAGCCTTAGAACTGAAGGCACAAAATCATCTCCGAAAATGACTCACCATAAAGAGGTCACGAGCACCAATGTCAACAGCTAGGAGAAATGCCTTTTCAAATCTCTGGTACCTACAAGGCAGAAAAAAATG